>NC_048276.1:18923567-19250233 GCF_009762535.1 Notolabrus celidotus
GCATTTGCAATAATAACACTTGATTGCTGAGCAGCATCCTGACAGCAATGTACTTTGATGAATGATTGTAGATTTCATGTTTGGGTGCAAGGGACACAAGCAGTGATGCATACCTGTACTAACAAGGCAATTTTGCACATCAGCAGCCAAGTGTACTTCCATACAGTAGTGGCAGGGGCTCGTCCGGGATTTGAACCCGGGACCTCTCGCACCCTAAGCGAGAATCATACCCCTAGACCAACGAGCCCCAACTTTTACTTTACATTTGGGAAAAAGGAGAAATTTCATCTTAAACTAAAGTGCAATGTAGTAAGCGAAGCTTGCATTTGCAATAATAACACTTGATTGCTGAGCTGCAACCCTACAAAGATATTTACTGTGATGCATGACTGTAGTTACATGTTTGGGTGCAAGGGACACACACAGTGATGCATACCTGTACTAGCAAGGCAATTTTAGACATCAGCAGCAAAGTGTACTTCCATACAGATATGGCTTTCAAACAGCAGTTGCAAGGGCTCGTCTAGGATTTGAACCCGGGACCTCTCGCACCCAAAGCGAGAATCATACCCCTCGACCAACGAGCTACAACAGTATAATTCCAATGGATAACAAAACAAAGAATATTCAGCTCAAACACATGTACAATGTAGTTAGTAAAGCTTCGGTTTGCAATAATAACACTTGATTGCTGAGCTGCAACCTGAAAAAAAATGTACTGTCATGCTTGACGGTAGATTTCATGTTTGGATGCAAGGGAAACAAACAGTGATGCAAACATGTATGAGTAAGGGAATTTTGCATATCACCAGCCAAGTGTACCTCCATACAGATATGGCTTTCATACAGCAGTTGCGTGGGCTCATCCGGGATTTGAACCCAGGACCTCTCACACCCATAGCGAGAATCTTACCCCTAGACCCCTAGACCAACGAGTCATAACTTTTATGTTACATTTTGATTAAAAGTGAAATTTCAGCTTAAACAAATGTACAATGTACTTAGTGAAGCTTGCATTTGCAATAATAACACTTGATTGTTGAGCTGCAACCTGAAAGAAATGTACAGTGATGAATGACTGTAAATTTCATGTTTGGGTGCAAGGGACACAAAATATGATGCAAACATGTACGAGTAAGGCAATTTTGCATATGACCTGCCAAGTGTACATCCATACATTTTTGGCTTTCCTGCAGCAGTTGGAAGGGCTCATCTGAGACCTCTTGCACCCAAAGTGAGAATCATACCCCTAGAGCAACAAGCCACAAGTTTTTTTTAATAAATTTGGAAAAAAAGATACATTTCAGCTTAAACTAACGTACAATGTAGCTAGTGAAGCTTGCATTTGCAATAAAAAAAAAGCTTGATTGCTTAAATGCAACCTGAAAGCAATGTACTGTGATGAATGACTGTAGATTTCATGTTTGGGTGCAAGGGACACTAAACATGATGCAGGTCTGTACGAGTTTTCGGAAAATTTCATGGAGGGGGAACTTTGGGGATTGCAGTGGAGGTAGGATGGGTTATAAAATTGGGTTGGGACAGACCGGGAAGATTTTCACTCAGGTATTACACAATTAAACCCATGATACAGGAAATTCTGTACTGGTCTAAATATGCTGATGCAAGACAGTGCAGCTAATGATACTAAGGGGGAGAAGGATCTTACATTTTCAAGCTGTAATGTTCATGGAGTAAATAACCCAGTCAAAAGAGAAAAAGGTTGTTGCTTACTTGAGGTCACTTGCCTCAAATATATTTCTGCAAGAAACACACTTGTGGGGTGCTAGTGGCCTAGCGGTCTAAACGCCCCATGTACAGAGGCTATAGTCTTCATCGCAGGGGTCGCCGGTTCGATTCCTGGCCAGTCGACCATTTCCTGCATGTCTTCCCCCACTCTCTACTCCCCACATTTCCTGTCTATTTTCAGCTGTCCTATAAAATACAGGCAAAAAGGCAAAAAAAATATAACTTCAAAAAAAAAGAAACACACTTGTAAAATAGTTATCATAGCAGTTTAAAAGCAAAATGGATAGAGGTTGTATATCACCCAACCTTCTTGTCCAAAGCAAGAGGTGCAGCCATTTTATTCAGAAAAGGTGTTCCCTTTCTTCTAGAAAAAAACAATTGCAGATAAAGAAGGCTATTCCATTATAGTGATAGGAGGAATTCACAATATTTCCCTCACTTTAGTAAACATTGCTTATATATGCTCCTAACACTGACAATCTAATATTTTTCCAAAAAGTTTTTGTATTGATTCGTAATATTTCACAAACAAATGTAGTAATTGGTGGACACTTTAATGCAGTGTTAGATACTTACCTTGGTATATGCTCTACAAAGATACTCCCACAGAATAATTCAAGAGAATTCCTGAATACATTTATTGCAAATGCAAATATTGTATTCATCAGTACATAACTCCTCCAGTAGAATAGATTACTTCTTAGTTGATGCTACACTTGTACCTTTTACAATAAATACTAAATCTCATAGTATCATGATTTCTGATCACAGCTCCCTCACCTTCTCATTGTTTAGACTGTATAGATAAACCCCACAGTTCTTGGAGAACAAATCCTTATTTTCTAACAGAAAACAAATTTTGTTAATATTAAACGAAACATTTTTCTTTACATTTTTGTAAATGACGTTCAGCTTCCCCTCTACTCTCTGGGAAGCTGTTAAAGTCTACCTAAGAGGCTGTGTAGTCTCATTTGAAGCTTCAAGAAGGGAAAATATTACCAGATTAAAATATTTAAAACACCAAATTAAACTACTAGATGAAGAAAATGCTCAGTCTCCCTCACCTTTACTACAAGGGAAAATAGCATAATCAAAATATGAATATAACAATATCATATCTGCAAGAATAAGTATATCATTTCTCTATACCAGTATGGTATCACCAGTTTCAATTTAAAGATAACTTCACAACAGGTTCATGGAAAAAAAAATGCCTATGTACAAGCCCACCTTTGAGATCCAAAGTCTTTGCTTGCTCAACTGCAAACTGAAAGTGTTCCATTGTCATGACAGTCTATAGTTGGGTTAGCATGCCTTGAGCTCTGGTAAGAAAGGAAAAAATGCACAAATGCAACAGCAAAAAACTGTATCTTCACTTAATCTTTAATTTATAGCCTTTGTACATGGGGCACATGCTTTAACTGCTGACATAAACCTGCACCCCTCAAATAGATTTTTAATATGTGTATAAATAAAACACACAAAAACTATAACAAGAACAAAGGCAAGACATTTCCCGGAATTTCAGCTCCAATGTAGACATTAAAGGCAATGTACCATTCTTTCTTGCTGGCATTGCTAATTTCAAGGTAAAAACTATTGAAGGTTAAGAAAAAATATATATTTAACAAAAAATTGATGTAAATTAGTTGCTGACACAATATACCAATAAAAACCTTACCAGCATTTGTTATGGTGTCTTTTACTCAGAACAGTAATGTCACTCACAACAACTGTAACATGTCTGGAACCCCTACAGCATTGTTCCTCAATGCTTAGCATTTTGAGATTCTCCACAGGAAGTTGTTTGGTTTTGCCCAAACTGTCCATATGACAAAATAATGAGACACTGGCAAACACTATCATGTCCTTTCACTTCACATTGCTATCTCTTAAAAACGCTGTGCACAAGTAGGAACTTCTCTCTTCCACCAAATGTGAGGGTTCTACTGTTGCAGGAATCCTCCATCTTAAATCTTGAACTGACTCGTTCAGATGTACTTGATGAAGTCTTTGTCCATGGAAATACTTTTCTGTCCTTTACCGCAAATAATATTCAATGGCAGCGGAGAATGCAGCAAAGCCTCCACATCCCAGCACCCCAGCCTTCAGGCCCGCTACAACACAAAGAGAAAAAATGTGAGGAAAGGGAAAACCTGAAGTTTAAAAACTTGGAATAAATGAAGCAGATTTACATACCACGAAATCCAATGGCTCCTCCAGTTACACAACCACTGTACACTGCATTCTTCCAGTCAGATTGCCCTCTATGCTAAAATTACAAAAGGTGTAGTGTTTACCATTGAGGCAGGGCGGATAAACGATAGGAGATAATTAAGACATATTATAAGCAATTAAAATTAAAGCTATGATGGCTATATATCATAAATAGGTTACAAAGGGGAGGAAAATTTCCAGAAAGTTTCCAGTAAATTTCCATGGGAAGTTAAGCTGGGGAATTTTTCCCATTCAACATGCAAATAAAAAAGCATCTTCCCTCAAGCTTCTTGAGCCTAGCCTCTGAAGGATTCTAGAAATCATCTGTACATGTACATGAGATGGAGGAATGCACAGTGCATGTAGGGGGCGTGGTCTCAACAGCCCTGCAGTAAGCATTGTGCTATGTGCATGTGATTGAGGAATAGCATTGATATTCAACTGTACTTGCATGAAATCTGGTTGTTTTAGTCAGGATTATACTAAAATATATTTTCCTCAAATATATTTAAGTTCCCTATTAAGAGCCAACCTTCGTTAATTCCCATGGAAAGTTTCCAACTTTGAAAATTCACAGAATTTTGCAACCCTAATCATAAATATATGCAGGTCATCCATATGAACATTTTCAACAAAAACGATTGGCACTAGATGGCACTGTTGACCATATTTAAAAGATTATACGTCCATGAAGAGCCCCTTTAACATATACTGTACTGTCAAGATAGGGTGTTAGACAACTATGAGCTTGTTTAATATGTTTGATTTTTTTTCAAGAGTAAAGCAAATCTGATACTGCTCTCAGGCTGATTTCACAATGATATGAACAATTCACACAACACAAGTGTGCTGGAAAAAAGCACAAATGGTTAGATTCAATGCCATTAGGCAAAGATGACTTGTTTCTACTCGTTTCTTCCTAATTCACGCCTAATTCATATCTTACATCATTTGCCTTTTTTTTGTATTTCAACAGTGAACTAGAAATTAAATTAAATAAGTTGTACTTATTTATTTTATTTAACAGCTTCTGTCTGACAACCTTCAAACATAAGTCAATGTTATTTTATTATCTAAATATTATAATAACATGGGACATTTGTCCTGTTTATTAATTTCAGCAGTATTCAAAGTTTCAACAAGGTTTATAAAGCGATGTGCTATCCAACATCAGTACATTAGAACAATACACATTAATCAACATTTCAGCAGTATGCGTCAATGTAGATATGCTGGAATTGGTACAATAGCTACATTTTATCTGTTGTCTTAAGTAGAAAACACATTTTGATGATGAAGAGAAGTGACCTACTGATTCAATGATGCACTCTGTGCAAGAGAACATGGCACCCACGATGGCAAAGTTCTTGGCATATGACATCCCCCTCTGGCCCATGTCTTTGAGGACTTCTCGTGCTGTTGGGGTTCTTAACGGGTCTTTGGGGTCAAAGCCAACATTGGTGTCAATGCCAGCTGTGAAAACACCAAAAGCTCCTCCAAGGACAAATCCTGTGGAAAACAAGCATTCATTCATTCATTCATTCATTAATCCAGGACATATTTCCCTGAAGAGGATCACAACATTTGAATTCAGTAACACAAAGAAGCCTGGACAGGGTTCCCACTCTTTTCCAAAGATCATTTTCCAGGACATTTCAAGGACATTGTCACTGATGATCAAGCTGGTATGACAGTCTAAATTTAGTTCCTAATTTAGTTCCTAAATAGTCTAATATGTTCCTCTCAGTGGAAGTCTACATTGAAAGTCTATGGCTATCCATGAAATAATCTCTTACATTCTTAAAAAATTATAGCAAATTGATTATAGAATAATGCAACCACAGATGTACAGCACCCTATTAGTGCAACCAAGTAACAATGATGGCCAACTCTCAACTCAGCTTGCTCTTTTCTCAAAAAATATAAAATTAGCTAAGTAAAAAACAAAAGAGCCAGCAAAGGAATCTGGAAGCTGCCTTACTAAAATTAATAATTAATAATGATAATTAGAGGATCTGTGCATAAATTGACCTAAATAGAACTAAATGACAAAAATGGCCACAAATGTTGAATGGGGACGTGTTTTTTTTAACCTTGTCAGGTCGCACACCGTCATGTTGGAATAATTTTCCAGGACAATCTGTGATTTTCCAGGACATTTGACTTTTTCTCCCATTTTCCAGGTGTTTTCCAGTACTGGAAAACTGGTCAACTATTTTCCAGGTTTTCCAGGATGCGTGGGAACCCTGCTGGAGACCCCATTATGTAGCATTATATTATAATCTTAAGAGGTAGCTTTCTAAGAACCAGCAATGTCAACAATTAAGCTATGAATATGAAGAACTAAAATTACAATCACTTTCACCTGCAGTTGGAATGCATCTGCACATGTCGTTTTCCTAAAGTCAGGTATGGTTTTAACCACTGTTTATCATGCTGTTTTACATTGACAAGGCTACTAAGCAATATTTTAGTTGAGCTTGGTGCTCTGACGCCAGATAATGTGGACTACAGTGGAAATTGATCTCAAAATAAAATAAGCATCTGTATCAGCTGAAGATGGAAGGGCAGACAGACACATGTAAAGCAGGTATGTTGAACTGTATGACTTTTAATTCTAACCTCCCACACAGGCCAGCACCGCCTTGAAGGCACAGCTCTCCATTCCCCTCTCGATCATCTTCTGCTCGTCGCTTTTGATAGGCACCGGCAGTCCACCCATCACACCGGGGCTCAGTTCCTTAACAGGCCTCTTGTCGCCTATGAGATGATCCAGAATCATACTGTATTGAAGAGTAGGGCTTTCCATGCTCGGGCCAGAACCTTGTAAATCCGAAGGAGCACCATCCGCAACACCCGTGGACGCCGCCATGTTTCTCAATGACAGCGCTCTCGCAAAATGTGGTCAAAAGGATTGGCTGCAGATTCGTAAATTATATATATTATATATATCTGTTATTGCCTGTGAAAAACGGGAGGAACGCGAACACAACACATTATCTGTATTCACAAAATAAATATTTTAATAGTTTCAGGTGAAAACAGGGTTATGATAATCACAAATAGTCACATCCTAATTTATCTTAGTACCGGCAGCACATTCGTCACAGTCAAAGTCCTGCGATCAGTTCTTGTAGTCCGGTTTCCCAACTTTGCTAAAGCTAAGGTTTAAAGTCGTGTTTTTAAAACATGGAGCAATACTTTTTTCGGTTTTTGAAAATTTTAGCGTTAAACTAGTGTTAAGTGACATTTTTTTCTGATTCATTCAAATTAATCACGTTATACTGAGTATTATGAATTTGTAATATCTTATATTTTATGTTTATTAAGTTATATCTTATTTGAAAAATACCGATAATACCTTACAATGAACCCAAATGAAATATGCATTTTGTTACAGATATATAAGGATTTACTTAAGTCTTTGTTGCTATTATTATTGTTATTATTGTTATTATTATTATTATTATTATTATTATTATTATTATTATTATTATTATTATTATTATATGTTTTTAACAGTCATTTTAGATTGTTAAATGTAATGTCTTTTTTGCTGCAGTCAGTATTTTGGAATTAATTTACATTCACATTTTATACAGGCTACTAAACGACATAGACTGTTGTATCCAAAATAAAGTATTCTTCTATTTTACGGAAAAGGATGAGGGCCAGTGTAAAAAAAAAAAAAAAGGAAATTAAGGGTACATTTTAAAAAATATATTATTAATAGAGAAAAAATTCAGAATTCTGAGATTAAAGTCCAAATTCTGAGATTAAAGTCAGAATTCTGAGATTAAAGTCTGAATTCTGAAATTAAAGTTAGAATTTTGAGATTAAAGTCAGAATTATGTCAAAAAGTCAGAATTCTGAGATTAAAGTCAGAATTTTGACTTTTTTCTCAGAATAATATTAATAAGAATAATTTAAATGACCTTAATTTTTTTTTCCAGTGGCCCTAATCCTCTTCCGTACTATTTTATTCTAGTCATTAAAAGTGCCCTTGGAGAAAATGTACCATATTTTTTCTTCTCCGAGCGTTTCTTTCTCAGAACAGTTTTCTGTGGAAAGACTACATTTCCCAGAATCTCACAGAGCACTGCGCCAAACTCGCTTCACGCGCTCCACCTACCGGCTCGAGCACTGGCCGGTGCTGACACTTTAATGACTCGCGTGCGTGAGGCGGCGGCATCAGCAGCATCTTGATCAAACAACAGCAGCACTGCCGCAATACTGACCAGGTAAGCTGAAGCTCGAGGCTAACCGGCATTTCCCTTACAACTGACAACATCTGTTTGATTTGTATCACCAGTTAGTCGAGTTAAAACGTGTAAACTTTAACGTTCATACTTCTCTGTTTTCGGTGGACATTAAAGACGCTGTTAGAGCCACGGCAAACTGTCTCTGATGGCAGCTTGTTTGTTTACAGCCTTCACTGTGAGGACACTACACGTCTCTGTCTCTTTAATTTAATGACTGTCATTCTCAAGCAGACTTGTATTTCCTCATACGACGTCTGTCATACAATTAGCCAGATGACAGGTTGTTTCCACGCTTCTGTCAGAGTAAGACAGTAATATTGAAGTCCAAAAGACGCTGACGCCCAGGAGGATGTCAGTATAGCTACAGATATCCATCCTTACATTTTCAGTTTGCTCGCTCGCGTTGGTTGCACCATGCAGAGTCGGTGGTTCAACAGGATACTTGCTCGATCAATACTCCCCATCTGCTTTTTAGAAATAGGTTTAGCTCAGTTATTTTCTAAAATATAAAAGTCTTTATACAAGTGGTAGTTCAACCACCCTTTGACAAATAAATAATGGATTTTTAAAACGTCTCTTAACCTAGTATCTTTAAAAAAAAGAATGAATGTGTTATCATTGTGCCTCAATGATTCAGATTTAAGAACTTCTTTTCAGGTTTCCTTTTCGGATCTAGACAGCACCTGCACTTTTGTGGGAATTTCATGCTTTTCTTTCAAGTTAGTAACATTTTTAAAAAAGTAATTGTACTGCTTGGGTTTTTCCATCTGTAATGCAATTGACACATCATCCTGCCACAGCAAGTTACCTTTGGAAGCACTTCAGTGTGCCGCAAGCAGTTTTTCTTCACATGATCAGCCAACCATTTGTTCCTCATTAGATCGGTGCCATGTGAAGCAGTCAAACAAGGCCTTCTTGTGTTAAGGGTGGTTATTTTCAAAGTTTGAAGTTTGTCCTCGCTATAGGTCCTTAAATACTTGATTACAGCAAATCATCCTGACTAAGCTCCTGTGTGTAATTCCACTTTCCATATTCACTTGGAAGCTACATCAGCCAAAGGGTCCCAGAAGACGCTTAAATAACAAACCCATGTTTTTATGTGACAGCTTGCTGTGCTGCATAACTAAACATCTCTATAATGGCAAATGGGAAAGTAAAGTTGAGAAATATGTCAATTACAGCGTGTAGGTTATACTCTTGTGTTTATTGGAGATGCCAGCCTGCACTAGAAAAGCATGTGTTCTTTAAGAAAAGCCAAATGGGCAACAAATGACAGCATTCACTTTTCTCTGCTCCTTTTGATTATGCCAGCAGAAAAGAAACTTCAGATATCAGCAGTGCACCAGTCATTTATGAGGTCGTCATACTGGATGCTGTTTGTAGCTAATTACACCCTTTGATTTCTTTATGGTTAAACAACCAAAGAGGCAACATTGCTAGAAATCTGTCCTCTGGTCTGTGTTCAGAATTGGATGTGCAGGACATAAAAAAACACATTTAAAGATGCCTGACCTCTACTATTGTTATAGTTGGCAGTCAGACTACAACACTGAGTGGAATGGATGACATAGACTGTTGGTGCACAAATTGGGTCTTGTATACCGTGTTCACGAGGAATGGCCATATGAACGCCCCCCTCTCATCGTATTTACCATATCATAAGTCGAAATTTTCTCAAAGCTTCAAAGTCACGAGTTGTGACGTGTCTGATGACGTGGAGAAATGGTGGGGCCCATAGACTACAGTTTCATGCACATTAAGTTATTATGTAACTGATAGGGTCTGGACTTTGTTAAAGAAAAATGAAGATCCTACTGTTCCTATCACATAAAACAAGTAAAATAGTTTTTCCTTTATGTGTTGGGTTTATATAGAGCTGGCCGATATTGAAAAATTTGTTATTATGATAAAATGTTTCATATCAGTCGATATCGATAATTAGCATGATAAATATCAAATCATTATTTCATTTAAGTTTAAAGGGAGATTTTTGGTCCTGAGTGGAAGTGGAAGAAACCAAATTATTAACTTTTATCTGGATTTAGTTTTCTGATAAGATTCTTGAATCTCTTTATTTTGAACGCTGGAGGAAGAGGTGATATTTTTTCCCACAGTGCAGTGAATACACCACTGTTATTTACGGTGGTCTCAGTGGATATTAAACATGTTGGAAATGCACAGCATTCTTTTACCCACATTCTGAAAGTATATTTAATAAACCGTATTAATGTTAGTGGTTTGTGCAGTCAGTGTTAGACTAACGACTCTTTGAGCTGCTAGGTTTTGAGTTTTCTTCAGTGTCGCTGTCACTCTTTTCATCTGTGTTTACATTCTGCTCCTAATGTCTTTAAGCTCCGCCTACCTCTTACCCTGCAACATGATTGGCTGTTCAATGCAATTTTCTTCTTCAGTCTATTACTGGGTGGAAACCATAGACTGTATAAAATATTGACGTAGTATCCGTGACGTCACCCATCTGTTCCTGAGAGCTGTTTTGAAGCCAACTGACAGCGGCAGCCATATTGGAAATGCAGAACTCAACCAGGCAGAGTGTGACGTAAAGAGGCGGAGTTTGAGCCTCCTAGCCAACAGCTATGTGTTCCCGACCGGGAGTCAAGTCAGTCATGTCCTTATTTGGGCAAAAACTCGTAATCTTAATATCTTCTGAACCGTCACGTCAGAAAAAAATCATCCCCCTGTACAGTGTGTGCCAATAGAGAAATTAGCTACGAAGAGCCAAGCCGTTTTTTGAACCAGGCTGTAAACATGTTTATTAATGCCTCAAAGATCGTCTTTTTTGAATTGGTGTCTATGTGGTTTCCGGTGTTTCTGCAGCCAGCCTCATGTGGATTCTTGATGAATTGCAGTTTATAACAATAATTATAGGTTTAAATATATCACATTTTTATCGGACATTTGTTATATTAATATTGAGAAAATGATATCACTTTAATTATTGAATTATCGCCCAGCTCTAGTTTTATATATACTTTGAGTATTCCTTTTTATTAGACATAAACTTTGCAATTTAACACTTCACTTTCAGTATTGTATGATATCACAATATATGAAGTTACTCTTCCTCTGTGATATTTATCAGAATCTAGAATCACAGCTTTAAAGGAAACCAATAAGAAGTGACCCTGTTCTCAGTTAATTTATAGCTCGTAATATTCCCCTGATTAGCTTGCTGCCTCAAGTCTTCTATTACACAGGGCAATGTTTGTTTTGTTAATTATGGTCCCCTTTATAGTTAAGTAGAAAATAGAACAGGGTATGATTTAGGGTGGGACTGCCTGTGATTGCTATCATGGCGACCTGTCAACCAGGATAGAGATGTAGCAATAAGGGTCCACCCTAAGTTAAGTATTGTCTCTAGGCTCAAAACAACCGAAATGGAAATGACCACAATGCCCAGCTCTGTAGTCCAAACAATTGTGCAAACCAATAAGTGGCAACATTGTGGCTTGTATCGTAAACCATTGACATTTCCTGACGTATGTGTTTTAGGTAACTGTATGTGGCAGGGAAAGTCACATGAACACATGTGACAGCAACTAACAGGATTGCTGAATTTGAAAAAGTGCTCATTTTAGTGTTGATGTCATGACTTTGTCTTTGTCATTGATCGATGCAATCTCCAAAAGCCCCTTCCCTGGACTCATACTTCACACGTACTTGAAGAGCCTTTATCAGTGAATCTCCCTCCTTTTTTCTATGGCAGCTCTAATCCTCTGTTCAAGTCATTATCCAGGCAGTTCCTGTCATTGGCTTGCTATAAATAGCCAGGGGTAGTGTGGGGAGCACCGTTGTCTACTTGCACAGCAGTGGTATGGCACGTTTTGTTGTTTGACAGAGAATTATACCTAGTGAGAGCCCTCACCACTCTGTTCAATGAGATGAAATGAAACATGAAAGGAAATTCAAGGTCTCCTCTCATTGCAGCCCCACACTAAGTCTTCCATCAGTGAAGGTGTCCTGGATTCACCTTGTTTTTTTATATGCCAAGGTACTATGCATAGGACATGAACAGCAGCAATGGAGTCTTTCATCCAAATGCTTTAACTGACTTATGAAATGATCAGGGTGGGGGTAGGGTGAGAACAATTGAAGTGACCTTGTCCAGCTGTTGAGGGTGAAAGGCAGATACTGCAGTGGTGAAGTCCTCTACTATGTGTGTATGATGCTTGCTGCTCATTTCATATGATCTGGTGCTATATTGGCTATCAAGGTCTTCGCATGGAAGGGCAAACCAACACGATACTGAGCTGAAGGCTCAATATAAACCTAATTAGAAGATCAGTGGTGCTCAATGTCACTTTAGTGCTTTAAAAGATCGTGAGATATTAGAACCCTGCCGTGTAAGAGCTGTTACTTGTTTAAGCATTTGATCACTTTCAGAGCAGCTACTTCTCTCATTGGTTTGATTTTTGTGCATGATTAAAAGCACCCCTTATTAACCACAAGCACCATATAAATAAAGATGAGAGCACCCCAGCAAGAAACACGCCTGTGAAATGTCAGTTTTGAACATAGTTATTTGCAAATACGAGGACATTCACACTTCTTTTACTTAGTCAGTCCCTCCAGGTAGTTGCGCTTTCACATTCGCAACTACCAACGCAAATTCAAACAATCAGCACGATTTTTGTGCGGCCCTTGCAACTTTCCCACAAATTTGACCAATCACCTTAACCTCAGCCCCTGTACGTCATCAGTTCCGTCATCAATTTCACTTCCTTGTTAGCGGTTGACAAGATGAAGACATGTCCGACGCGAAAAAAGCACATTTACCAACTAATATTTATGCCAAAGTTTGTGCATGTCAGTTTCCGGATGTTTTACATGAAAGCGGGGTAAACTGTTTTGCACGGCGTGCAATATTGTGGGGGATCATAAAGCACACCTACCTGCAGCAGGTGTGCTCTATGAACCAGCTCTCCCCGCATCCATGCATCTGTCTTATCCTCGTTGAGGATTTTTACCCCCCAGTGTGCGTTAGTGACAAAGACACAACTGGGGGTTTGCCGTTTTTGCTGCCATTACCGTAAAAAGCTCTGAGTCTACAGCTTGATTTAATCCAGTTTGGTGAAACATCAGACACATTTAGTAAGTTTAGATCAACTCATAGTCATCAAAGATGCAGATGCATTTCAGAGTGCCGTGAACTGACTGTCTGTCCAATGCGCCTGCCACTGCAGGGACATTCAAGGACGTTGTAAATGTGCAATACAGACCTTTCATGGCATTTTTCTGTGAATCGAGAGAATAAAAATACAGTCACAGTGGTCACATCAAGAATGTTTTCTAAAAACAACTGACAATAATTTAGCATATTTACTTGCCCCTGATCTGTGTCATTTGTATTTGTATGTAATCCTTGCATTTAACAAGTGTGCATCTTTGGATTTCTCTTAGGCAGAGCTATGGTTGTTTAAAAAATCTTGTGTCCAGCTGCAGGAATAGATGTCTGTGCGAAGACCAGATATCATGATGCTGTTTGACAATACGTTAGGAAGACTTGAAGGAGAGAAAATTGCATTTCACAAGATCAGCTTGCATGCAACTTTGGCCTCAAACTTTCAAAGGGGGAAATCTGTCTTTACCAGGATGCATGTCACCCTGTTTTCCACTGTAATGAACCTGTGGATAGTCCACCTCTGCTGTAGTTGAGCTCATAGGTTCTGATTAATGGCGACCCATCATTGTTGTCAAGCAAATCTGAGCTGAGTTTTGATAAAGGAGCAACCAGGCTCATACAGTTTTTCAGACATATTTTTTACAGGTCTTCATCAGTAGTCTCTAAAATGTAGTCTTCAGATAGGAATGGCTTCATCTGTAAACAAAGTCATGATAAGATGGAGCATTTCCTGCCAGCTGTATGCCAGAGTAGGGCAATTTTGGATGCCTGTGCAGGTCAGTGAGTGTGAATGGTGAACAGACTTTGTGCTGGGACATAAAGGGAACAGATGAAGCCACTTAGAATGAGTGTTATGATGGACATATTGTGTTGCTTAAATGATCCAGCGGTAGCTCGAGTTGTTGTATGCAAAGTGAGTGGTGAATAGATGACATGCAAATATCACATAGGCTGAGGCTTGGTTGTAGGTATGGTGCCTTAGAGATGGACTGACCTCATGAATCCTGAGCAATACAACAGTCAGTGGGAACTAGCCCAGCAGAGTGATCTGATATAAATCCAGATAAAACACTTAATTTATTTATTTAGTCTTACTTTTAGGTTTGTGCTTCAAGAATAACTTGGCAGAGCACTGTTTACACTGTCCATGTCACTGTGTAACAAGATCAGCTCTACCCTTTATCAGAAAGAGGGTCTTAGGTAAAACTAATTTGGTCAGACACACATTTTTCTGCCTGGTGTGCATGGACAGCTCAGTTTCACTCTCAGACACAGGGATAAGCTCTCAGTGTGATTTCAAAAGAAAGAGTTATCTGTCCTCAAGAGGCAAGGTCTGGTCTGCATGGCACGTCCTTTACTGCAGTGGAGGAGGCTTTAATTGTGGAGATAAGAGGAGATCAACTGATTCGGTTGACTATGTAGAAGCTGCCTTATATCTGACAGAATGTGGGGCTGCTCAGTATACTGTTAGCAGGTTGCAACTAATTTTACACTTGATTTTCACGTATTGCTTCTGCCCACAGATGGTTCATCTCCACAACATAGCTAGGCTACCTTCCTTCAGTTTTTTTTCTTCTTTGGCAACATCTAGAAGAGCAGCAAGGAAAAAGGAACAGCATTGGCACAGCATTCACTTCTGCCTGAGGTGTATATTTAGCTGTGAAGGAAGGTAACTCCAAGTATCTTTTTTCCTCTGGCTCTGTCTTTAATTCAGAAGCGTCCAGGAAACAGACTGCATTCTTGACAGTAGCTGACAGTCAGCGGCTCCAAGGAATGCTTGTGTTTTCTGTAAATGGGTCATCTGGGCCATGACAGAGGTAAAAACGCAGAGATATTGTCATTTCAAATGAAAGTCAGACTTTTTTTTCCTTTCTGAAGCAAACAAGAAAGGAGTACTGCAGTGTGTTGTGCACGATTTGCAAGTATACAACAAGACAACACATTTTTATTAGAGTTAAATCATCCAGGTGAACAGGAAAATCATGTTTGCAAGTGTGGCGTTTGTAAGTGCAGGAGGAGTGTCATTGAAATATTTACTTGCTGGCTCAAAAAGCTCTGACCTATTGTCTTTCAGTGTCTTTCAGTGTCTTTCATACATTGCACACACCCACAGCACACATCAAATAGCTCTCATGCCACACATCTGTGTACTTTTGCTAACTTAAAAGACACAGGAAGGAGGGTTTGATCTTCTAAGGATGAATAGATATTCTACTCATTGGCACAATAACTATTGTGTCCCATTGAGGAAAATCACTGAGCTATGGTTCGTCTTTTTATTCCCTCGCAGTTCTCATGGATGCTAGTGTTTCTATGGAAATCCGCCCACTCGCTGTACATGTAGTCAAGCAGGCAGATAGGAAACATGGCTCTGACTGACTGTTTATCAGATCAGAACTTTGACACCATCAGAACAGGAAGTTCAGCCCTCAAGGGAGCCTGGCTCTGAGAAAGATGAAGCAGAGGATGAAGCAGATGAAATATGCATGAGGACTGTATCTATTTCAGCTCCTACTACTGTATGCCTGGTGAAGCCAGGACAGAGCAGTTTTTTGGGGAGATAATGGATGGCTGTGAATGCTGCAAAGTGCAAAGGATTGTTGATGCTTGAATACACGGTTATGAAAGACATGAACTATCTTTGTCCATTAGGCTTTAAATTCCAAACAAAACTCTAATGATAGTTTTTGTTCCGTGGTCAGACACGACTTTTTGTTATGTAATGTGTGAAAACAAATTTTTTTTTTGTTAATTGTTGATAAGCTGAGCAGCCTCATCTTTATGCATTGTGTTGTCATTTTTTACCTCACTGTCAGACTCCACATTACTCTCCCATGTGGTCCTAATCCAGTGGATAATTTCAAGAGATCCTCTGATTTATATGTTGTCTGCTCCACTGAAACAGCTCCAGGGTCATACACGACTATTCATTGAAGATGTCAATAATGATGGAATGGTACAGTAGTACTTGGTAGGGCTGTGAGCTTTAATGTCTTAATTTATTTATTTATTTATTTATTTTTTAGTTTATTTATGAATTTTTCAATACAACAGTGATAATAATAATAATAATAAATAATAATAATAATAATAATAATAATAATGTATTTTATTTGTCATGCACTTTACATTTGGAGCAAATCTCAAAGTGCTATAATTCACAGTGATGACATATACTGATTAACAGAATCCCCCACCACCCCCACCCAGGGTAACATTAAGAGGGAATACAACTTAATATCAAAACATTACAATAGAATGAAATAAAAACAAATGAATAAAATAATAATAATAAGATAAATAATATGAAATACAATAAATAAATTGAAATAAATACAAAAATTAATACAGTGAAATGTTATGGGTTAAAACAGTACACCGTTATCTAGGCTGTACACAAGCACTGAAACACACAAAAGAGGGGAGCAGCAGCATGAGCCAAAGGGGCATCTCAAGGGTCCTTGCGGTTTGATTCATATGCCTCTTATTACTTACATTGACATGAAAGGTTACTCAAACACAAAATTATCATAACTTCTAAATTTTGATGCAATTAGGGTCCAAAATGGACCATTTTATAAATCCTATTTTTTCCCTTTTAGCACGCTATTAGATAACAGCTTCTCCCTGCTCTTGCTGCTGCCGCCATGGAAAATGACAACACCACTGCCTTTTAGAATGGCACATAAAGCAAGTCAAAAGTAATATGCACTTTTTGTCAAACAGAATTAAAATATCACCAAAGCACTTTGAGTCAGAGGTATCACCTATGTCAACGGAGAAGCACTAACTTTTTGACTTTCCATAAATGTAATTAAGTTCAATGTGATCTGCAACAGTTAAGCAGGCTAAAGACTTTAATATGAATGAAAATGTTAAGTTTAATTTAATTTTATTCAATCTTCTAGTGGGCTGATAAGAACAAGTGCTTTAAATAATCAGAGGGACTATTGAAACAGTTTAAATCAATAAAATCCTCTTTACATCAAAACTTACTGTCAAATTGTTTGTGTAGTTGGCTGCCAGTCAGATAAAGTATACTGAGCAGGTGATAACGTCAGGGTCTTATCCATCATGAAGAGGTTCTTTTGTGACCCTCTCACTTTACATTATCCCTGACCTGGTGTCCTTTTACTTATGGAATTGGCTTTTACAATGTGATTGTATTAAAAGCAGTTATTCTGCAATTTTGATTTTAATTATTTCCAAACAGCAACTGCTTGATTGTATTTTGTATAACACAATATACTTGTCAAAATGATTATCCCCATGAGTCATTTATAATATCAGCAAATTTAAAAATAATATAACTTTAGTTGTTTGTTTGTTTGTATGGAAATTAGTACAGGAGAGCGTACGAGCTGTGCATGGGGAAAAATACATAGACTAAATAAAAAAAACAGTTGTGTTGTCATATCACACCTCACAGCTTATACTGAAAGCTGATTTTTTTCTTAACCACATCCTCAAATAAAAAAAATAATCCTCTTAACTGGCCACCTGATGTTCTTTTTTAATAAATCAGGATGTAACTATTTTTGAAAGTACATGAGTTGAATTACTCCTACAGAAGAAATACAGTGAAAAAGTTCTGATGCATGAAAACGTGTAAGTGAGAACATGAACTTTGCAGCCTGAACTCTAATATATGAACTGTTAATATTAATGAGCTAGGACCACATAGTAAGCACTTATTTTAAAAGTTGGGATTCCTCCACTGTGTGTACCATTAAACAAGCCAAACAACCTATTGATCTCTGTTCAGATCAAAGAAATCAACACTTTCTCACTAGCTTTGCTTTCTTCACTCCTTGTACAGAAACATGCTGATGAAGGCAGCAGTTCTCATAGTTCTTATTTAAGTGCTGAGTAGTAGTTTTCTGTGTTTTAGTTTAAGAAGTTATAGTTACATCTAACCCTGGGGAGGGGTACTGTTTGACTCTTCTAGTAATAATTTGCTTCGGCCTGATGGGTAACGGCCTCAAACACAAAAACATGCATACCACTTGAGAACAATTGCATCCTAGGTGTAGGTTCAGGGTTCTCTGTTCCCAGCAGTGAAGTTAGAGCCATTTAAAGTCTGTTCATATTTGTACAGCTGTAGGTCTCTTACACATCAACTCTGACAAATTTCTATTGACTTCTGAAAATGTCACACATTTGCTGCACTGTTATGTGCGAAACCAGGCTGCTACTTCCTCGATACTGCTTTGGGGAAGGAGGTTTTTGCCCTGTTGTGCTTAAGTTTCACATCCCTCCAGACTAAAGGGGAAACCCACAGGGAGAGCAGAGACTGTCTCACAGCATGGGACACAGATTAATCCCACACTCTTCCTGTTTCACTTTAGCTGAGATGACTACTTTGCTCACACATCAAGAGACCCAGGTGCTGTACAGATGGCTCAGAGCTGCCGACGTGGTCAGGCACAATTAATACTTTAACGTGTGCATGTACAACACAAGTATCCATTATTGTATCAAATAAGACTAATGTTTTGATTATACAGATCTTAACCACCTCTTAACTGCCACCTCGAATGCAAAGGTTGGTTAGATGTTAAGCTGCTAGTGGTAATGTGATATTAACAAACATTAACACATCAACATTAAACCAACTGAAGCAACATAAAGATAAGATCTGTCAGTTACCTCTGTGAGGCATAATCCTGTGTTCAGTCTTGTGTGTGTGTTTGCCTATGTGTGTATGTCTGTCTGCAATTTATCATACTGCAGGACCCATCAGCTTCATACTTTTGAGCACATTTATGCTCGTGTCCTTAACGGCCTCCTCGTGGTTGGGATAATTCACAATTTTGGGAAGAACGTTTTTATTTTCTTTTTTTTTTATATTGTCATTTCCTTACTTGTTGTTTCCGTTCCCTTTATTTGGATTCTTCTTTCCATTAAAGACAACAATTAACTCCTCATGATAACATATAACATATTTCTTGTGGCTCACCGGTACCTCTTTTCGACCAATGCGAACCGGGTTGTATTTCCGGGCTGGTGCTCGCGCTGGTTCGGAGCTGGTTGAACTCGCGAACCAACACGGCACCCGTTTGCTTTTCTGCCCGCTTGAGCCTGTGGAAGAGGCACATTATGACGTCAGATTTACGTGACCGCTTTTCCCAGCGGCGCAAGTGCAAATTTTCCCTCTCAACAATGATGGTCGACAATGGCAGCTCGTCTCCTCGGCCGACCACTGCTTTGCCTTGGAATCCATTAGTCTCTTTTATTTTTCGCTGCAGGACAATGGCGGAAATATATTTGGTTTATGTCTTTGGTCACAGCAACCCCTTCCCCTGCCCCTCGCCCTGAAACTGCCTTGGTCGAAAAGGGGCATGGGTGATTTATTGGTCAAAATAAACACGTCTATAAAATTTCTACAAATAACCTTGATAAAGTGTTACTGCTGAGCCCCAAAGCAGTTCTCAACTAGTAGACCACATTTGGCATTGGTGATGGTTAAAAAATATCAGTACAAAAACTAGGATCACACCGTTGTATCAGACGAACATCGGTATCGGACGATATCATCAGCCCTATCGACAAACATCAGCTAATGGCAAAAACTGTGCCTTGATCCGATGTCTGTAGCCGATGTTTATCTGCTTTTTATCCCATCAGTTTAATGTTGGCAAGCTAGTATGCCTAATGGACTAACTAATTTATTGTCATAGTCAAACAGGAAAGCTAAAGTCTGCACCATGGAATTATGATACCCTCTGAAAGACTAGCAAAATGCCAATTGTGAGACATGTTGTAGTGACATCTCAAGAGGAGGGGCCGCCAGCAAAAATGTATACATCAATATCTCAAAGTGTATTCGAAAAACTGACATGAAGAATTACTAAGAAGTAATGGAAAAAGCATCCGTTTTGGAAATGGCTACCGGCTGTTATAGTCGACATAGATATCAGCCTTGATTTTCTCTATCAATACAGCCCTAATGAAAGTGTTTACATGTTTTGAACTGCAGCTGCTGCCTGTAATTTTCTCATATTTCTCATGTTATGATCCACTACAGTTAAGCTTTATACAAGGTAAATAGATGGCAAGTTTTGTTGCCAAGTTAGGGAGCGTGCTCTTAACTGCCCAAATGACTCCTTGCACACCTGAGAGTGATCTGCAGAAGTTGAATTTTCGTATGTTTCTTGGATCTTGCTCGGCACGTATGTTGGTCTGTTTCTCTTCCTGTGTTATATTATAGGAGGTGAAATGGAAGGATACTCATAAATCTCTAATTCTTTCTGCACTCATAAAAACCATCTGCTTCCCACTGATATAGTACTGCACACTTTGAGCTTCTCTATTTCTATAGGGCAGAAAACTTGTGCAACAGAATTTGTCAAGAGGACTTAGTACAGATTGGGGCAAAGACTAAAATGTTATATTCAAACAGCTCTGAATCTTCAAAGTTTGTGAGCTTTTTTCATTCATCTCCCTCAGTATTTTATAGTCTGAATATCAGTCCACAAATATTTACATTAAATATGTATTCCTGCATTATTTTGGCAACCTAAAGCCACAGTTTGTCCTCGGTTGTTAGTTTTGTTGCCAGATGGTAGATCATGGAAAATCTCTATTTTTAGTAACACACTGAGCTGAATCACCATCATGATACGTGTTGCTCCTTTTTTTCTATTCTCTTCAGTGTGTTTGTGTGTGTCTATGTGGCGAGTCTGACTCACTGCTCTTTCCTGTGGAGGCAGGAAAAAGGAAGAGTTTGAGAAGCAGGCGGCACTTCAGAGCTTCAACGTGCCTGCTCATTGTTCTGTCTCAGAAGTGTTGCATTCAACGGTCGCTCCACTGAGCCTTTTGCATCAAACAATGGCAGAAATCCGCTGGACTGTAAACCGTCCAGCCCATTGCTTCATGTTCTGTCATCATGTATTTAAGCTAGTGTTTGCCTTGTGACGTAGGAGTCTTATGTTTCCTGTTTCCTACTACACCTTTACTGTAAGTGTTGAGTTGTTATTTCTAAGGATCTTGGCAGTATGGAGGCTTATTCCAGTTGGAAATTCTTAGAAATGTCCTCATACGTAACTTTGCTGTTTTTTACGGCTTAGGAAAGGTCAGTCTGGTGATTACTGGTTGCGCTTGCGAGTAAGTGAGGTGAACAAGAAGTGAATAGTCCTTGGCTGTCCCTCCATGGTCCTGTTCTATATTAGGATTGGCTTGGCTCAAGTTGAACCCTTTGTAAAATAAGAAAAACATTTAGACTCTGCTTCTTCATCTAGTTTAACCGTCTGTTAAGGACGAAACAGAACAGTATGACACAAATCTATAAGTAAACCACAGCTCTGTATGGAGAAGATTTTGTGACACCTCTGCTACCAGTTATTTCCTTGGTGGACAGTAGCATGTTGACCACAGACTGTATATTACAATGGATGTCTTAAGGTATTTTGGCTTCACATCTCACAATGGGAAGAAATGAAGACATGCTGTCCCTTCTATTATACAGTCAATGGTGCTGACTAATGCAGCCCTTTAAACATAGGTCTTGTTTACTGTGTACACATCCTATACCTTGCCAAGTTTCTTACTTTTGCTAGGACTAACTAACATGACACTTTCACTTCCCACATTTCTTCTGCTCCCAAAAAGTAGTTACTACTGGCAGCCATCATACAGTATATAGGGACAGCTGAACAGTGCAACTTGCATAGGTTATCCCTTTCATATATGTTTAAGCGTGAGTGTTGTAGCTGTAACTTACAGTGTCAGCTGTTCCAATGTTCCATTGTTTAGAACAGTTTCTGTTCTTTTAACCATAGACTGTATAAATAATGGACGTAGTATCTGTGACGTCACTAGGGATGGGTACCGACCGGTACCGACCGAATTCCGTCGGTACTACTGAGTACCAATTCACGTAAAATCAAACGGCACCATGTTTCGGTACCTAAATGCATCCTAGTGACTGTGAGGGAGTGGAAGAGGAGGCGATTTTCCATACTTTTCCCTGTAATAAAGTTCGAGACTGATGGGGTGGACGTCTCTGTTCTCTGCACCTGCGCGGGAGCGTGCCAAACGGAGCCTGCAGCTGATGGGCGCGCGCACTCACCCCGAGTCAGAGCAGCAGGAGGATTAAGTTTATTTTATACAGTCTATGGTTGAGACTGACCCTCTCGCTCCGACTACCTGCCCTGTTTATAACCGTTCCTGTGTGCGTGAATGCCCAAAAAGTGAGTTGTGTGTCCTGTTATTATAAAGAGATGGAGAACTGACTTTTCCCCATCCGCAGGCGTTCATGTGTGTTCATTGATGAACTCCCGAAAGAGCAATTAGATGCCACAAGCACGTGTCAGCTAATATATCTAATCACCTATATAATCCTGTTTCTGTTCCTTTCATGTTAAATCAAATAAATATGTTAAATTAAACAAATTTGAGATTTTTTTTTTTTTTAAATTAACTTTTATTACCACATAAACACACAAAAGTACCGAAAATTGGTACCGTTGAGTACCGGTACCGATTCCTAGGTACCCGGTATCAGTACCGTATCAGTTCCTAATTCCTAATTTCATTGTGTGCAAGTCACGCAATGACAATTCAGGCATTCTTTTCTATCCTGTTCAAATGTGAAAGGTACCCATCCCTAGACGTCACCCATCTGTTCCTGAATGCTGTTTTGAAGCCAATCGATGGCGGCAGCCATATTGGAAATGTGGAACTTAACCAGGCAGAATGTGACGTAAAGGGGCGGAGTTTGAGCCTCCTAGCCAACAGCTATGTGTTCCCGACCGGGAGTCAAGCCAGTCATGTCCTTATTTGGGCAAAAACTCGTAATCTTAATATCTTCTGAACCATCGTGTTAGAAAAAAATTCACCCCCCGTACAGTGTGTGCAGATAGAGAAAATAGCTACATAGAGCCAAGCCGTTTTTTGAACCAGGCTGTAAACATGTTTATTAATGCTGCAAAGATCGTCTTTTTTGAATTGGTGTCTATGTGGTTTCCGGTGTTTCTGCAGCCAGCCTCAAGCGGATTCTCGATGTATTACAGTTTACACTTCGACATGGGCCTCCTAGTTTAAGACCGGAGGTTGCAGCTTGCTTTTAACACATGATCTCTTATGAATCAGACATTTTAACAAAGCTATTAATCAACCACATCTTCCTCCTTTTCTCTCTGTTCTCTCCTATTGTGTGAGCTAACCCCACACAGTTATCACCAAACTGACACTGAATTAATCTCGGAGCAGCTAATTAGTTTCTGTGACTTTATCTGATTAGCCAAATGCTGTGAATGCAGGGCCCATATATCCAGGGCTTCATCTGTTTGGTAAAGTGGTTTCCATGCTTAGTGCAAATATATGCTTTGCATCGTTCATTAGGATTCAGTCAGTCTTTTGTAATGTATTTCAACCTTAACACAGTCATCTGGGAACAATGTCAGCTACAATACAGTGTTTTATGGAATTTGACAAGACTGCAATCAAAGAGTTAGTGACTGTCAGGGGCATCATTACTCCATTAATGCAGAAAAAGAAATGCCCCACAGCCTGTATCTGCAGCAGCATGTGAAAAAGCATGCAGTGCCTAAAAAGCATTCTGAACTGTTTCTCAACTTTATACAACGTCCTTTTAAAAAGCAGTTTCTGTGGTGGTGTAGGGGTGTGGTCAGACCAAGTTCCTCAGTTAACCACCCACCACAAACTGGAGCCTGTTTCATGTAGGACCCGAGTGCAGTGCTCTCCCTGCCCACAAGCTCCATGGCTGTGGCATGCCATACGTAGTGGGATCCAAATTAGACTAGAATGGTGGAGCATAAAATGCAGACCCCTCCACAAATGATCCACCCTCACATTAAGAAGTGTTTGTGAGACAAAGGCTGGCTTTGTCAGTGTTGGTAACTGTTGTTTGTGCCCAAACAGCCCACAGATCCCTTTGGAAATGAAAAACTCATAACAATGTCATCAATCAATCTTTATTTTTCGGACTCTACTTCAGTTAGTCAGACATAATTGGGATTGGAAATGGCGTACAAAATGTTCACAGGTACTCGTGTTGCACAGCTGTGGTTTTTAGTTCAGGAACACAATGGAGCAGTTTGAGTCTCAGCCACAAACCACAAACACACATGGTCCCAGTCTCAAATCACATTGCAAGCAACTGTCCTGAGATCAAAGTGCAGACACCTGCATTTCAGCAGTGGTGGTCTGTGCTCTAATCACAATAAAAATCATTAATCCTATTCTGACAGTGCTCGTTCCAGTGGTTTGAATGCCACATGTTGGAGGTTTGTTCCTCCTCCTCCTCCTCTTCCTGGACCAGTCTCCCGTTCATGCTGTCTGTTCCTTATGAGTGAGAAAAAATCTGGAAAAACTGAGAGAGGAGAAAAACACGCTCATGGCTGAGATTCTGAGTCTTCCTTTTTAGTGTGTGAGAGTGAAAGAGGTAACGGCACGCGGTTGCTGCCTGCAGTACTTCCTCATCCTGACTGCTGTATTGAATCGGAAAGCTGTAGATCCTTCTCTTTTGCCTTCAGACTCTCTGTCGAGTTCAGCAAAGGACAAGTATTTTGGTCAGCTGTGCTTTAGGGCTCTCGGGCAGAGGGCAGGCTGTAGGGCAGCATCCAGAACACGTGAGTGATCTGCACCAGTGTTTTTTTTTTCCTTTACATTTACTCTGACATCAATCTGTCATCACCTTATTTCTCATGACTCACTATTGTAAGCTCACAGGTGGAAGTGGAGTAAGCTGTTTTGTGTTCAGTCATTGTTTTACAGCTTGTATGGAGACCATGGAGCTTATTTAACACTGAAGATGTGACTGGCTGTTGTCAGATTAGAAAAATACCTTAGAGATCTCATATTATAGAGCAGGGACTGAGAACATCTGCTGTCAGTACTTCTACCAGGTTTCCCACATTTCTCACTTTTTGGTGGAAGTTTTTACAACAGTGGTTAACCAGAGGTTGCTGCTTTTAGGCTTATGGTATGCTTACATTATGCAATGTTAAGGTTTAAGTCAGCCTTTTTTTAAGTAACCTTGTGACCAGTGAGCCAGGCAGGAAAGAGCCGAGAGGATGTGACGACATACTGAGGCATGCAACCCTAATCTCATGTATACATCTCTTTTCTTGATACTGTCTGGTGCGTAGGAGATGCCTCTTAGTTGAATCATACAAATTGTTGGTTCTTATGGTCTAGTGTTGGTTAGCATGATTATGTGATAAAGTGTAAAGTAGACATTTTTGTAATACCCGTGGTAAAGAAATACTTATAGTCAACATTGTTGTAAAGTCTTGTTTGATTATACTCTATGGTGTTTTGCAGTGTTTGGACCTTTTTTGTTTTTCTCTATGGACTCAATGATGAATATTTATTGTAGCTGTGCAGTCATACCTGAATACACTTTGCTTATATTAGGTGCCACCACAAGAAAGGCAGCAGTTTTTTGCAGCAGCTTGGTAGCAGGGCTGTGGTTTCCTCATCTGGTCAATGATTTTTTGTCATAAGAGTATATTGCAGTGACAGGATGTTTGTTCCTCTGCATACTTTCTATTGATGTGGCTGATGCATTTAAAGGCATAGTTCAGTTTTGTATGGGGTGCTAGTCAACAATAGGTGAATTAGCCATGGGGGTTCCCAGTCAGCTCAGCCCCTTTGTTGAGAAACTGGCCTGAGGACCAGGATGGAAGAGGGGCTCAACTCTACCACTTAATTTAGCTAATTTGAAGAAATCGGACTGAAACACTGATGTCAGTGGAAGTGTACATTTTAGATCAGCATTGTTCAGAGGGAACTCTGGTTGGTGAGTGATGCTGACTGCAGCCCTGTATGGGTATCCTCAGGTTCAGAAAGGTCCTGAAGTCCCACCTCACAGCAGAAGTTCCTTTTTAGTGGGCATAGGATTATAGTTGAAACACCTGCACCACCAAGTAACTTTGAATCTCTCCTGCTCCACAGTCAGCACAGAATTGTATTTTCTCCTTCGGTCTGTTAAGTCTCATTCTTCCTCTGTAACCTGCAATTCATATGTGGCCTATTTTTTTTCCATAGTAAACATCATGTCATCATTGCTGTCAATCACTTGTTTTTAGTTTGGTTATGTTTTGTCTCTCGTGAAGCCCACAGACCCAAACAGTTGATCAGGCGGAGGGACAAGTGTGTGTCTGTGAAACAAATGGGCTTTCTGATGGCAAAGTAAAGCGCTGCAAAATTTCTAAATAGAGAGTACACTTACACCAACTTTAATGTTTGGGTCGGATTTTCTTAAAATAAGCTAAATTATGTGGTAGACTTGACTCTGTCTGCAGCGGTTCATAGCCTAGCTTCTGTGTCGGTTCTCTGGACAGTTCCTCAACAAAGAGGCTGAGCAGTCCAGAATCCCCTGTGGATAATACACTTCACTATTAACAAGTACCACACACAACCATGTTAAGAAATACCTTAACTATCCCTTTAAGGTTTTACTCCTCAATACAGGAACAAACAAGCTGAACATTTGAAGTGTGGTACACAGTGTTCATGCAGCACTGTAACGGGGAAACCTGAACTTAAGGTCAGCACATGGTCAGGGCTGGTTAACTAGGACTTCCCAACATGATCTGAGGGGATTTGTGGTTGTGGCAAGTGGAGCCAGCCAAGTTACATATTGGTGTAACGTATATATGTGCATGTAAGATGGAATTTCCTCTGGAACATATAGTAAGGGGTTTGTATGGAGTAATTGTTGGTTTTGTTTGAACATCTGTGCCCACTTTTGCTGGGCAGCAGTATGACTGCAGGTTGAACCTTGAAATGATTATACATGTGGCCCATTTGGGTAAAAATATAGACAACACTTATTCATTACACTGAAATGGGATCTTTCTGTCAAAACAACAGAGTATATACAAGAAGTACAGCTTGAACTTGAATTGCCTGCTTGAATGGAGAAATGACTGTGTCTTAATGTGTTTTTTGATGTGTCAAAACTGTTGAATAATCTGATTTGGTGAGCTGTTCCACATTACATAAGATGTTCATCCTCCTTGTGTGATGAAAGCACGTTGTCCTCTCCCTCAGGGTTGTATCAGATCAGATGGTGTGTGTGAGATTGCTTCATCCAGGAACAAAGTGATGATAGTTCACTGTCTCTTGACTCCAAGTGTGCTCTCCTTATCTCCTTTCAGCAGTCCTGACCAACAGCAACTGTCTCCAACTAGACTTTACATTCATCTTCCTGTTTTTGGCAGCATTATAATTAAGGCATTTGATAACCTACTACTTATGGCTGTGGTGTCTGTAAATTATAATCAGACTTCTTATTTGGTATTTTGTCAAACAAATTTCATTTTTAACTTTGTACCAGCCTGTTTAACCAATATAGGTCAATATCTCACAACAACCTCATCCTACAAGTATTTTTGTCTGAATGCGCGGGCTGCAGTGTCATTAAAAACACAATATTTCTGTCATCATTTATGTTATTTGTTTTTACAGTTCAGATACTATGCACAAACTATTTGTCTTTTCTCCTGGCTTGCTCAGGTTTAGAGTACATTCTGCTGGCTGTCTCTCAAAGACATTTAGGTTTCTAACTAGGCCAATGTAGTAAGTGGGACGCAGTTCTGGCTCCTGAGAATCATATCTCTGCAGAGGAATATGGAGAGGTCATGTGCGCAGAATATAGACCTGCAGTGGACCACAGAAGGTGAAACAAAGTGGTTTAGGATAAAACTGTGTGGGTCTTGCTTTACAGGAGGTTCACACATAGACAGGCGGATTAGTTTTACTGTAGCTAGGGGTTACCTTCCTCATTTTTTCATAAAAGAAGATAGTCAACGATCATAGGGAACAATAACATCCTCAATTTTGCTTCACTTCTTCATTAAGCTCACACATAGATCAGAGCAGATGGAGAAGAAGGTCAAATGTGTGCTTGGCAATGAATGACGGCGTAGCTATGTAAACTGATACACATGGAGGTGAGCCACAGCAGCTGAGACATTAGAAAACCAGGCCTCCTGCCAGGCTAGGCAGGAGTAAGTCACAGGATCTAGCCTAGGGATGTACTGGTATCATATGATGGTCCAGCAGAGAGACACACACGCTCTCATATGGGTGAAAACTCATTTCAAACTTTGTGTTCATAATCAGAGAGCTAGAATATACCTTACTAGACGTCTTCCGTGTGAACATTTTACTCATATGGATCCCCTCTATTGTCTTTGGTGCATATTCTGCTTAATCAATAAATCATAACATTACTTCAAGAAGTGAAGACTAAAGGGTGTTGCTGCATTTGTACTGCAGCAACAGTAGCAGTACTCTGGGCTGTTGTCTGTATGCAACATTTCCATCATTCCAGTATGATATGATATGATCAGAAATAGTTCAGAGCAGAAAGGAAAAAAGTATACTCCCTAATAGCCCAGTCCAGGGTTTACTTGTTTCCTGTTTGTAGAGACTAGAGGGTTTCCCCATTAACAGCTCAGTGACTCTCAGACACAGAAGATCGTGTTACCTCAACCCTGATCAATGACTCAGTGATTCCTCTGGGAGCGACAGAGCTGTTTACCAGTTCGCTCTCTCCTCGCTTAAGTGCACTTCCACCTCCCTCAATTTCCTGCAGTTACTCTTTGCCAGGATAAGTACATTTCCTTCTGGCCATCAAATGCACACCTTTAACTGTCTTTGTGACCACATCCCGTTGAAGATGGAAAAATTAAGTTATTGTTGTACTGCTTTTAGTCATATTTCTTACAGAGGACTGACAGTTATGACTCTTTCTGGCTGCATACCTCCTTCTAGATCTGGAGGTAATGCATTGTGTTGGTCGGTCTTGCTGGTTTGAGCAAATCAGATAAAATATTTCTGGTCTCTCACCTCCCTCTTGCAGGAAATATTTCAATTGTGTTGCCACTAGATTAACCCAAGCTGCTCTCAGAGGCATCTCTTGGTTTATGTATTTTGGAACAGTCACAAAATGCCCGTAGGCAGTGCTCACATAGCTTGATATTCTAATTCAAAGTTGACTGTTACCCTTCCAAACTTTAATCCAGTTTGGGGAATCAAGGGAGACTTTTAGTTTTGACCCACAACTGCAGCTGATTTAAGATATTCCCAAAGACTCGCGACCCCCACTGTCCCTCAAAGTGATTTAATGTGGCTTCATTTAGCTGGTCTGCAGAAAATTAGCCTACCTATATGAGCATGTGGCCGTGTTTCCTGTGCCCTTATGAATTAAACTACTGCTACTGATGCTTTTGGTGATTGACTGTTACTAACCCTAAACTTAGGAGTCATCTCGTAAAAAGGAAGGCAGAAAACGCATTACATTTTCTATTTTCAAGGTTTTATTATAAGTTTAGCTACTATTTTTGTCCATATTTTTTACTATAATTGGTAAAATGTACTAATTTTAGATAACATAAAAAAAAAAAACATTCCTGGAGACATCTCATGACCCCCCATTTGTGTCTAGCGACCCCCCAGGGGGTCCCGACCCACACTTTGATAACCCCTGCATTAGAGTGATGTTAATTATTTCTATCAGTGGTTGTTACCTTAAAGATTGATCTTGACTGCACCACATTGGATGGATTGAAAAAATTCTGCTTTGGGCCAAAGTCATCACTTGGGATTATTGCTGTAATACTATCACACAGTTTTTAATGGGGGTATTGATTGGGGTCTTAAACAAAGTTATCAACCATTGATAACTCTCTGTATTTATGAAAATACTTCTGGGCATTCAGAAGCAAGTTTCACACAGGCCTACTTGTCTTGATCTCAGAGACTTTTTGTTCAAAGTGCTTGTCTAATAAGTAGAAGATCATGTGTTCACTTTTTTAGCAGTGCTTACCGGCGCCTCTAGGTCCATAAACAGTGTGACATTGTGGTTAAAGAGAGAGCAGTCCACAGTGAATAATTCTGGGCATCTGTTTTGGAAAAATCAGCCATCCAACAACTCTAGGATTTTGTTCTGTGTACTGCAGTGAATATGTAGACCCTTTAATCTTTCTTTTCTTATACTTAATTTTTTCCAAGATCCTTTTATGGATGCAGTTTTCAATTCATACTTTACATACTTTTAGATTCATAAAGGACAAACAACTAAATGTACACAAAAACAACAGCAATATTAAAAACCAGTTCCTTATTTCCTCTGTTCTCTGGATGTCTCACAGGTGTAGTAAGCTGAGGTGCAGCCATGATGAAAGCGGGCGCCACCAAGGCGGGGCTGCCCAAGTCGGGACTCCAAGAGCGGGCCAGGCAGACTTCCTTTACCACTTCTTCCTCCACCAACACCTCCACAGGCATGAAGACCTCAAGATCCTCCAACACGCTGGCCTCAGACCAGCGCCTCAGCAGAGTGAGTCACAAATACACCACAGTCTACTTTAAGTTGATCAAATCAAAACATTATTATAAATCAAATAGATCTAGCCTTTTTAATGTGTGATCCTCATTTGATATTACTGCAGTAACAACTTTTTTCCCTGGGGGTCCATACAAAACAAAAAAACAAGCCAAGACATCACACAATAGACAATTGTTGGTACTAACAGTGGATGTGTTTGTAGCTGAAAAGAGCGAGCAGTGATGATGCCTTGACAAAGCCTGCGCTGGGAGCTGCTGCCTCTGGTTCCCGGATGAAGAAGACTGTGACCACTGGAGCCATATCAGATCTTGCTGAGGCCCGCCCTCGCAGTCAGTCTGGTAAGGAACGGCTACTCCTGTCAGCCATCTTCAAATTCCTAATTTCAGGAACATATTTTGATTATTAAAAAGCAACATGAAAGTGAAAAACAGGAGAAAGAGTTATCTTTACATTTTTTTGCTGAGCTTGTGTCTGGGTTCAACAAGATCTTTGACGTGAACACTGTAGTGTATGTAACCATCTGTGACCACTAGAGGGCCACAGCACATCACCAAAGCTGTCTCCACAGCTCTCAGGTGCTGGCTGTATGTAGTGACCTGACAGAGGCCTCTCTTCACCCTTCACCCTTTCTTTATTGTCCCTGTTTTTTTCTTGTTTGCTTGGCAGCAAGATCTGCAGGTGGTGTACTGTGATTCTCAGAAATTGGTCCAACATTGAGAGACTGAATGCTCTCATAGTCTTCTCCTCAGACAACATCTGCTCATCCGTGTGAACAGCAGGCTATGTTTTGGATGATAAATGAAGGAAAAATATATTTTTTCCATCAACAGACAAGAGACAGAAATATCATTTTGGTGGTCTTTTAATGCTGTTCTGCTGTAATGAATGAGTGTGTTTGCATTTGCTTGAGTGAAAGTTGAATAAACGTTGACATTTATTTGGATTACAACACTCTACTTCGATCTAATTGTTTTGGTTCATGAGATGTTGTACATATATTTAGAGAAATGCCCCAAAGCTTTAAATTAATAGAGAACTTCAGTTAAAGGAGCTCTGTCATGCCATAAGAAAACAATGTGTACGCACAAATTATTATTATTTAAACAAAATGCTCAAATTCTACTCCAATGATTTTACACCTCAAAAAATTATTAACATTCCTACAAATAATACCCATTCATCTCAAGTAAATTTTTAACTTTCAGGAGCAAAATTAAATATATTGTCAATTAAAGAAACATTTTTATTATGAGAATTTGGAAAACATTTGCATGGATCCTGGTAAACATGATGTATTATTTGCTAACCTGAACAACACCTGCCTTCAAAGTGTTTTAAGTTCTTTCCCATGCAGCTTTCCTATTCAGTTTCCACTAGATCAGGGGCGTCAAACTCATTTCAGTTCAGGGGCCACATACAGCCCAAGTTGATCTGAAGTGGGCCGGACCAGTCAAATCATAACATAATAACCTATAAGAAACCACAACTCTAAATGTTTCCCTTTGTTTTAGTGCAAAAAAGTACAAGTACATTCTGAAAATGTTCACATTTAATGAACTATCTTTCTACAAAAACAGCTGTTGTATTTTCGCCATGATGAGTCTCATAGTGGGGCTGAATATTTTACTCTTTAAGTCCTGAAACCTGCTGCGAACACACCAAACACACAGGTTACCCATTCACCTGACAGCGTGTAAAGTTGACTATTTTGGACCCCTCAGCTCCAGCAGGAACAGTTTGCTTGCTGGGCACTGTTGTATGCAGGGGTGTAGTGCTAGTGTTAGTGTTAGTGGATCATCTTATAGTGCACTAAAAAGTCTTTATGAATCTCAACCGGATTATGCAAACAGCAAGTAATCTATTTTCTCACTTTGAGAAAAAAGTCCAGAAAAAAAGCGCTGTTCAGGTGCGTTCAGTTAGCACTACGATTGTATGCGACCCACAGAGGACAAATCTGAAATAGTAGTCACAGTTATTGAAAAATTGCAGTCAATGTCTTCTCTGTAATTTTTTCACTTTGCAAAGTCGTTCCGCAGGCTGGATTGGAACCTCTTGTGGGACGGTTTTGGCCCGCGGGCTGCATGTTTGGCACCCCTGCATTAAATCATATGCAATTCTTCACAAAACTCTACTATTGCTTATGTGGCACAGTGCACTTAAATGTGTAAAAGAGTATTTCTCCATTAACTTTAGTCCCTTTTACAATAGCTAAATATCTTATTGATATTCCCATCATGTTGAAGGTGATCTATAAGATCAAATGAAGTTGATGTTGATGTTGGATTCATGAAAAAAACAGTCTCTCCTGATATCTTTTGTCTGACCTCTAGTGTGTTCACTGAAGTAAAAGTCTTTACCATTAAAGTCAACACAGGTCCATGCTGTTGGATGTTTTTCTAATTGCATTATGATGAATCTTCTTCACCGCAGTCTTCAGCTGCTAATGACTACCTGTAAAGGTATGACAGCTTAAGAATTGCACAGGAAATATATCAAGTGACATCATGAACACGCCTACATCTGAGCTGAGTATATCACTGGATAAACATAAGAGCTACAAATAGATCTGATACCAAAACATGTATTACATTAAATGTTGGACAAATATGGCTGCGTAGAATGGCAGTGGTTTGTTTGCAGTAATCAATGTTGTTCACCTTGGAAAATCCTCCATGTGGGAGAATGCTGTGTTTGTTTACGGCGACGGCCCATTCGCACAGTGTGTCGATGCTGTGCTCCACTGAAAGTCCTCTTCAAAGAGCTGTTGTGCTGAAGCGAAGATAATTGAATTCTACTTGACAAAAGAGTCCAGAGGAGCCGAGAGACCACGGCCAAGTGAGGCTCTCGGTTCTTTCAAACATAATTAGACCATGATCAGCTTTCACTGGAACAGGCTCTAATTAACCAAGGTTTGGTTTTTCAGAGTGTTTTCACACCCAAGGAAAAGAACAGCTTCCCACTCTGAGCTTTTCATGATAAATTCATTACACATTATTTTTCTGGCCTAGTTTTGTTTGCTTGTTTCTGGTAGCCAATCAGTGTTGAGGACAGAAATGTGGTTCTTGGTCATAAAACCATCTTGAAAATAGGCCAGAGCTGTGATGCTGCATCATTACTCTGCTGTTGCTACAATTTGCATCAGACACATCCTCTTTTTGAAATAAATTAACCCTTTATTTTTTGGCTTGTTTTGCATTCTGGGAGCTAAATTTAAGAGGATGTTTACCGACTGAAGAAGCAATACTATGGGATATTTTCTTCCATAAAAACCATCTTTCATCTTAAAAGAATTCTAAATATACAGTTATTTAGACTTATACATTATGCATTGTATAAACCTAGTTGCATAATTACTGTCACATCCTATTTGTGATATACTTTAAAAACACAAACATTATGAGTGGTGGCTTTCTCTCTTCCTGAATTTCCCATCAAGCATGCGGTATTGTTTTGCACCTGGCCTGAGACTTTGCATCAGTGCACATCTAGAGATATAGCAAGAGACGAGGTATGGACATGTCAAGCAGGTCTCAAAAATGAAGCTAATCAGCAGGTGGAAAATCTGATGTGACACCTGAAAGAGCAGCGACGGTTAACCATGCATGTAGGAAGTGACAATCATCATTTAGCCTGTCGCTCTCAATTCTGACCTGAGACTTCTGTTGAAATATCCACTCAGGAGAAATGCCATGATTTGAATACAGATCAGGGAGGTGATCTGTGGCATTTCAGACTCACTGATGTTGAGAGGTAATGCTCTGAAATGTCATGAGTGTTTGGAGTTATTGAAGTGAAAGTTAAGTTGCTGAGTTGAAATCTTTTTTTAGACGAAGAAGTGACTTTAAAAGTAGTAACTTTCTTTATGACACATTGTGATAAACATACTTACTGGATTGGACTTGAAGAGACTTGTCTCCATGATAATGTCCCCTGCTTGTGTCATCAGCTTGGTCATAACAGATGAGCTTCTCTATTCTTGATGTGCGACACACTGACAAGAAGCAATTAGGACTTACTGGGCTCTGAGGCACACTGCAGCAGAACTGTCATCATACCCGTCAGGCAGTAACTGAGTCTTTTCTTAGGTGCCGCCCAAGAACAGTCTATGACACTACCAAATATGCACCACAGAATCCTTAGTTAGCATTGAACACACACACACACACACACACACACGCACACGCACACGCACGCACGCACGCACACACACACACACACACACACACACACACACACACACACACACACACACACACACACACACACACACATCTATATTTATTTATTTTTTGTTATATTTTGGGGCATTTTCGCCTTTGGATAGGACAGCTAAGAGAGAAAGGAAATGTGGGGAGTAGAGAGCGAGGGAGGACATGCAGCAAATGGTTGAGGCTCAACTCAACTCTCTCAACTCAACTTTATTTATACAGCACCTTTCATACATAAAAACATGCAGCCCAAAGTGCTTCACAGAATAACAGAGACAGAAAACAACAGCAATGGCAAAATTATAAAAGGCATGATTATAAATAAAATACTTCAAAATAAAAGAAAATCAACACAGTAAAATTAATAAAATGAGTTAGAGAGGAAAGAAAAGTTAAAAATAAGGTAGAGTTAACAAGATCAGATGAACACAAGAAATAAATAGATAGATACATAATTAAATAAGGTAAATAAATGTTAAATCAATGATTAAAATAATAATGATTAAAATAATAATAATAATAATAATAATAATATAAAAAATAATGCAGTCCAGGGCTAAAATAAACTACTCCAAATTTAGATTTTGAAATTTAGCTAGATTAAAAAGGTAAGTCTTAAGTTTACTTTTAAACACCCAGAGAGCTCACCGTTTGGATGTCCAGAGGCAGAGAGTTCCATAGCTTAGAAGGGTAGCAGCACACCATCATGTGTACCTCACAAATGCTGTACATCATGTCTGCATAAATAAATGAATACATATACATTTCATTTTGTTCAAACTGGAAGATTTGAGCAGTGGAAGAACAAAAATGTTTGAATACTATCGTCGGGTCCTGGGACTGTGTGAAACTAGATGTCTTCCAGGCAAAAAGTGTAGTTTTGTTTTAGCCACAGTGGAGCAGAGAGGAGAGATGTTGAAACTACAGAGACCATCATCCCATGTGTGCCCATCATCTTTTGCATTTTGCTTGTACAGCGAAAATGACAAAAATGCATCGGTGGTGAGGCAGAAGAGAGGCGATTTTGTAATTCTGGATGCTCCAGTGACTTTTAAATCTGACATGGAAGCATTTTGCTTTCCCTGTGTCCAAAAAGAGGAAAGGTGACGGACAAAAAAACATGTGATACTGCAGCATCATGAAGATGCTATATTTAATACTATTATTAAATTGATTGTTGTTCTTTTGTCATGAAAATGATCTGTGATACTTCCTGTGCACGGATGAATTCAACCAAGATGCCCACACTTTGTAGAAACCCGCATTTTTATCAAAACATATCAAAGTATTGTAATGATACCATCAAAACTCCTTTCTATTTAGTTCCTGATGAAGTTCTAGGCTTTGAACTCTGAGTGATAGACCTCCATGTAGTCACTATTCTTACATGATAACAGGCTTGTATGTAGGTAATAGACTTCAAAACACAGAAACAATATATACATTAGGTTAAGAACACAATCACAGTGGGTTTAAAAGGCTCTAAAACAGCAAGTGTCCCTTGAAAAAACAGATCTACACAAGTTCATGTGACACACACACACACACACACACACATAAATGCACACACATTCACACATGCACACACTATTGGCTTAAAGGGTCAGCTGATCCCACCCTTGCCTGCCCGCACAGCATGAGGTACTAATGAGTCAAAACTGTTATTTTTGCTAATGGAGTCTTGTCTATATCCCATTTGGCACTCAACCAACTCACTGGTGCGGTCTGACAATGGGTTAAAACCCAGCCTCATCCTGATGACTTATTTAAAACTCTTCATCAATAATTCAGTAAAGCTTTCAGAAGGAGAGGAGTCCCTGTGGAGTGTGCAAGGAGACAAGACAGAAGGAGATAAGATTGTCGAGCTCTATAAATAACAAGCTAGTAGGGGTGACTGCAGGGCATAACTTTACAAATGGCCACTTCACTGACGGGCGTTTTCCTTCACCTCTATTCAGTCAATGCTTTCACACTGATCGTTAATGTTTGGGTGAGGAGAGGTGAGCTGAACATAAATGTCTCCTCATTGAGTCTCTTTCAATTTAGTGAAGGACACTTACTTTTTCTAACACTTCAATAGTCTGCACTGCACTGCTTCAGCTTTAATCCAGCTTCACTTCTTCTTAAGACTGCTGCATTTTGCAACCACATTTCCAAATACCTAGGGTTGAAAGGAGTAGTTCACATATTTAGCATTGCTCGTAATATAGATTAAGATGTGTAAATCCAGTAGCTGCTAACATAACCATATACTGCTAGCCTTAAGGGAAGATGGGAGACAGGTTACAGAGGTCTGGTGGTGATTCCCCTTTCTTTTTAACACTGAAACCCCTGATGTTTTTCTTTAAGTAACTTTTACTCAGCTCACTCTCGAGCATCAAAAGACTTTATACCACTTTGTTCACAAATGCATAAGTACTAAACTGTGCTTCTGCTTAAAAGTTTCCATTAAGTGACTTGTGTCAACACAAAACTGTCACTTCTTAAATCTCACTCATAAAGCAGATGAAAATTAAGGAATGCTTACCATCAACCAGAAGCATCAAGCGCTCTTATGGCACAACTTTCACTTTCACCGCCATAAAACTGGATTACATTTTGAACTTTCTATTTTACTTCAGTCCTCTTTGCTAATGGCATATGGAGTCAAGATCACTTCTAATCCCATAAAGTCATCTGTGATCTGTCTTGGCTTAATCACCTGTACTTACATACAAAAACTTGTATGTGTTTTTCTGTTTCATATGACTAATGCTGACTTACCAAAGACTGAATGTGATTTTTTGCTGTGACACTCCCCTAATATCCATCAGTTAAAACACAAGACAGGCCTTTCATTAACCTCCCGCCTCTTCTGTATGAAAGACCGCCTGTAAGAGAGTGATGAAGAGAGGTTTGCTATCCCCACCAGATGGGCAGACTTTCTATTAATTAACCTACTACCTATTCATCAGCTCCTGGCTCGTACCATGTCTTCACCTCTGACAGGAGAAACAAAAGATCAGGGATGCAAGTGTCAGGTGAGTCTACAGGTTAGTCAACATCAAGGATAAGTAAAGGATAAGCAGCAAAGAGAGACAGAGGTGGGCCGTCAGACTACAGTATTATGGCCCCAGACTGTGTGTGAGCTTTACTATGACCAACTCAGACTGCATATTCCAGACACACAGAACATGTGGTCCCAGCAGTGTCTGTCTGTCTGTCTGTCTGTCTGTCTGTCTGTCTGTCTGTCTGTCTGTCTGTCTGTCTGTCTGTCTGAGAGAGAGAGGTTTGGCCCTTGAGCACCTTATAACTGTCAGAGGAATTAATCAGACACGCCCCTGTCTGCTGGGACGCTTCAGACTGCATAAGCACTCAGCCATAACAGAAGCACACTGACATGAGCAGCAGAGAGACACATGCAGATGGACACATGTATGCATTGAAATTACCCACATATTTATGATTCATGTCTTTCATATTGCACTACAGTATATACAGTATGATAATGCACACCTCCATTTGTTATTAATACAGCATCAAAGGAGTACAAGTAGGAATAGCTTCACACCCACTCACCCCAGCACTTCTAAAGGCACAACTTCACACCGTATCAGTGCACCTGACGTCAGCTTGGACAAAAACAACAACACACAAACAAATACACGTTTTTTGATTTTTAGGTTTGTTGGTACAAGTTTAAAATTTCTTGCTTGAGAAACTTGTGACCTCTGCAAGTCCCCTAAAAGTGAGACACAGAGAGAAAAGGTCTTTCCAAATCCTGAAGGAGTTCTGTTGGGCCCACAGAGATGGGCGTCCTGTGGCGAGGAGAACATTCTTAGCTGGATTAGAGGCTTGTTTGTTTACCCAAGTAGATGTGCCTCTCCAACACTAGGAGAAGGGAGAATATTGTGAAAGGAACAGAAAATGTACTGACAGTTATGCAACATTCATAAGATATGAAAAGGCTTGGAAGCTGCCGTGTACAGTATGGTGCTGCAAAGAGTTGAATACTCAGCCTGACGTGGGCAGAATCGTGCAGCAAAGTAGACCGTCCCCAGAGCTACTGGAGAATTTCCAACATGTTTTTTTTTTTTTTTTCAGGCTGGAGTTAGAGAATCTGTGCATCGAAAATGCAACCTTAATTTAGAATGTCCATTTTTTTAGTTATCTGCTTATTCTTTGGAATTTAACTTTCTTTAGCAGTTAACAGGAAAGAAATAATCTGGTAGCTCTGAGCTTATGCAACAAAGAAGCTCACCCTACTAAAAATATCAGTGCTTATCTGTGTCAAGTATGGCTTTAAAAAATTGATGATGCAGTGAGAATGAATTTTAATACAGATTTGTGCCAGTGCCCAACTTTTTTGGACCTGCACAGCAGAGCACACTAGACACTCGGATAATGTGACACAGTTTAGTCGCATTGTATAACTATAAAAGTAAAAATGGAGGCTCAAAACACACTTGTTGTGTATTTTAATTTGGGACAATCTTATCAGATAGGTATTATTGGCCCATAGATAAATTGAATATGTCAGATGGTAATTTGCCTCTTGTGTTTTGGCAAAAATTTCACAAGGGTTTCTTTATGATTTTCTGACACTTGTACATAAATGCATCCTCAAAAAGAGCATTACAGGCTTGGGTCCCATTAAAGGCAGACCAGTACAACTTTAAATTGCTTTAAACTTTAAAGTCAATCTATCTTTCAAATGGGTCTCTCTATACAAGAATTATAAATATTTAAAAATCTGATACACTGAGAATGAGAGACCAAAAACAAGCAGTCCAATAGCTCCAGATATCCCCATAGAGCACACTCACATACGCTTGTAAATGCCATTGTTTTTTGCTGACTATGCTGTAGAGGTCTGAGGTGTCCCCTTGTTCCCTGGACAAGCATCTCCTTCTCTTATGAAGACTTTTGTCTTGAGTTTTGATTTTGTGTGGCTGGGTATGCACAAGAGGCTTTGTGTGAGGTCCAAGCCTGTAAGTTCTCTTAGCAAGAAAGACAAGAGCTGCACTGTCACCCTCTGCCAAAAATACAAATAGTTCCTTTCCTTTCCTCCTGCTCGTCTTTCCTTCCTTCCTTCCTCCCTCCACCCACTTTCTCTCTCTCATTTCTCTCTCTCTCTCGCTCTTCGGCTCACTCCTCATTTCAGTACCAGCTAGAGGGATGGTTCACACTATTGTTCCGCTGGTATTGGTGAGAGTAAACTGGGCAGTAGTGGGAGGAGGTGTGTTAATGTGTGTGTATGTGTGTGTGGCCAGAGAAGCCACTCCTCCTCTGAGCTGATTCCAGTCATCAGAGCAATAATGAAGTGCACACAACGCTGCCTGCCCGCCCGCCTGCCAGTGTGACATACTGTCACCGTTCTGGAGGACACGCACTCTCGCACACATTGGAACACACTCGCAGTTACTCACTGACAGCACAGGCAGCCTGCCTCCTCACACATGCACACACACACTCACATAGTCCCGAGAAGGAGTAGAGGAAAGAAGAGAGGACCAGAAGGAGGGAAGAATAAGAAGACTTTACATGTTTCTTACGGTTTTCCTCTCAATGTGACTGACCAGTGCTGAGCCGAGACAACAATACAGACACTGACACGCACACACACCTCTCCCCCGCAGCCACGGATTCTTGGATTAGTCCGCCCCGGTGTGGAGAGTGGGAGTCGCGGAGTGGACCAACATGGGCAACCAGGCGGGGAGGCAGGAAGAAACAGAGTCAGGTCTGCTTTTCTGTATCGTGGTTTTGTCTCAGCATCACTTATCCCTCTTTGTCCGTCTCCCTTCATTTGATGTAAAAGGAAGAGGCATTTGCTTTGTACAATGGATGTGAGCTAATCTTGTGTCATGTCTGTCTGAGTACATTTCAGACAAGACAAGTCCTGACTAATGAGATCTGACTATGATGCGACTGACTGATGAGTACTGATTAATATGCCCTGGAGTTATAGAAGCTGCTCAGGCAGGTTTGAAGTTGATGAGTTCTGCTTTGTTCTTGTGCCATTATTTGTATTAGAATGAGTAGGTCATTATGAATTCACTGTCTTGTGTTGCTTTCCTCTGTCAGTTCAGCTCTGTATGTGTTTGTGTATATGCGCCTTGCACCTGTGTGTGGATATATTTCAGTAGTCAGGTGGCAGAAAGTGCTGAGTGAGATTAGTTTGACAGTAAGCATGAGGGAACCTGCCAGAGGAGTATGATGGTATCAGTCTCACATCCCTCCCCTGCCTAAAGCTCACTGCGCCTCAGTGAGATTTCCATTTCAAAGTGTCTCTGAACTGCACTCAGCAGCAACTTCACGCTCATCGAGAGACAACCAAGCTCTACCATATCAGTGTAACCTCATCTTGTTAAATTTCCTTAACAAAATGAGCATTTGCATTTTATTACATGTGCACTTCTATGTGAGTAGAGGATATCATTGTGTTTGTACACTTCGTATTTTTTATGTTAAGAGCTTCATGTTATCTTAAATCATTTGTCATTATATCTCCTGGTTTCCATCCTTGCAAAAACAAACACTTAGCAGACAAGGGGAAGGTGGCTTGGAGGGCAGAAGGGACGTTCACACACACACACACACACACACACACACACACACACACACACACACACACACACGCACACACACACACAGATATGACACAGTGGAGTATTTTATCACTAGTGGGTGTTAAGCTGCATCATTTCATAGCAGTAGCTTGTTTTTCTTGATGACAAAGCACAAAAGCACAAACAGCTCAGATCTTTGAAGGTAATGGAAGCAAGTTGCTGCATGTTTGAAAAGATTAGCTCCCAATTTTCCTCTCCACGCATGCATGCACTCAAACAAACAGCTTACAGCCCTTGTTAATACAGTGTACACAAAACAAAAGATTGATCAGTGTGTGACAAAAATGAGGAACAATGGAGGCTAACACTACCGTCTTTCACCTCATTAAGAATTCTTCTTACCCAGGAAAAAAAAATACAGGGCTGCTTGTTAATAATAATAAATATGACGCCTGGTGCAAAAAAATATGACATATGATCGCATAGCTGCTCCATGGAAGTATGTGGGGTGAGAAATAAATAAGAGAAAAGTGTTTGCTCAGCCAAGGAAAGAATGTGCCTTCACAGTCACCCTGTGTTTAATCAATCACGTTCTCCAGGCTATGAAAAGTATCTATACTCTGCTCGGTACAGAACTCCATGATCCTTGGTTCAACCTCCCACGTGGACCTCCTTTATGAAATGAAGCAATCAGCTATATTGGTAATTGATTGACCTGTTATTCTTATAAATCCTCTCTCAATTTACTGGAATGAGCCTCTACGTTTAATGAGAATTGATCATTGAACTGCGTGATATTTCATTATGGCATAAAGCTATAGATCCAATAGCCCTAAGACCAAGAAGCCCTTAAATCAAATTTTTGCATTGTAGAAGTTTAAAAATAAATCTTTAGAGGAAGCATGTGTTCATAATCTTTGCTCTTATGAACAGTGACATAGCGATGCACAGGAATAGTAAAGCTTGTACTCTCTGCATTAGCTTTTGTTCCTCCTTGATGGTGAAATGTGCCGAAGAGGTTCATCAAACTTTGACCTTGGAAAGCCGAATGGCAGTTCTGGTGGGGAAGGAAATGTGGGAACTCGTCCAGATTTGATTGATAGTGTTATCTCAGAAGTGGCAACCTAAGGAGTAAGCTGTCTGCTGCAGTGTTAATGAGGTCGTTATCACAACCAAATTGTTCTGACGGCTACTACGCCAGGCTTCTTGTCTCCCCACTGGCACAACAGGAGGGCAGCCAAGAGCAGAGTTTTCGGTCAGCATGTTCTCTGCTGTTGATGTATGGTTTGTGAAATGTTGTTCAATAACAGTGGGTCTATTTTCAGGGCTACATCTCAGCCCATTCTGGGCCCAGGATCAAAATAAAGTTAAAACATGTTTCTACAGTGAGGTAAAACAGGCAAATATTCATACTTTCACATGCTCAAAGATGGAAGTTTCACACACTGGCGGTTTCTGCAGAAGTTTGATCTGGAAGCTTTAAGGATGGGGTCATGTTTTTAGATGGTGCCAAATACATTGAAATCTACCCTATTGAACCCACTGTCCTTTTCAATTAAGTAGTTTGGGTGTTGTCAGTGGAATAACACTGTTCTCTGTTCACACTCAGGTCAGCAGCAGCAGCACACCAACAGAAAGTCATTGTATTTATAACTCCTGGTACAAAAACCTGGTTGTGCTCAGACAACCATCATGAAATTATTAAACTTTTAATACGATATCTGCGTAATAGACATCGATTGAAATGGCCTGACAGGACTGTGTGAGAGGGAACAGACTGTACCTATTTTACATTTCCTGGATTTTCCTGTCAGCTTAAGTTCCTCTGTTTGGGCGTAACAACTAATGTCTTTGTTACTTGAATTGGTTAGTGAAAATTGGTGACATCACTGAATTCCCATCATTGTGTCTACCAACATGAGCCTACGCAGAAGTCCAATGAGCCAATACCATGTGTGCATGTGCAGGATTTTGTATTGTTACTTCTTGCCAATCCAGATAAATGCTTCTTCAGTTTACACCAGACAACAGTGCCCAGCCGGTTGAGATTGTATAGAGATAAGTATATAGCCTTGTGGCCGGCAGGGGCAACTCCAAAAGTTGCATCAGTAAGTGTTTTTTTATATAAGTCTAAGAGAAAATTACCCTTCTTCTCAGTTGTTTTTTATCTTCCATCTGTTCTTCTTGTAAATAATGGTCCTGTTTAGAGTACAATAGACTAAATGGTATATTCTAAATGGACTGCACTGATACCACTCACAGTGCATTTTCACAACATGTCACATTTATGTTCTGATAGCAGAGGCTGCTATAAAAGGTTTCTAACTGCCCATCAGTACTGATCACAATGACCAATAGCCATATATTCAAGAGCAATTAGGGTACATTGTCTTGGGATGACCATAGACTGGATAAGATATGGACGTAGTATCCGTGACATCACCCATCTGTTCCTGAGCGCTGTTTTGAAGCCAATCGACGGCGGCAGCCATATTGGAAATGCGGAACTCAACCAGGCAGAGTGTGACGTAAAGGGGCGGAGTTTGAGCCTCCTAGTCAACAGCTATGTGTTCCCGTCTGGGAGTCAAGTCATTCATGTCCTTATTTGGGCAAAAACTCGTAATCTTAATATGTGGTTTCCGGTGTTTCTGCAGCCAGCCTCAAGCGGATTCTCGATGAATTGCAGTTTATAACACTTCCGTGTGGGCTTCATAGTTTGAGACCGGAGGTTGCCGCTTGGGGATGAACCACTCTCCCACTAAAGCCTGGTTTATAGTTCTGCGTCAGATCAACGTGGTAGTCTACGAGCATAGGCTTCATAGCTCTTTTCTGACGCAGAAGCCTACACTCCTAGCCTGATGTGCACCTCCTCCCAAAATATAACGACACATTGAAATGGCGCAGTCTGCAAGTCCTGTGATTGGTCTGCTGTGCGGCATCGTATTTCTTGCATTTACAACACTTCAAGCATCGCTTTGTAATAATTGGAATAGGAATAATTGCTGTATGATCAATGGAAACATTTATCAGCTCTAAATTAACATAATACGCTCGGAATCGCAGAAAACATAGCAGGACGTGAAAACAGGTGACCCAACTGTCATAGAGACCACACTGCCCACAGAGTATTGCAGAGCAGCACAGACACATTGACGCACAAATATGTAGTGCTCACCACAGCGCCACTGCAGCGTTGGGTCAATGCAGAAGAATATACCAGGCTTAAGTCATAGCGGTGCCCACTTGTGATTAGCATAGGCAATGACTGCTTTTTGTTCACCAGAGTAGAGGCATAGAAATCCATATCTACCCTTTATTCAAATTCTGGTCACATCTCCCAAGAAACCAAGATGGGGACTGCCCAAATGGTGATCTCTAGGCCAAAAACAATGGTACATCAATGGTTGGTACATCCATTTCTTATACGGTCAACAGCTGAAACAGGAGGAAGTGTTTTTATGATGACTTAAGTATCGCTTACTTGATGCTTAGCCTCCTCTCTGACATACATGTTCCTCTTTTTTCCCATTATTTGGAGGTTTTTGTGTAATTACCACAGAGATGAATTACAGAATTGAAGCTAAGATTCCAATACCAGACTGTAGTAATAATATTGATATTACAGTACAGATTAGATACTCTATTGAGTCACTGAACACTTATCTTTCTGCAAGGATGTCTGTTGTCAAGCCCTGTTCATTGTGCCTGGTGGGTACTTCTCTCATTTGGATCTTGACGCAGTTGTGAGCAACAGGACATAGAATGTGGAAATATGTGGATTGTACCATCTTAACACCGTGTGCGAACAGACTGATGTGGAACAGGGATTCAACATGAGGAAGCAAGTTAGTCCAACTTCTGATAGCTGGGACACTGTGAGGAAGTAACATCAGTCATACTTTCCATGGCAGTTAGCACTTGGTACAGTAAACACACCAACCTTTCCACAGCGTTTTGTGTTTGCACAAGAAGGTGTGTGCTGAAATGTCCTGTTTGGGTGAAATGAACTACTGCCTTGTTATTGAAGTGTGTATATTGTAGCCTTCAGGCCTCAAACTATATTGAGTAGTGTGGTTACAAAAACATGTATGTACAAATCTGACACACAAGTCTGATTTGACATGTCAGCCAGTGAGTCTTTGATTGTGTGTTTAATGCATGCTAAACTGAACTTGTCCTGATGATGTTTGTGTATCTGTGTGTATGTCACTCCAGATGTAGGTTCTGGTTTTATTCAAAGAGATATCAGAACAATATCACATTCTTCGAGTAAGTTTGGGAATAGGGTATGTCATCTTGTTGGTTGTGTGTCTATGTCGAGTCACTTCTGGAAGTAGCAGAGCAAAATTCATGAGATGTAGGTACTTTTTGTGGGTTGAACTTGTATGACACATCTGAAATGATAACCAAATTTTTCCGTTTGTAAGGACCAAGCTGCAACTTTCGGTGTTGAAAAATGAAACCAATGTGTAAGTGTAAAACTGCTTGAGGCTGGCTGCAAAAGCTAAGGACAACACCCATTTTAAAATGCCCATTTATACATCAGGAATCAAGCCTGGTGCAAAAAAATGCATTTGTTTTGATAAGATTGGGTCTACAAGTTTTGAATAATTAGGTATGATTAGGGGCTTGGCTGATTTAACTGACAGGTAGGCTCATTGTAGCTGTTTCCATTGAGTTTAATGGCCCGACTCAACTCTGCCTCTTTGCCACTGGTTAGGTTGACTGTAAATTTCCATTTCCATTTTATAATGGTGACCGCCATCACTGGGCATTATAACTCCTACAAAAACCAATGGGTGACGTCACACTCGCACTCACACTACACACTCACACTCAGACTACACACTCAATAGTATTGTCTACTGACCTCCAGGTGGTTATGCCTTAAACTGTGCGGTCAAAAGGAGCCATACTGTTGCTTGAGATTATGGGTTGTTGTTGGGTTATTTTTTTTGTCCTTTTGTAAATCTATATTTGGGATGTAATCTTTCCACAGAATGTGTTTTATTTATTTTGCAGTCAATCCTAGAAAGTAAATCGCAGAACTCCCAATACATTTTTTTCTTGTGACATTTATTCTAAATCTTCTGAAATCATCCGAGGTTTGAAACTGAGTTGCTGCAACCTGTTACCCATCACACACTGGTCCTGTAAACATGCAATCATGTATAATGGTATGTTATTATTTTCTTAGAGAGTCCTGTGTTAAAATGTTTTCTATATATGGCATCAAGAAAATCCCCTCTCAGCTGGCTGGCTTGAGGTCTCTGCTTTTGGATCTCTCTGTAAGATATTGGCTCCATTAGTATTGTAAAGCAAAGTGGATCAACATAAGGAGGCTGTGTTAAAAGTCCTAGCATGCAGGCCAGTTGCGATGATTCAATCAAAATGAGTAAAAGAGCCAAAGGACCCAGGCCAAATGGCCTTCTGTGATTTGCCAGCTCTCATACCTTCATGCTGTGCTGCAGATGAGGCACAGAGCTGTTCACTTGTCAGGCAGGAACAATCATCACAAAGTCTTGCAAACTGTCTGTGTATTTTTACAGACAGGGTGGAAGGTTTGCCTGATCTATTTTAGGCATGATTGATAAGCATCCCACCTGCTAACAAAAGAGTCACAGTAATGATACAAGCTTACAAGCTTACGTGTGTCATACTGCAGATCTGCTAGCTTTTGAAATTGGAGATTCAGAGGGCTCTGTTTCAGCTTGTTATGAGCATTTCTTTACTTTTCATTTCAGTCCATCAATTATTGTTGAGGTTTACTGAGCCCATATAATCTACAGCCAGAGCCTGACAATACTAAACAACTTCTTCAGTCCTCTTACCTTTTTCAATATTTTCCTCCTTGCATATTTCTCTTTATTATTTCCAGACTAGCAGCAAACCAAATATTGTCTTGCTCAATAAAGTCTTATTATTTTCTGCAGATTATTCACTAATCCCATAGGAGGTATTATCACCTCAGCTACTGAGCATTTATTCCTCTCTCCTCTCGTACATTTGGCACAGGATCCCGCAGCCGAACTCCATCTGACCCCCATCGCTGAATAACCTCAACGCAAATACTTGTGAAAATTTTAATTAAGTGCCATGTAATTATTTATTACAGTCAATTAACTGCCTTATGCAGCTGAGGTTTTTCAGTAATAGATGCATGAAATGAGTTTAAATGAGGCATCCAGTGACATCTGATGATGTACAGTTTCACCTCATAGCTCTTTCGCGATAAAAGATATTTTGGGCAAGACATTTTGCAACGACCCTGACCCACTTTTTTCCATGGTTTAAACAAGCAAAAAAAAACGTAGTGTGATGGGGTTGAATTATACAGTACATCAGAGAAATGTCTTTTATGTATGTGAAAGTAAGAGTGTGTTGACTTTTCTTCCAATTAATTTGAAACTTTAAAGCTCCCGCGAAGAGTTTCAGCTTGTAAAGGGGCAGACTGTAAAAAAGGACTGATCCCTACAAAAGCAAACCAAACCGTCAGCGAGATTATTTCTGTATAGTCTTATTAAACCCTGTTGCTGAGGCCACTGGGTCAGTGATAAAGTGATTGGAAGCATGCAGACCAGAAGTGCCTTTTTAAATTTCCCTGTAGAGGAGAGATTCTCATTAAGTAGTAAATATGACAGTATAAAAGACACCAGGTTGATTTTTTCATCACATAATACTCTTCAAGCAGGCAAAGGTTGTGATCTGCAAAGAGATTAGACATTAGTACTGCTTTGTCCACCGGTTTTGCCAAGATCAAAATAAAATTGACGTTACTCTCAGCAGCTTTAAACTAAAGGTTTTAGGGAATCTGTAAAATCTAGATCATATTATCTCAAGTGCCAATTACTGATTCAAAACCTCTGTATGATTGGCCACTGAATTCAGTTGCAAAGACAGGTGTGACACTGTTGTCAGCCTTCAGGAAATCTGATGATCTGGGATTATACTCTATAGTTTATATCTGGTTTACAAAGCCACCAAATGCAGACGCAGCCACTGCTCTTCTTGCAGGTTATTTCTGCTGTTTCACTTTGGTCATAGGGCTATCTGTACTTGTAGTTCTTTCTGTTTTTCTTTATGTCAGCTTGAATTTGGCCTCAGACTGGAGACTATCACAACACGTTGTTATTTTCACAAAGCATGTCGGAATGGGTTCAAAATTCAAGGAAGCCAAGTTGGATTAATTAAGTGATTTACAAATAATGTGTCTTCAGTGAGAGGTGTTGTGTTGGTTTTCAGTGGCACATTGTTGTGACGCAGCGTACCGTCCCAGCTAATCTCTGCTCAGTCACTGTGGCAGTCATGGAGCCTCTGTTCTGTCTATCTCCCACTCCAGTAAGAGGAAAGGAATGCCAGTGAGTCCGAGGGGCGCCTGTTGACCTATTTCATGCCCTGTCAGTTGGACAACAGGAAGGCTAGAATCACAGACAGGGTTTTCTGTCTCTCCTCTCCACTTCCACCTTACTGTAAATCTGCCCTCCACATTTCCTGGAACACAGAAAGGAAGACAGAGGACGTGCAGCCAGAGATTCCCCTCCAAAGCTTGTTTGTGACAATGACGAGGCTGGTGCGTCATTTCAGGTGCCAACTCTCTGACCACTTGGCCACCTGGAGTCATTAATTCACCATGACTCCTCGCCCATGACCCTCCTGTTCTGTAAATTGAAGAGTCTATGCACTTTGCTCACTATGCACTCTGTCACCTCTTGGCTGGCTGGCACACCGGCTGCAGTTAACTGGCTGGTGCTGGACTGTCTCCAGCCACACGGCTCCTGCTGTGATTTGAAAGCTTATCTTCATTAGCTGGAAAGAAGACAGCACAATGAAATACTGTTATCAAGGAGCTGACTTTCCTTTAAATAACTGAATGCCTTTAGATCACTGGTAGTCACTCAGTGCAATTAATTTAGATAATTAGTTAATGTAAACAAGGCATTCACATGTCCAGTCTACTTTGGGAGGTTCAGTGAGGTCTGCCTGTTCTCAAGTCACGGTCCAAACACTGTCATTGTACTTGAATTATTCCAAGATCCAAACTGTAAAAATACTCAGTTACAACTCTCTTAATCATTGGTAATGATTTTCATCACTCACTACTTATCTGGTGTTGCGCAGTATTGCGTTTTCCCATCATTAAGGTCTACTGTCCTTATAGACTGCATGAGGAATTAGCCTTTGCAGGAGGAAAGCTCCCGAGTGGGCTTTTAACTGCATTTTCCACTCCCTCTCACAGACATAGTGCCCCTCAGAGGAAGCTTTGAATGGACTTGGACCTAAGCCCAGAATGACAGCACTAAATTAAGAGTAGGCTAACTCTGAACCACCTTGGTCTTGAATATTTCAGTTCTGATTTTTCTAGAAATACATTTCTTGTGACCTCAGTGACACAGAGCAAAAGAGTCAGATTATTATAAGAAGCTGTAATCTGTATATTCCACAGACCCATATGTGTCTTATTCTTAAAAAAGATTTATCACAGGAATGACTGGATGGCATTTATTTCAGTTTAGCACGAATATCAACTTGGAAGAACTGCCTTAAAAGATAGTCAAAGGTCAAGTTCATAGTGATTTAAGCCATATCTCAGCACCTCAACACCTTAGAAACACTTAATTTAAAAGATGTTCTGTTGTGATTTTTATTGTCCAAGAGAAAGTCCCCACCTTCGTGTACCTGTTGACTATGATAGTTTGAAGGATCCACTGACAAGCATTGAGACAGAAACATAGAGAGAGACAGTTGCTCTGTCATTACGTGTTTTGTATCTGGCTTGGTTATATTTCTTTTTAGCTATCAACAATACATGTGCGTGTCCTCTTCTGTTTCTTTTAGTCATCTCTGAAAATATGTGGGCAACTTTTTCAAAGCAGTGCGCTGCTACATGTTAATGCACTTACCCACATTCTCTCCTGTGATTCTATTACAGGTGGCCACTGAGCTGCTCCGCAAGAGCAATTGAAGTTGAAGTGTCTCTTGAAGAAAATCTGAACTCCACTGCAGTCTTTTTTGAAGACACATCTTAATTAATTATCTTTATTTAAACTCGAAAATCATTGAAAGCGAAGCCCTCTTTTACAATGACGTCAAGCATGTAAAAGAAACATTAAAATGCATGACAAGCAAATGAAAGATAAAACCTTAAAATAATGATGATCAATTAAAAAAAGACAACAATTAAAAGTAATGTTAAAACCATTGAAAGGTAATGTTAACACAAAGTTCAAACAGATACAATCAGAGGTTAAAAGTTTAAAATTAATGACTAAAAGAAACAAATGCATTCATTTTTAAAGGGCTTTGAAGTGAGTTGCAGATGCAGATGGAGTAAAAAAGGTGCAAAAAAGCCAAAGACAGATCTACCCAGCTCTGAATTAACTCTTGGAACCTGGAGAGTGAGCCAATTAATGGATCTGGTGTGTTTTGCTCCAGAGGACCAAACTAGCATAGAAGTTAAATGCAACGGTAGCATCCCAACAAGTGCTTTATAAATAAACAGGTTTGAATGTAAATTACGCCTTTCAGTCAGAGAAGACCATCCCACCATCTAATCCCACCTGAACCATTACCATGATTAGTTTTAAGTTTTCAATTCAGGTGTCTGTGGTCTATTTGATGTCTCATCCCGCCCTCTTAGAGTTAGAGTGTAGAATTTGATATTAACTCCTTCCCACCCTGGCAGAGACATGCCTTTTTATGCCTGTTTGGCATAATGGACACTAGATGATGTCAAAATGTGAATAATAAAGTCCATGCAGCGGCTGCGTTGGTCTTGGACACCAGTTGTCAAACTGGGGTGGTATTTCATGATCTCCTGGAGAGTAAGGACATACTGATTCATTGTCAGTATTGGCAAGTATCAGCTTTATAAAATAACATTATTTTGGATCTAATAGTGTTTTAATAGCCAGCATTAGGCCAAATGAAGAAATGGCATTTTTATAGTCTTTCTCTCGAGGAGTTTGATACTTAATACTTCTGTCAATAGAATAAAATCAGTGTTCAACACCTGATCTACTCCTGCATTACACCTCAAGATTCCCTGAATGTTAGTACCTCTTCTGGTTGGGACAAAATGATGTGTATTTGGATTCAAATGTATGAAAGTAAACCCTTTGTTATGAGATCAATTATCAGACCTTACTGTCCATTTCAAATCTCCCCTCACTATCTGATTCTGTATTCTTGTGTGTATCTCAGTGTCTTTAGGATCCCCCTTCTTTGCTTGTGCTGACTACTGGCATCTCGACTGGTGTCGTTTCTCTGTGCACGTTAAGCAGCTGTGGTGATGTCATGGTTAAAGAGGTGGGCGATCTAGAGATGAGTGAGTTCATGTGCTCCATCTGGGTTTTATTCCGTAAGAGGACAGAAGAGAATATGAAGGAACAGAAAATGAAAGGCTGTCCCACAGTCCCATTCCTGGCATCACTCAGCCTCATGGGAATGGACTGATTTTAATCACATCAGACTACTCTCTTTGTCTCTAACAGGAACCTATTGTCCCTCTTTTATTGCCACCTTTAATGAGGGTATTACAAGTGGCCATAAAATAGGTGTGAGGTATATCTGTCCTTCTCTGCCCTGTGTGGATGGTGCTTCTCGTACAGCATAGTAAATAGTAATTTATAACACGCAGTGCTGATTTTGTGTTAACGTCTTCCATGTGACAGTACATAATTTTGGAAAGCATGCTGTCCTCATTCTGTCAGTCAAGGATTCATCCTCTGTGAAGTGCAAGCAGTAGTGACTATAGATCTTTAATGGCACACTGGGTCTTTTTCAAGTGCAGGTCGATCCTGTGGCAAATTTATCTAACTGACTTGATGGAAGTGCAGTGTTTATTAATGTGAATGGAGGAGATAGCATCCTTTCAATAAGAGTAGGTAAGGGTTCTTTTAACTGAGAGCCTTATCTCACTGACATTCAGAACACACAGAGCTGCCCCATTTCCTTTTTATAGACCTCTAGATCTTAGGTTCAAGTTGACATTTTTAAGACTCTAGTTTAAATATATGTTTCAGATTTCTCATACACACTTATATGTCTTTACCTCTCTGCTTAAGGCACTGTACTCTTTCCAACACAGCTGCACACTCTGGGAATGTTAAACGGCTTTGTACCCCAGAAATTGTGCCAGTGTTGGCAGCTCCTGCCACAGTTTCTAGTTTATTCAATAAGAGGATAGTCTGTGCAAAGTGCCTATCAATGGCTGAGTACTTAAAGAACCCACAGGGGTATAGGATTTCCATTTCAAACTAGGCCATTTGTTTGTGTGTTTTGTGTACGTGTGTGTAAGTGTGTGCACGTGTAGCTCAGGGTGATGCTCTGTCTATCTCAGCACACAGGCTGGCTGTCTAGTCTCTGCTCTGTGGGTTACTGGGTTTGATGATAGTGTGTGCATGTGAGAGACACAGGGCCGTCTTTGTCCGTGCACTGCTTAAGCTGCTTTGTGCCTGAATGCTCCACGTGCACACAGACCTTTGTCATCATTTGAAACAAACAACCCCCTTGTGTCTGCATTGCTGTTTGCTGATGATCTGAAAACAAACAATACAACGTTGTCAGGCAGCACCCTGCTCTCGCTGGGCATCAGTAAATACTCTTCATATTTGAGAGAGGGCTGGAAAAGGCTTGTGCCTGTGACCCACGCTGATGCCTTTTGAAATGCCACAGCTAAGCTCTGCTGAGCGATGAATGACCACTGACACCAACAGACAGACTGTGCCAGGCAGATGCTCTGTTGTCCAAACAGAGAACAATATGTGAATAGGGTACAGTGACCAGCAACATGAAACTGCTGAATAATACAAGCATCTGAATGAGACACACTGTCGGTTCAATTAGTGTCATTACATGATGTTAACAAATTCATGGTCCCGGCATGGCAGTATGCTGATTACATTAACCTTCTCTTGTCTGTATCGAGCCTGCTGTGTGATAAATCTTTGAAAGATTGGGTTGTTATTTAATTTCTGGACTGTAAATTAAAATCTGGGTTGTATCCTAGCTTGCACCACCTTGCAGTCTAAGTGGATTTTATGTTAATTTGATTAGTCTTCATGCCATTACCAGACTGAAATTGAATGTGTACCAAATTTAGTAACTCTCATAAAACTTGTGTATTCTAACTTTTTAGATTTTTTTTAAATGCTTGTATTGTTCTCGTAACTATGGAGGCATTGTAGGAAAATGTACTCTTTATTTCGTCAGGGAAAAATGGTTATTTTTTATTTATACTTATTCCCACTTTTTGACTGCTAAGTCAGAAATGTACCTTATTTTTAACCTTTACAATTACTGACAAGGTTTCGAACATGCTACTTCAGAATAAAAAGAATCCTCATCTTTAAAGGGGGCTACACGGTGGTGCAATGGTTAGCGCTGTTGCCTCACAGCCAGAGGGTTCCATGTTTTGAATCCCGGTCGGGTTTTCCTTGTTCTCCCTCCGGTGCTCCTCCCACAGTCTGAAAACATGCTCAGGTTGATTGGTTTCTCTAAATTGCCCGTAGGTGTGCATGAACAAATGTCTGTCTCTACGTGTCAGCCCTGTGACAGGCTGGTGACCTGTCCAGGGTGTATTCTGCCATGCGTCCAATGACAGCTGTGATAGGCCCCAGCCCCCTGTGACCCAGAACAAGCAGTACTAATGGATGGATGGGCATCTTTAATGTTAAATCAGTCATCCCTTTCAGTTAGTCGATGGACTAATGCACTAATGATTTTTGACTGGTAAGTTACTTAAAAACTGTTCTAAATAAGTCCTTCTTTTGTCCTGTGTTGCAGGAGCACAAACAGCAAAGAAGTCTGGTATCCCAGCTCCCAGAGAAATACCTTCTACTATAACAAGAGACCGCACCTCTCTGAGGGAGCAGCTAAGGAGCTCCAGCACTAAGAGGATGGTTTCTAGTGCCAGCACCTCCAGCCTTTCAACTCTGGCAAAGCAGACACGTGCATCAACCAAGTCCCGTGGGGATGCAGAGGGCCAGGAAAGGGGCCTTTTGGAGTGCCAGGTGAAAGAGCTGCTAGCTGAGGCCAAAGCTAAGGAATTAGAGATCAGCAATCTTAGGATGGAGTTACAGCGCTGCAAAGGTAAAGCCTCCACTGCTTCCCCTTTAACTTCACCTAACACTGTCTCATGGCAAGAGCCATCTGCAGACAGAGAGCAGGGACAGGTGACAGAGGCTCTTGTCCTGGTTGGGGAGCTGAGGGAGAAGAACGGCAAGTTTCAGAGAGAGCTAGCAACGCTCAGGGAGGAGAACCAGTTGCTGAAGGAGAAGCTGCTCAGCTTGGAGGCCTCTCCTCTATCTAGTACAAACACAAACAGCCCCACCAAGCCTTTGGTTAACGGTCTGCCCTCAGACTCAAACTCCTCCACCCCACAACAGGACAGTCTCCCTTCAAATGCCAGCCTTCTTAAAACCTCTGTTTCCTCAAGCTCAGACGTCACCAAGGACTCACCATCACCTGACTCCTCTGAGTTTGAGAAAATTCCCTCCCGGTCAGAATCTCTGAGCAGTGGTGTGAGTGGGGAGGCCAGCACAGTGGGGGCACTCACCAATTCAGGGAAAGATATGTCAGTGCAGAGTCTGACCGAACAGATTCATAAGATGGAAGAGAGCCACCACAGCACAGCCGAGGAGCTGCAGGCAACTCTGCAAGAGCTGGCTGACCAGCAGCAAGTGGTGCAGGAGCTGACTGCTGAAAACGAGCGTCTGGCAGAGGCAAAACGCCTGCTGCAGGCCTCACTTCAACAGCAGAGAGAGCGAGTGGAGATGATGGCCCAGAAGAATGAAGCACTGGCTGGGAGACTTGAGGAGCAGGCCCAAGCTCAGGCCCAGAGGGAGGAGGAGCTGGGGAACCAAGGGCCTCGACTAGCTGAGGTGGAGCAGAGATACTCCGAGCTGATTGAGGGCTCGCGATTTGAACGAGAGAAGCTAGTGGACATCCAGCAGCAGCTGACGGGTAGCCTGCGGGCTCTCGAGGAGGAGCACCAGGAGGCCCAGGGCCAAGTGTGCTCTCTCAGAGAGGAGATGGACAGGCTGCAAGCCCAGCTGGACAGGGAGCTGGAGGCCCGAGGTCAGGCTGAACAAGTTGCAGAGGAGCAGAGGGCATCAGCAGACTTTCTTAGACTGGAAAACAGCAGACTGAAGGCACAGGTAGACATTGAGAGGCAAAAAGTGGGTGAGCTTAAGGCCATGCAGAGTGCCAGTGACAGCACTGAGGTGCAGAACCTGCTGAAGACAGCCCACACTGAGAGAGACAGACTGGAGACAGAGCTGACTGAGCTGAGGCAAGAGCTGCTGCAGGCCAAGGCTGAGACTGAGCATGTGCGAGCCACAATGTCCAAGGTAGGAGGGTTGTGTGATTACATCTCAATTTCAGTTTTTTTAATTCCCGATAATTGGAGTCTGCTGTTTAATAACAGTACATGTATGTGCATTATAAAGAGAATACTGAATGTTTTAGATCTTTTCAAACATTCATTTATAGTAATTGAGGAAGAACACAAGTAAAGACATTTATCTCTGAATAAAGCTCATGTTGTTTCTTTGAAGACAATATTTGACACTTTTGTTTTCAGCAAAGATTCAGATTAATCAGTTTGAAACGGGACAACTGTATGTAGGTTAGAGAATGTCCATTCACAGTTCAAACATTTTCCACTCGGTTGCTTCTTTTGTGTTGTACCAAGCGATGCATGTACAATCCAGGACTTGAAGTATATGTGACTCACTGTGTTAATAAAACTTATGGAGCTCATTAGTCGAGCTGAGTTTGACAAAGCTATCAGGAATTCCCGAAAAGAACAATCTCTCCGTCTAAAATTACTGTAAACTATGAAAAGGCAAAGGAAGCAGCTCACTCGTCTGGAAACAGTTAATTTATTTGTGCTAGATGTTGTTCTTGAAAATGCAGTCCTTTTCATGAACTGATTTGAAAGAGACCAAAATGCTCCAGTACAGTACAGCACTCTATCAGTGTACCATCCTTGCAATTGCTAATGTTTAAAAAGTTATGGGGGGAAAAATGGCATTATTAATAATTCTTGACTTAGTCACCTCCTGAGGACCAACATTTTCCAAACACTCCCATTAATCAGGCCTTACAGCTGGTATTGGGTTCTCTCTCACCACCACAGAACATGAACTCTTGTTCACTTAAATCACTTTCAGATGTTTCTCAGTTGTCAGTTTGGTTTTCCCCTCAACTACCACAACACCACAGAGGCTGGGGCAGTGGGGGTTTGTGGGCATGTTAGCGGTTGTTGACTCCAAAGTGAGGCGTGTCACCATCAGTTTATTAATGCCGTCACAGTTGGACTGTGAATGCTGTGCCAGCAGAAGGGTGGTCCGCCAGTGTATGACTCTGTGAGTCACGCTCCTGTCCTCTGCCACATTGGTGTGAGGGTGAGGCAACTCATAACTTCACCACTAAGCGTCTTAATCAATCAGAGCCATGCGGTGTCACTTTGAGAGTGTTACAGATGCACAACTTACTTATTTTAGTACAATATGCTCACAGAGATCTGATTCACAGGGACATTTCTAAGCAAAGCAGTCATAATAATCTTCAGTGTCACCTTTAAAGTCACCTTCACTACATCCAAAAGGCCATTTTCAGACATTGTTATAGCCAACGTTACATAGCTTTTATAGTTGCTTAGTTCTAAATGATTGCAATGTGTCTAGTTTTTCAGTATTTCATCGCTTTAGTTTTTGTTTACAAACCAAGTAAGAAGCATTATATGACCTGAACAGTACAGGAGCAGCTTTTTTAAAGAACTGAAAGATATCATGAGAATATTGTCACCAGCTGAATGTTTTTGATAGTTTGTTTGGTTTAGTCTTTGTGCTGCTTTGATGAATTTGTTTATTCTCCCAGTGATAATGATATCTTTGTAAAGGCCTGTTTTTATTGGAAAAGTGTGTGTGCTGTTTTGATTTCATTTATGATACAACAGTCATTCAGAACAGTTTACGTCAATAGCAATAAGATTGTAAATGTTAAATTGACTCTATTCTATATAGCACTTTTTCTCATCTTTTGACCACTCAAAGCGCCTTTACATTACATGTCACATTCAGTCATTCACACCACATTCACACACTGATGACCTTCTGATTGAGAGATGGCCAACTCGACGAGAAAGACATAAAACATATTTATAAAGCACCTTTCAAAATATAATGACATAGTGCTCTAAAACAAGTAAGTGCACAAGAAAGTGGGCAATGGGACAACCAAAAAGCGTTAAAAGTCACATAATAACATTGAAGTGTGAAAACAAAAAATATGATCACAAGTATATGGAGTTTTTTAAAGGTGGCTTTTTTTAAAGGGCTTGAAAAAGAAACAGAGTTTGCAGCCCTGATCCTCAGACAGTTTATGTCAAGGTCAAGGAGCCCTTATTACATCAGTTCTTTTACCTTTGTTTGGTCATTTAGATGTCAGAACAACAAGGTGAGACCCAGCAGGGTGCAGGAGTGCAAACGCTAAAGGTAGATCTGATAAAAGCCCAGTGCTGTAATCATCAACCACCTCCAGTTGTGTGGCTAACAACAGTAAATAAACTAACAAATTTATAAATCTAATAAACTTGTATACAAACACAACCAACATTGCAATGTGACAAATGCTCATAGGTTGTCATATTAGGAAAAAATAAGACTCATTATGGATACTTTAAATAAAAAAATAGTGTATTAAGTCTAGTTTAGCATTGTAAATCAAATTTTGCTCTAAGTTTTGCGCACATTAACTTATGTTTGTTATTCTACATTTATGGAAACTTCACAACTTGTCATGTAATAGTTTAAAAGAAAAAGCAACCTCAAGATTAAATGGAAACTGCACCACAACAGTGCCTGAATGATATCATAAATCATCCTGTCTTGAGCCAAGAGTGACTTAAGTGCTTCCATCTAACAAGAACAGTGACGCAATTCATTAAGCAATGCCTTTTTTAAAAATTCATTTCTCCTCTTAACCCAACTTAATCTCACAAATGTGCACATACACAGGTGGAGGCCAAATGCCAGCAGATTCAGGAGCGGGCAGAGAATAGGGAGCAGGAGCTCAGCAGTAGAGTGACTTCTCTGGATGAGGCGGGAATCCAGGCTGAGAACCAGGTGAAGGAGCTGAAGGAGACTATCTTTGAACTGGAGGACCAGGTGGAGCAGCAGAGGGCTGTGAACTGCCACACCAACCAAGCCGTCCTGGATATGGAGAGTATGTGCTCTTCTGTGGCTGTTCTGGGCTCGGTTGCTTCGTAGGGTGTCTGACCATGCAGTCTTTAGTGTAATGTGTAATGAATATTTTAGTTAGTGGTCATAATAAGTCTGTGCTTTTAATACAATGTGGTAGACAAAGAAACACAGCCATGATAAGGGTGAAGCTGAAACTAGAGATCCAAATTAAAGTATTCTCTGTTATCGATCTTTAGAAATGCTAATGCTCAATTATCAATTACTTGTTTGCAAAAACAATAACATGTGTTTTTCCCCTAAATTATAGATTTTCCACTACAATATATGCATTTAATGGACAGTATTACATAGTAACATATAGAGACATACAAACTGTTTGTCATGTTGATTATCAAGAGAAGATATCTCAATGGACAAATAGTCATATAAAGTGAGACTGAAACTACTAAATGTGGAAATGCTGCAACAAAAGAACTCCCATTTTTCTTCCTACTTTGTCTTATTAAGAAAATGGTCAGGTGTCAGGGAGCGCAACCAGGTCACAATCAGTCTGGCTGCAGAAATCACATACTCAGATGTTGCTGGTATGCCAGCTTTGCCAGTCTGGAAAACCTCTCTGCATTGGTCAGCCTTCATACAGTTAGGATTTACTGCATCAGTTTTAGCCAAGTGTTATTTGTGACTTACTTAATGGACAGGAGTCTTAGTGTGTATGAAATACACACAGCAATACGAGGACAGACCAACACATCCATCTCTGACTTGCCATCAATGCATTTGGCAAGTGTTCCAGGACATTGCTGGATTCGCTGTCTTTGCACAAGCTGTTATGAATCACAGCTGATGAGATCGGCCTGATACTAATATCAGTGCAGTGATGAAATGTTTCAAGAAACATCTAATATCATCCAAAAGGAATTGTTTGTTTTATTGCATTCATGGAATCAATCACTGGCTGTGCCTTCACTAAACAGAAAACAGTGTAGTTTACTTGTGAATTCTGTGTTTTATTAATGAATCTTTGCCTGAGTCTACAGGATGTCAAAGCCTGCAGGTCTCAAAAACCTTGAATTTGTCATTGCAGATCTTGTCAAAAAGCTGGAGGAGCAGAAAGCTGAAGCGGAGCGACAACTGAAAGTCTTGACTAGACAGATAAAGGTGAAGCTCTTGTGGTGCCAGCTTTTTTTAGATATACTAAAGGGGCTTTAATATTTCATACTGTAGAAGTCTTGGTGACTCACTAAGCTATTTTCATCATGTATCATGTAATAGTGACATCCTGGGCTCAGTTCTACCTTTGTAACACAGATTCCTGTATTTTTCTTGCTCTCTCCTTTTACATTTAGTAAAATTACACTGAAGACCAATGAACTATTTTTGACATAGTACAACTCATATTCCAGAAGAGTTGGGACGCTGTGTACAATGTTAATAATAATAGAATTTAATGATTTGCAAATCATGTATAGCGTTCATATAACTAGGAGTAGTGCAAAGACAAGATATTAGATGTGTAAATCGAAAAATGTTATTGTTTTATGAAAAATATGCACTTATTTTGAATTCTCTGCAAGCAGCAGGTTACAGAACAGTTGGGCATGCATGTTTATCATCATGTTGAATCCCCTCTTCTTTTTTTTAAGATACTTTTTTTTATAGCTTTTTCAGAAGAGATAGAACATTCAAAAGGTTAACAAAGAAGAACAATACCCCCCTCCCCCATCCCATTCTACAAAAAACAAAAATTAACAGAAAAACAAACAAACAAACAAAACAAACACACACACATCATCTGTGTAGCACTCTAAATTACATATTGCTATGGTCATCCTTTTGTGCAATTATATTGTGTGATTAAAAGGCAAAGGCATTGAGGTGTCATGTGGGTCTTCTAAGAGCCGTGATGTAGTTAAGAAAGGGCTGCCATATCAGTTTGAATCTGGTTGTTTTGCCCAACAACTTATATCTGATCCTCTCCATATATAAGGTAATCCCCTCTTCTTTTAATGACACTTTGCATAATTAGAATTAAATTTAGGGCTATTTCACACAGACATCTGACCAAATCCAAAGTCAGTCTATGTCTATAGCTGCATCTACCTGTTCAGTACTTAAAATATCTGTACATTTGTGTCTTGAGGATGAAAAAGAGGAGTGGCGTCGGTTCCAGGCGGACCTTCAGACAGCAGTGGTGGTGGCCAACGACATCAAGGTGGAGGCTCAGCAGGAGCTGCGTACACTCAGAAGGCAACTGCAGGAGGAGCAGGATCGCAGTGCCAAGCTTTCAACAGACCTTGAGGTCCTGCAGGGAGTCAGGTACAGTCCTCACTGTACTCCTTTTTTGTTTGTCGACTCGTCTAAAACTCCTCGACTCCCCTGTTCAGCATTGGGCTGCAGTTTCTTTCTCTGTGTACATAATGTGGATGATATACCTGCCAGAGTCTTGCCATATCCCCATCCAGGGTTGAATAGATTTTACACCTTTAGCTTTGAAATCCAAGAATCTCTTGCTTAAGAGGCTTCAAACATTCCTGTTATCAGCAGATGTTTTTTTGTGATTGCTTAGTTTACAGCATTTCACAAGATTAAATCCTTAGAGTTCAGAGTTTAAGTTCCTGGGATTTGGCAGACTCTGTTGGTAAATTAGCAGTCTCCTGCAGTATTTCCCTCTGTGTATTCTACTCCTTTAAGCTGCTGCCCTCTCTATCTCCTTCTACCACACTGATCTTAGCCCCATAGTGATATTCAAACCTCAGGGTCCATGTTAAATTACATTACATCAATCAGAAGAGATTATTTTGATTGTTTATGAAGGCAGATCTGTTCTGAGAAAAAAAGCTCAAATTTGTCAGATGCAACACTGAAGTCGGTATTGTACTGTCCTCACTCCACTTTTTGGTGAAAATATTTCACACTGATGTATTATGCTCTTTAAGATTTTATGTAGTGTTTTTGCACTGCGTGCAGCAATGTTATTGGTGTATCTAAAGAGTGTGTTGCATTGTTTTGCGTGTTTATGCTCTTTATAAGTGTTTTATAAGCATGCAAATGCTGTGGTGTTTCTCACAGTTTATCCATTACATTATCATGCCAGGTCAAATACTTTCTGTGGCAGGGGATTGAATTAGGGACTGTAAAGCACTTGTTTAGCTAGTGTGCCCAGTCATTTAAGCAATGCTAATGATCTCTAAATAGTTACTACACAATACTTTACTGTATGTTCATCACCTCATAAACCTCATGAGAGTAGTTTTGTAGAGGAAATAGTGGTATTTGGTGTAATACCAAATATGACCTGTTGAATCTAACACAGGTTATGTGGATTTTAAAATTATGTAACTGGTTTTAGATTCTGGCTAAATCAGTGAACTTTCCCCAAAGATTAGCTGTTACACTGCGTCCGCTTCCAACGTCCAGCAGCTCCCTCTGATGACTCTGTCAAAGATGTCCCTCTGACAAGCCTCTCTTTGTAAAGTCCAGGTGAGTTCCCTGCCCTGTCAGCCCTCTCTGATCCAGGCCGCCTCTCCCTGCCCTGTGTGCTGCCGCTGCTGTTCACTGACCCCCTTATCTGTGTTTGGCTTCATGTTGCTGCTTTAGCCTGTCTGACTCTGTCTGTCTTTCCATATTGCTGGCCAACTGCACATTCAGGACTATTTTTCCTCTTTTGGTTTGCTTTGCCTCGTTCTTTAAACCTGATGTTCAAGTAGATGTATCTGGTGCCACCTGCTGTTCTTTGAATGAATAACCCTACCAACTGTTTTGGTTAAATGGCAGGATGGTCTGCATGGCATGACTGGATAAAACTCATGCAATGCATCATCTGCTACAGATACATTTGCATAGAGTCTTCATCACGGGTGATTTAATAAACTAGATATTACAAGTGATCTAATTAATCCAATGAGGTATGCATGATCACAGTTTTTAAACGTCAAGAAGCACCTAGAGGTCTGCTTCATGATAACAAATTACAGACAAAATGAAAGCTATCAATTTTTGCTTCAAACATTTAGTGCACATGTAGTGTTAAAACATGCCGTTGTTATATTGAGTAGTTCACCCCCCCCTTTTTTTCATTTCAGGTTAAGCACCGGAGCCACTTTTGATACCAAGACAGCGGTAGAAGGGCACTAGAAAATTGCCCCCATCTCAACACCACATGAAGACAGTGTTATCCTTGCACTTATCACCTTTCTATGTCTTTTAAAATGTGTTAAAGTCTCATGATGATCCACCATGACCAGTGTAGATGCAGTACACAGTCTTGTGACAGTGTGGATTCTTTTCCAATGATAGTTAATCTTTTTTATTTCTCAATGAATGTATTCTGTCTCTGTAAGTATCTTAACCTCAGTTGAAGAAAATGCCATCTGTTTGAAAGACTCTTTCATACTGTGTAAAACTGATTTGTGCCTTTTAGAGAGAGGTTTGAAGGGAGTAAGTGACCTGTGCAAAATGCACCATGAAAAAAGCAGGATGAGGGGAAAAATTACGTTGTAAAATGTTAAGTCAAAGGCAAAGCTGTTACAGATTTCTTGCAGTTTGAAAATCAGTTTGTGCCATTGTAGGGCCAAAACAATGCAGCTGAATTTCCCTGCAGAACCAGTCCAGTTGATGGTTTAACAAGGAAACAAGAGGACGTATGTTTTTGTATATGGTGGACATCCCATTTGTGCTTCCTGCAATAACTGTCATTGTGAACTCAGTTTGTTAACTCTATATCTCAACATTTACAAAATCCATTTTGAGATTTAAGTTGGGCTTGGGCCCCGCAGCTGGAAACGGACAGGATACAGTGTCACATTCAGCCAGTAGGTGGCACTGTTACACATATAATTAGGATATACGGGTGACATCCATGTGGACACACTTTAATCATCTGCTCTTTTACTATGTGTATTGTATTTTTGATGATTGCAAAATAGCTTTTTAACTTACAGAGTATTATTTCCATCTACTGGTTACAGAAACAGGATGACTTTAATGAAAGCCATTTAGCCAACCCAGAGCACTGCCAAAATTAGATCTTAGGACTGACACAGACAGCTGTACCTCAGAGTTATCTTTTGCTCTCCACAGATGTACCAAAAGGTTGATGGTCCAATTTAACACAAAGACTGAGAATACTGTGTTACAGGCTGCTGAGTTTATTATTCTCCCTATAAGGCACCACTGTGAGATAAGTTAAATTCATGTTCTATGACTGCAACAGTACTGACAAGTTCACAGAATTAACCGCATAGACTTTCAATACTGGCTGTTGATCAATCCTGATCACTGTTTGACATCTTCAGAGATTTTTCCAGCATCTTTTTTAATGTTCCCGACCCTGACATGTTCTGATGTCATTTTAAAAGTTATTTCACTTATTTCATCCTCGAGCCAAACTTACACAGTAATCTGTAACGTTATAGTATAGTAACATATTCTGGGATCTCAGGTTATTCTCCAATTCCTGTTTGAACAAGATATTCAATTTGTGCATTTTTATTTAAAGCCATATTTGTATACCGGGTATTTAGATACTGGTGCGGAAAATGTTATCATTTGGATACATCTTAAAAAAATAAAGATGAGACGATGGTGGTAGATCATTATTTGTCTTAGTAAAGCCCTTTAATGAACATTACAGTGAATGTGCTGTTTATTTATTCTGCAAAGAAAGACTTGGAAGTCTTGTGACTGTTTGTTTGCTTGTGAAGGAATACATTGAAGTGTAATGTATGATTGTTTGACTGTTGTTCATTAGACAAATGAATAAAATGAAACTGCACCAGTCGCACTATGGTTGTGTATCTCTTTAAGTCTGCACACTCTTGGGGTGAATTGAGTGCAATGCTTGAGTCAGAAACTCCTGAATCATTCATTGCTCATCCATCACTGATAAGATAGTCCAAATCCCTCACTCTGTAGCCTCGAGTCCAAAGTTCAGTCTAGGGGTATGGGTTAAAAGTGTCTCTTTGATTGGATTGCTCATAATAGAAGTTACTAATTCAGACCTTTGAACTGGTTTGGAGCTCAAACTTCAACTTTGACCCCATGACTCTGTTTGGTCATCCTGCAAAGTAAACAAAAAAAGTGAGGGCTTTGTGTCTCATCTCTCCTTGGTGTATCTTTTGTATATGTCTCTACACAGCAACCCCTTTCCATTGTGTCTGTTAGGTCCCAAAGTGATGAGGTGAGGGGGTCCGACTCCGATAACAACCGGCACTGGTGCGGCATCTCCATGATCCCAACCCCACCCACAGACGCCAGCGGAGATACTGACTCAGATCCCGGAGCTACTGTCAAATCCCTCATAAAGTCCTTTGATACAGGACAGAGTGAGCATCAAGCACCTGAATACACAAACACACAAACACACACACACACACACACACACGCACACACACACACACACACACACACACACACACACACACACACACACACACACACAAATAGATACTCAAACAGGGGAATCCCAACACAATGTTATGTAACTATAGAGGACAACAGCTGGTGAGATCTACAGTGAGAATTTCTGTCATTTTTCTGCAGCAGAGTCATGTTGAGTACAATGTGTAGTTGTGTAGTTGTGGATAACTGTCAGGCCTTGACTGACCCCAGACAGGATGGAGGGTTTATCTGTTTTTCTATTTATTAAAACATTTGATGATCCTAAAACTTTGAGTTGGATAAATATATGTTTAATGAGGAGGTACACTTTATAAATAGTTTTAGTTACAGCAGCTCTAAGGTAACGGTTATTGACACAGGGTTTGTGCATTTTCACAGCATATTCTAACCACAGAAAATTAAAACATAAAATGTTAGCATTACATGACAAGAACATAGAACTGGTTCCAATAATAATGCAATGTACTTTGCATTTTGTAGTACTGCTTTGTACTGTAATCACACGTTTCTGCCAAACCTTTTTTCTATTATCAATCCATAAACTACTCCCCCTGAACAAAACAAAACAAAGCAACAATACATGGGAATTAAAAAGTTCTAAATGGAGGGTCCATCTTGTTAGTTGTTGTACAATCTTATTTAATGTAATATTACAGCTCTGACAGTGTCCATCTATATGAAGCTCATCGTCACTATTTGGAGGAGTGCATGAAATAAGTTTGAATGCTCTGATGCTAACTGTTTGTTACCAAGGCTAAAGCCATGTTGTATTCACCGGACTATATAACAATAACAGGTGGCTAGAATATTTAAGCAATGCAATCCATTACAACATCATCACATATATTTTTATATTGCCCTATTAATTTGTCAACAAAACCTAACATGACAGACACCATGAAAATATACTTTATGGAATCACACTGCATGAGAAAAGGGCATAACAATGCAAAGACAATAAAAATCGGTTTGTTTAATAACACATAATTAAATAATTACAGTAAATGCCAACTACAGGTGTAAGACAGTTTTTGATGCTAAAAATATATTTAAGCTTTGATACCTTGTGCTCTGCCATAGAGCTAACTGTTGTTTGCTACATATTGTCATGTTTTTCTGATGCATGTTTGAAATGTTAGTTTTTCTTTGCTCTTAGTTCTGTTAGAGACGTGTTGGAGTCACTTTCTGTTTGCCTTTCATTGTTTCAACTACCACTGCATACTGCTGCTTGAATTATGTTTGTTTTAGAGGAACATACTCTCTTTCAGGTTATTTCCAGTAATTATGCTGAAGTCTGAAAATAGATGTTTCTTTTTAGTTGATATTAAAATTGTATTTGAAGCTTGATGCAGTTTTCAGGGGTTATATTATCTGATCTTTCAGATGGCCCAGCCCACACAATTCAAATGCATTCTTCCCAAAGAAGCCCACTGAGTGGGATCCCTGTACGCACTGCACCTGCTGCTGCTGTCTCCCCTATCCAGGTATACCTCGAGTTATTTTCATTTTCAAATGTCAAATAGACAGCTTTGAGTTAATCCCTTTTCACACTCTGATATGTTTTCTCTTCTTTCAGAGACAGACATTCATAAAGCCTCTATCAAAGACTTTGGAAAAAAGAATCAATCATGGGGAATTCTCGCATCAGTATGGTAGGTGACACAAAAATGATTCCAAGAGGTTTCATTTACTGCAACGGGATAAGAGGAAGAGATGATAGATGGATGAATGTCTGTTTAAACATATTACCTTTTGGAGTCATACTGAAACAAGCCAGCAAAAGTCCCACAATGAGTCAGAGTCTTTCAAAATGAGGGAGGCTGACATGTCAGAAGTTCCTCACAGAGTTTAAAAAAAGATGATGGTAGAGATGCAAACATCCAACAACTAGTACTGCTGTTATGTGGGCAGTGTTATGATTTCACTCTGACAGAGTAAATACTGTAAACGCAGTGACTGAATTTTTAAACTGTGTTTCCACACTGAACAGATGTTTCTACTCCTGAGTTGACTGAGAAACATAAGATAACTTGAGCATTGAAACTAGAGTTTTGAAACAATTACATTTAATTAATCACTGAATTTCAACAGTTAATCAGCATTAACTGCTTTTTTAATCTCATGTCTAAAATTCCATTATTTGCAGATTTTATGTCTGTGTTAACAATGTTAAGCAATTCCTACCTATGGCTTGATTTTGGAATTATGAATGCAATGAAATGTACACTCCAAAATAGTGCTCTACCAGCTTTTGTGATGACAGACTTCAGCCCGATAAGTTGCACCTGTATGCATAGTTTGTAGATGATAGCTCAACTTGAAGTAAGTTGGTGATATTTTAATTCCATTGACACAAAGTGCAGTTTACTTTTACAATACAAAGTGAGCCGTCTGGGGTTTATTTGAAGTGAAATTTGCCATTCAGAAGCACAGTGATGGAGTTATTGTCCATCACGTAACAGTAGGAAGCAGGGAGATACTGCGTCAGCTTAATAGCACGCATCTGAAAAAAACAACTTGTTATTTTCAGATGCGTTAGCACTGACTTTTACTGAAACATTTGGTCGTAATGGTTTTGAATGTTTCACATTATATTTCATTACATTAGATTATGATGTATTATTGCATCACTGCTCTGATCTTGTTTACCCTCTAGTCATTTGTGAGAGTACAACTTGACTACCGAGTCCTATTCAGGTTCATTTTGGTATGGACTACAGCAAAGACCTATTCAAACAAGACAAGGTTTTTTAAGGTTAGAAGAAACAAAGCTATAAACCTAAGATGACATTAATCTGTAGACTGTAATATTGTATTTTGGGATCTTTAACCTTGTATACTTATATCTAAGTTACACACGTTCATTTATATTTAAGTACAATTAATTTTTTGATTAGTGCCATTTGAAATCCTACTCATGTTTTGTTGTATCCTTGTTTCGATGTAAAGCTGTTTACTATTTGATTTGTCAAGGTGAGCTTTAAAAAATGTGATCATGACTCCCCGGTTCTTTATCCCCTCTGCACCTTTGTCTTTGCCCCCTCCTTTCCCTCTGTTCTTGGCCTTCCTAGATAAGTTGTCAGGTTGCGGTGAAGACCTCAAACCCACCAGCCTAATGAGGAAGAGCCCTTCTTTAGAGTCTGTAATCAAAACGCCATCCTTGTTTAGCAGTCGCACATCTCCCTTCAGCTACAACCGGGAAAACAGCAAGCTCAGGTTGGCATACGTCTCTTATCTTGTCTGTTAATGAGTTGTTTGAAAATTTAGTGAGTTATCCTCATTGAACCATGATCTGTGAGAATTAAAGAACACTAATGGACCAAATCTGGATTTCAATGGTTAGTAATGGAGTTGAAAATTAGATTTCAAAAAAATGTGTATTGGGATTTTTTGGGGTTCTGGCACTTTTGGATAATTGAATATGCCCCAGGTCAAACTGACCCAGGAACATTATTGCTGTTGTTAGTTTTACCCCACGTTTAGTTTAGTTTTGACAAACACTCAGCTAGGTGACAGCAGGTTACACTTGAGGTAGATGACTCAGTGTTCAGGTTTATATCAACATGTTGTCACAATGGGATGGTGAAGCTGAAGTACTCGAATAATCAAACTGGACAACACACCCCCAGTGCAAACAACGTTATGCATTGTTTACATTAATACACTGTACTGTCAGTGATCTGGAAACCAGAGCACCTGTCTGACCTGCCTCACCTCTTCATCCTATAGTCTCATGATATCATTAAGCTCACAGACCATCTGTGTTTACAGTATTATCTGTCTGACTGTCTGTCTGACTGTAAATCTGGATGGTGTAGCTATTTATAAGTTTGTCTAAATCTTCATGTGGTTCACTGCATTGCAAATCCTCACAGGCCTTTTCTAGAATTACATGTAGCTGCTGTATCTGATAAATGTATGTGTCCTCTTCCAATGTGATTGCTTGGACAGGGTCTCAGTGCTTCAGGCCTTGTGGTGCCTCAGACAGAGAAATAATGAATTTAACAGCAGAGCTGCGCTGACGTGTGAAATGTTTACCATGCACAGAGCAATGACCGTGTCTCAGGGTCTTCCCATGGCCTCAGCTCCAGCACAAACCCCAGGGAGGAGACCTTCTGAATAATGCAGCAGATTGGCACAACAATCTGTTCTAACTAATCATAAATCAGACGTGCAATGGCGCTATCAGTATAGTGTGTATTGACATTTGAGCTAGGCCTATAGAGGTAGAATGGCATAATTAAGCAGGGGAGTCTGTGTTAAAGCTTGAAATCTCACGCTTACAGCCAGACCGAACGTTAAGCTTTGCATTGTTGGCTTCACTCCAGAATAATCCAGAGTAAGCTCTGAACTGAAATGCAAATATGCAGAACTTCAAAGAAGGTTCAATGTCAGAACGATCGTACAAGATAAAGCAGCAGAAGTCCCTTTTGTGATAAAGATCCATGACTTCTGAGAAGTGCTATTCAGAGAAAAAACATTTGTACATTGGATTAATTAGTAGAACAGAGGAGGAGCATTGAAGAACTATATAAAAAGGTCATTTGAACATCTTTGATATGGAAATGTATTTTTTATTTTTTTTTATTACTTCAAACTTTGGGCTAATTTTCAGTGTCATGCTGGTGGCATAGATCCTTTTTGTAATGATGCCTTCTTGTAATGTTTGAAGGTCCAGAATTTTACTAATACCACAGATTTGTTATTAAATCTAAGTTTTAGATTAGATGTCTTAAACATTTTAAAAAGAACACGTTTCCAGACAGGTCTGGACTTATTTCACACATTTGTTACATTTTGTGGTTGTTTTTAGCTCTCAACTGGACTGACTTTCATTCAAATTTATCCTGAATTTAAATTCTAACAAAATATAAAATAACTAAAAGCTTAAGTCTCTAAAGCACCATCAAGAGATATTTGAAAGTAGTCATCTGTTTTTTTTACTACGACCATTTCAGAGCTAGTTTTGGACATTTTAAAACGGTTTAACCCGGAGGAAGTTTTAGTCTTGCATAATGCTAACTTAACTAAACAAAGCTTTACACTATGAGATAACTAAAGTTGTATGATTATGTTGTTAATAAAGCCTATGAAACTTTGGGTACGTTCAAGTTTATGTGAGGACAATCAGACATTACACTTTCTAAAGTTTGAAAGACAAACTTTAATGGTCTCTGTGTCTTTCTCTCTCCCTGTATGTGACTGCGGTTCATGTTTCCCTGGTGACAGTGTGGAAAGAAAGGACCCCTTGGCTGCACTGGCGCGGGAGTATGGAGGATCTAAGAGAAACGCTTTACTGAAGTGGTGCCAGAAGAAAACAGAAGGCTATCCGGTAGGGATCAGAGGCCAGAGACCTCTATCAAGTTCAAGTCCACTTTCACACTCTGCATGGTTATGTTGCCTTTATGCAGCATTGGTCAGGCTATTCCCTCAGGTTCTGTACCTTTTAAATATCTAAGCTATCATTTCGGTGTTAGACTGTTGTGGCAGCTAACTGTGATTGCAGACACATCATTCACCCACCTGTCACTGGGGATATGAAGTCAGTGTGGCACTAAGGTAATGGAAACAATGAAGCAAAGCACTCAGTGTTATAGACACACTGGAATTATTCATGTGTGTATTTATACAGCTACCTTTGCTTTTATGCATGTTCTCTTATTTATGCATTGTTATTGTGTTGTGTCCCCATCTGTTTTCCCTGCTTCCATGGAGCCAAGTGCTGACAATCACAGAGCTTAGCTGCTCCCCTTAATACCCAGTTTAAGGATCCCATTAAACCCAGGAGGATTACTGATTTGCCCATGTAATCATCATGTTTATGTGCCAGCATGCCAGCTATTGCTAAAACTCTTACTACTAAGCAGACCGGCCCCTGCATGCAAACTCTACAAGCAGAAGTCATTTCAGCTCTCTAATCATTGTGCTAGAACATTGATATTAGAAGTAAACATAAGTGACAATGTCTGTGCTGTTTACTTAGATTATTAGCATGTGGCTCTGGCTTGACTGAGTATGACAAGTTACTGGTGGCTATTACTTTAAATAGACACAGCTTTCTCTGCGATAAATTGCCTTAATAATTGGATAAACTGTCAGATCAATAGTTCCTATTTCTCAGGCACAAGACCCTCAGTGATCCGAGTCACCCTTCCTTCTCCAAGGGTTAATTGTTTGATGGTCACACTGCCTGTATGATGGTTAAACACACACACACACACACACACACACACACTCACTCACACACACACACACACACACACACACACACACACACACACACACACACACACACACACACACACACACACACTCACACACACACACACACACACACACACGCACACACACACACACACACACACACACACACACACACACACACACACGCACACACACACACACGCACACACACACACACGCACACACACACAGAAGATCCTCTGTGATGGAAATATCTGAGAAGATGAGATAAAGCTGCAGCTGATCAACAGACAGTCTGGTGACCAGGCTGATAAAACCTTAGACCTGTTTACAGACTGGCATAGCTGCAGTTGTTAGGATGCACAGAGTGCTTACATACACTAGCTTATAATGTACAGCCACTAATTGAGAACCAATGACTTGGTGATGGACAGTAGATAGAAATAGAGGATAGTGTTGATGATGTTTCACTGTGAAGGGGTTCTGCTCATTCAAAACAAAAACAAGAAATTATGTGCACATAAATATACATTTTTAAAAGAGATTAAAAACTTAACATGTCAGTGATAGCTTAGATTCTGCGTTGGTGGTCTGTCCATTTTTTCCACAAAGGGGCTGAGCTGACCATCATCCCCTGGGGATAATACACTTACTATCAGCAAATACCTTACACAATCCCACTTTTAAAAAGCCAAACTTTCCCTTTAGTTATCCATTATCACCTCTTTTATGTGATGTTGGTCTATAACTACTACTTTTTTCATTAGATGGGATGCGTTTGAATATTTAGACATTCATACCATTAAATTCCTCAAACACACAAATTGCACTGATGTACAGTATTACTTCAGTTACTCCTTTTTACCTCACTGATCTAGTTTTAATTCACTCTGGTTAAATAGTCAACTGCAAATAATCTTAGTTCAGTTCAGGACAGTGAAGTTCCTAAACATGCAACCCTCACAAGAGCCTCATTCCCATTTAACTTTGGAACCTCTGATCCCCTCTCACAAAGGGCTTAGAAACACAGTGTGATTACTTGCAAGTATGAGGAATGCAATAAGAAGATTTGGCTACTTGTGTGTTTCAGTCCGTAGCATAATCTGTCCCCTCCTGGAGAAACTGTTCCTTGGTTTGAGATGGGGTCCTTCGCTACATTTTCCACATCTGCCCTCCCTGTGTGCATGAAATCCTGGTTGGTGCTCACTTAGCTTTGTGACTGACTTGTAACTGGATTAATTCACTCAAAGACAATTAGTCCTTTACCCTTAAAGATATCTATGATTTAGCTTAACAGTGGCTGTCCAATGCTGCATTTCCTTGGGGGACAATTGATACTGGTGCACATCTTTTTGCTTAACGAAAATAAATCTGTGTCAAGTTAACTTATGGCGCAATACATGTTATGTATCCCTAGAAGATACAACAGTGTTTTCGACCTCTCTGTTGGAGTAAGTTTCCAGGGAAATTTGTGATCAAAACAATTTCCAACATATCTTGTGTTTTTTTCATCAAGTTCAGTTTCTCTGTAGTGATGCATACAAGCACATCTGTTATTTCATTTGCTTAGACTTTTTCATTGCAGCTACCTCCCTCAGGGATTTCAGTTATCTGGAATGAATAGATGTGTGCTGTGTGTTTGCATGTGAAGTCTTGTGTCACATATGTGCATCCGTTACTGTAACGGCAGCCTAGCTGAGTGCTTTTGTGCTGATCGCATGTGACAGAAGGCCCCTGCTTGAGTTTCATGGTGAGCCAAGGATCGAGGTCGATGTCAGAGGGCTTGTTGGGCTTCATATGTCCTTTTGAAAGGTCAGACTGTTGCACTGTTGTGAGGCCTGTGCCCATACTGAAGCCGCTAATTACAGGCATAATGCTCAGACATGACTGATCTGTCACACACTTTGTAGACCCATGACAGCCACGGCTCAGATACTGTGACCATCACCTGAAATACAACCCCTTTCAGCTCGCCTGCTTTGTGTCTCTGTCTTTTTCTTGTTCTTTTATGATAGGTGAGAAGGTTAATTTCAGTGTATCCACATGCACTTTGCAGTCCCTCTCTTCCTTGCTGTGGACTTATGTCAAACGGGTAATAACTCAACACTAATTGGCTCTTAAGTCTAGATTCTCCACCCTCTAATTTATCCTCTGCCTCTTCAGGCTACATAATTAATGGTCACTTTGAAGAGGCAGCTTTGACAATCGCTTTTCACTTTCCATCCTCCCTCAGTGTCCAAACAGTGGAGTCAGGAAACAAGCTCTTATATCATGCTCATCTGCCTGAATGGAGCCAGAGAAGCTGCAGTCTTAGATGGGGACAAAGCTGATGGGAGGAGGGTCAGCTGTGTGCCAGTTGTTATTACAGGCCTATTGTTGGTGGACCTTTTGGTCAAATAGCAGCCTAATTAAAGTGAAACAGAAAACGGGAGCCATTGTAAGCGTGCAGGGGGATTATTTGATGATCAGGTGCAAATTGCTGCCGAGGGCACAGTAAATCTGTGTGATTATAGCTGAACACAAAGCCTGATGTCACAATTAGTCTGTTTACTGTGATCAATAGAGGGCTGAGAGAGGAGACTGGAATCATTACAACAAGCAGATGAAATTAGACTGCTGTAATAGTGTATGATTTACTTAATAAATTAAAGCTAAGTCTCATCTTTTTTTTATTTTCTTACTCATATTGTAACACATGAGGATGAAAAGAGGAGCATGCTGATAGCACTAACCATGGCCTACATGCTTTAAATCATGCAACACTTCCCGCTGGCAGTCGTGTGTGTTTGTGTTTCTATATGATCATATGGATGTGTTGATCAAGTGTGTCTGCCATAAGGATCTTTTCTCTGGAGACAATATGGTCGCACACACAGCTAATGAAAGAAAAGGGAAAACCCTGCCGGTGACACTGAGGTGAAAAACATTTACACAAAAGCAGGATGGACATGCTGGTTTCATTTAGAAGAGCCCAAAAAGCCCAGAGGAAGAACTTGTTGTCTAAAGGGTGTGTTTACCCACTAGCTGACTCCATACCCTAATAGTGCAGAGCTCTTTGGAGCAGCTAAATACTTGACCTGTGTTAAACTCTGAGAAGATGAGAAGTGAGTTCAGACAGGCTCTTTCACACCTCAAATGTCAGATTCTGGGAAACGCAGATCGATCAGCGTAGACCTTAAGCTGCCTCTGATTGTCTCTGCCCTGTGGGAGAAAGTGATGGGGCCTCTCACAGGAAATTAGAAGTCACAAGCGATTTTGTGCATGTCAGGACTGGACTTGACACAGACTTAAAACATATAACCACCTTAAAACAACTTCTGTTACAGTGGTTTGACGACAGTTTAACTACACACACCTTACCTGGAAAATGTTTGTCACATTTCTCTAGCCACTCCAGACTACAAGGCATCATGATCACAAAACATTTTTGGATCTCATATAGAGAATGTACCAAAATCTCATATCTTTTGATGGACTGCGTGGGCCCTTTATCATATGGGCAAAATTTAAAAAATCATCATTAGAGCTATCTTTGTCAACTTGTTCCAAGAGCAAGTGCTGAGATGGGCAAAAAGTACTGGGTTATAAGAAATAGAGAAACAGGCTTACAAAACCAGAGTGAAGCAGAGGTGGATTAATTCTGTCCTCTCCTGCCCAAAAACTGGTAAATAAGATGAAAAACGTTTGAAGATGAAATCAGATAGATCAGGTTCCAAAGGTTGGCACTTAAGACATACAGAAAACCTTATTAAATCCAGACAGGAATGAAAGCCCACAATATACAGGGTAGAATACTGAAGGGGGCAATCCAGTCCATCAAATCAGCCCTGGGCACGGACCTGAAGCAATTGGCTTGGGCCCCCGAAATGCAAGTTCCCCTAAGCCAAAACAATCAAGATTTTGTTACCTGTTTGGTGATTAAAAACAGCATCTAAAGAATGCCTAGTTTATCAACAACTTATATCTCAGGGCCATTCCCTCCCCCTTCAGTCTATGCTGCATGGACTATTTCATTACAGGCTCAGTCTTATTGCATGTATCTTATACGGCTAACAGTTGACAGAGAGAGGAAAGACAGAGAAATAAACAAGACAAAATGGAGCAAAGCTAGTCTAGTGGGGAAAATAAGGAGGAAGAGGTTAGGAAAATAGTTTTTACTCAAAATGCCAAAGTTAACATCATTTTTTGCAACAGCCCCAGTTGCGCTGTGCTGTGATGCTGCCGCTGCGACTTCTACTGCGGCCAACCAACAGAACATCAGCATGCTCTTTACCCCAGCCCCTATCAACTGACAGCTCAGCTGATCACATATACACATCCAATTGACAAATAGCAAAATGTGTGTTCTATTTAAACTGCTTCAGCCTGCCTACTCTTGCTGCTTCCCCTGCAAACTGCTATGCAACCCACCTCCACCCCAGCTCATCCTTTTGTACTGTGTCTGATCTTACCAGTGTCATATGTATTATCACTGGTGCTTGCTCTGTTCTGTACCCCTGAGGGTCTTTGCTGTTGCTCTCCCTGCTTTGGCTTAACATGTATGCACATCAAAAAGAGAGGAGGTGGGCTCTCCCGTCCAACTAGGCATGTGGAAGGGCAGGGAGCTCCCAAAACAGAGCCATACCACCAAATATGACTCAAAATTAATTCTTCTGACAAGAGTGGTCCTGAATCAACTAATGTTAGTCTGTAACAACAACAGCTCCTCTTCCTCTACTTTTCAGTGTGACAGATGACCCATTGCTTTGGCCAAAACAGCTCTGAGACAAGGAGTCTGCATAATTCACCCCTATTGTCTTGTTTGTTATTCTCTCATTGTTGCAACTCAAAATGCAACACAAGACCACAAACAACCTGCTAGAGCCTGCTGGAAACTCAAAGTAGATGATGACTTGTTTAACAGTACTCTAGACCAATGGATGCTGAAGGCCCCCAGAAGACTGTTCGTTGTGATATCTGACTCCCCATTGATGGGCTGGCCTTATTCTTTTGAACCACTGATGGTCTACCCGAGTACCTCCCACCTTATAGTCACAGATGATGGAGACGAATCCAAATCCTTACAGACCAAACAAAGTATCTCCCAACTCTTTAAGCTACCCATGAATGTCAGCAAAACAAATAGGGACTTGTTGTTTGAGACATCATAATCAATAACAAGAGCCAGTATACAAAACAACAGGTGTTAAGGAGACAGTAAATAAGAAAAAGGAAATAACAGACCAGTGGCCACTCACCAGACTTCCAGCTCTACCTCAAACTGACACCTACTGACCTTTTCTTCTGACAGAACTTTGCTTTGCAAATTGTGGTGGCTCTTCGAAAGGTCAGAATTGGAGGCACTACACCTCTGTGTAGAAAAAACAAAAATCCTATTGCAGTAGGTTTATGTCCTAACACTTACAATAATTATTTACTGAGCTTATGTATTCATACACTGTGGATGTGGAGAGGCTCAATCTGAACTCAGTCTAGTACGGAGCAGCTCATGTTAAGTGTGGTGGTTTATTATAAAGCACTTTGCTTCCAGTTCTTACACTACCAAAACTCGAGCTCTCTGTATATTTGTCCGGCACTTTGATGTCTTAATTTAGAACAGCTCTGGACACTTTTTTAAAACCCTTTTTTTCAATTAACCACAGAAGCTAAACAAAAATAAATGTGCTGTTTGTTCAGGATGGGAACAATGAGCAAAGGCTCTGGACAGTGGGCTCAGCTGGGTCTGACAGAGCACAGCTCATCCGGCCACGTCTGGGAAACACACACACACACACACACACACACACACACACACACACACACACACACACACACACACACACACACACACACACACACACACACACACACGCACACAGCGATTAAAGAGAAAGGAATGGACCCCCTTGTGAGTGCGAATGGAGGTCAGATATCAGGGAGGGGCCTATTATAAGAGCTCAAGAGTAAACATCATTGAAAGTTCTTATAAAGTAGGATTAATAGTAATAACAATCACTGGAGTTGAATGTAAGGGGTCATACATGTAGGCTCACTGTGGTAAAAAAAAAAGGTTTATATGTATTTATTTATTTATTTAATTCTTAAATCTTCTTATCAAACAATATCTTGGGTAAATCAACCCAATTAGGAAGGTAAAATATTTATTTCCTGGAAGTACATCTGAAAAAGTTGGATTGTCTTATATTTGGGGCCTGGAATTTTGAATACCGAAATTGACTGCCAACAGTGGGTGGTGCCACAGATCAGGGGCACTGCCCACTGTTGTGTTAAAGCTAGTGCTACCAGCCAATGACTGAGGCGACATCAGAGGGGTAAGAGATGGAGGGACGAGGTGGTCGTCAGCAACAAAGTGCCTCAACAGTAGGCCAGGTTAACAAGCAACTGAGGCAGAGAGGCTTATTATTCATGCAGCAGAGACTTGAACTACTGTTTAGCAGCCATGGGGTCACAGAGTGTTATTTCAGAAGATGGAAGCCCACGAAAACAGTAAAGACAGTCAAGGACATGGTCCTTGAAGCAAACCCTTCCAGGAGATTATTAGGAGAGTGTGTGAATATGTTTGTGAAAAACAGATCGAAGGTATGTCCATTATCAGTGCTGTCATCCAGCTGAAGGACCTGGAGATCGCCACAGGCACTATGTGGTTGTTTTTAACTCAGACAGATGGCCCAATGTCTAACAAACTACAGGTTATCTTAATTTTTTTTTTTTTTAAGTTATATTTTTGGGCATTTTTGCCTTTATTGGATAGGAAAGCTGGTGAGAGACAGGAAATGTGGGGAGTAGAGATTTACTTACATGCAGTAAATGGTCGACCGGCTGGGAGTCGAACCAGCGACCTCTGCGACAAGGACTGTAGCCTCTATACATAGGGTGCTTAGACCGCTAGGCCACCAGTGCCCCGTTATCATCATTTTTTAAGGTATCAATGCTAAACAGGAGAGAGAGGAGTTTTTTTTTTTTTTTGTCAAGGTCGTCTCCACCGTAAGTCTATAGCGCCAAAGTGTTATTAAATAAATATATCACCTCTGAATGAACATTGGTGGGGATTAAAAGTGAGAAAAAATGAAATCAGAAGTGAAAATTAAATCAGTGGTACAGCTTTGATTGGTGTCGGCTCCGGGATTAAAGTTTAAAAATGTTATTAAATTCAGTAGAAGAATATTACAATAATAGCATTATATTTTGATTGTTTTTCAGCTGTGCGCACCATGTTGAAATACTTTATATGAATGATAAGGGTGGAACCAAACAGTACTAATCTCTCTTATATAATCTTGGTATTACTTCGTACATGCTACCTCTTGTGGGATTTTCTATCTATAGGTGATTTCTCAATCTCTGGCAGACCATAAAGTAGGTACAGTTGACTTATGTGACTCTTGTGCCCTCTATGATCCAGGTTTTTCCTCCCCTCTTCACCCGTTCAGTCTGCAGAGCAAGTCCATTAAATGTATGTAGAGACTGCACTCCCAAGCTTTCGAGCTCCCTGACCTTCCCTGTTGCCCTCTCTTTATCTCCTTCGTCATGCCTGCCTGGGCTTTCAGCCTGTCATTGCTCATGACTTTGATTCATTGCAAGGTCCATTAGGACTCTCTCCCCTCTCTCTCTCCTCTCTATCACTCCCTCCTGTTCCCTCTATTTCTAAGTTCTTCCTCTCATTCATGTTGTCCACTCCTCTGTTCATTTTTGCTTTCTTCATTTCATTTTTGTGCATGATTCTTCTTACCTGTCATCCTCGGTCTTTTGTCCTTTTGTCTTAGTACCTGGTGAGACAGAGGGATGCTGGGACAAACAATAGACTGAGATCAGCCCATCAATCTGTAAACGCTTTCAGGCTTGATGTCGCCTCCATTCCCCTCTAAGACTGATGACTTTTTAGCAATGCATGCATGTGTGCATCTCTTGGTTATCATTTGTCACTCTCTGCTTTCAAAAGCTCAGTATTGCAATGATGGCATACTGACATATGAGAGCCAAGGGTCATGAAAGCACCACATCAGAGGGGCTTTATGCTGTGTTACTGAATGTGACACAGTGCAGTAGTATTCAGTTGATGAAGAAGAGAGCATACACTTACCTTGTATTTCTGGGCACACTGTGAAACTGCTTTCTGTGTGATGTGTAGGGGCCTGGCTCTTGTCCAGCACTTCTGTAAATTCCTTTTAAATGGTTTTCAGGCCAGTGCTGCATGAGGCATGGCCTTGGCCTAACATTTCCTCGGCAGGTATATTAACTTGTATGTCTGAAAGTATTACCCAGTTAGTTGATCTGCTAGCAACCAAAAAATGACAATAATGATGATAATGATTATGGTCTTCCATGAAAAAGAGATCTTTGATCTCAATGGGATCAACCTGGTTGAATAAAGGCTAAATTAAAAAAACAAAGTTAAGTTATCTCATTCAGCTACCTAATCACATTTCTTGCTAAAGGTAGATACATGTTGTGTCTCTAGACTTGCTTCTTTTAAATGTTTAAAGTGTCCTGAGATAAACATTTGGTTGCTTGATGTTGGGCTGCATGGTGATGCAGTAGTTAACAGTGTTTCCTCACAGCAACAGGGTCCCCGGTTCAATCCCCAGCCAGGCAGGAGCCTCTCTGTCTGGAGTTTGCAGGCTCGATGCATGTTTGAGTCCCCTCCAGGTTCAACGGCTACTTTCCACGGACAAAAAAACATGCTTGTTAAATTAAACAGCTCTTTAAAATTGCCCATAAGTGTGATGAGCATGTGGTTTGTCTGTAACGTGTAAGTCCTGTGATTGGGTAGTGACCATAAACTGTAAAGAACATGGACGTAGCCTTTGTAACGTCACCCATTGGTTTCTGTAGTAGAGTTTTGTCTCAACTTTTGGTTAACCTAACATGAGACAAAGAGGCAGAATTGAGGCAGGTCTGCAGCCTCTTCACTAACAGCTACACTGTGCCCACCTGTCAGTCAAGTAAGCCGTGCCTCTGATTAAGCAAAACTTGTCATTTTAACGTCTTTAGAACTTATGAGTTATAAAAAAAATCACCCCCCATACAGTGTTTGTGGTTTAGAAATGAGCTGTTCATACCAAAATCATTTTTGAACCAGGATGTAAAAATGATTATTTTTGCTGTAAAGAAGGGCTTATTTGAATGGGTGTGTATGTGGCTTTGCCTGCTTTTGGAGCCAGCCTCAAGTGGACACTGGAGGTACTGCAGTTTTAAGCACTTCCTCATAAACTTTATTTCTCAAGCCTGGAGTTTACCACTCATTAGTGACCCACCCAGGGTGTGCCCTGCCTCCCGCTCAGTCACAGCTGGGATAGGGTCTATTTTTTGTGATACTGGAGAGACACTCGTAATAAGATTCAGCATGCAGGCTTTATAAGAGTGTGTCTTTTGTTTTTTTGCCTGCTGGAAAATTCTGTCCTCATTTTCCCTTGTAATCTAACTATCAATGCTATCTAAGGTCATATCTTTGAAGCAAATACACACAGAACAACTTGATGTGTTCTCTCTGTTTAGTCCTCTCTCTGAGCAAGCCCCTACTTCTCTCTCATACTCTTTCTCTGAGCACTAAAAAGCTACGGCTCTGCCTTTTGTGCCGAGCGAGACGCTTCCTGTCGCTTGATGCTGTGTTTGCTTTTCTGAGCCGGCTCCCAGAGAGCTGTTGTTGTCCACTGCTGTTTTTGCATTCAGGGCTCTACCTCTCTTTTTGAACAAATCCCCCTACCCCCAACCCTGTTTCTCTTCAACTCCCACCCTGAACTGGAACAAACCTATACCTGGCCTGGATTAGGACATGTGTTCTCCTTAGATCACCTATGCTTACACAAAATGCCCTCTGCAGCCTCTCTTATCAGCTATTTTGTTATTGCGTGTCTCGGTTTTCAGAGACTTAAGGGTTTAATTAGCCCCTTATCATCTCAGTGTTTGCTGATACATCACACACATACAACCTCCCACTATTGCAGGCTCCTACTGAGCCAGCTAAGAGAGAAGGGGAGTTATGAGAGGAATGTGAGCTGACATGACTACACAGGTCTGCCCTCCAGACACATAGACAGTCAGTGACTGATAAAGAGGAGACACATTCATCCAGTGACACTTTCAGCCACTTTTCAAAGCTATTGGATGTAGCTGGGCTGTTTAAATGTTATCTGCAGACCTGTGATCACTCTTTAAAGTGAAGTAAATCATTACAAGTAATTGAAGATCAAACTGCGTACTATTTAAGAGGTTATTAAGTATTATTTTAGTTGAAAAATATGGGGCTCTTGTATGGGATCGATTCTGTGATTCCTCTATGATCAGACTCAGAGTGATCGTAGTTTGTCAAAATTATTAGTGAGTGTGAACAAAGCCTGAGTCCGAGACCTTGCATCCTGTTAGGCTTCAATGAGATGAGGCAGCTGCTCCTTCAGATCCCATTGTGACTAAAAACCCTTGGTGCCTTTTCCTGATGACTCAGGTTGGACAACAATTATTACGAACACTCTGTGACTATTTCATTTACAGGTTAGAACAAGAGTTAAGGTACATACATAGGTGCTCACTGACACATTGCAATGTATATTTAAACTTTTATAGTTTCTGATATAGCCACATAACTTAACTCATTATTATTAATATTGTAGCAGTGCATCATGTAACAAAACATTTGTTTTTTTTTAGTCATGGTGTATTTATTGAATTTTCCATACAGACAAAGATCAAATACAACAAAGACAATACAGAATCACAGAGTTTGTGTTTTTACAGAGCCACACCCCTTTTCATCCATCAAGCGGCACAGTCGATCACTCCACGTAGGAAATAAAAGGATGCCATACTATATCTAACTTCTCAGTTGATCCCCAATTGTGTACCTTATCTTCTCTATTTTGAGAAAATACTTGACCTCACAAATCCACCTGCTGAAAGTAGGAGGACGGTCACTCTTCCAATTCAAAAGAAGAAGGTCGCGAGAAGGTCTGAGTAGGCTATACGACTCAACTGCACTTTAGTCAGAGTGAGTTCCCCAGATAGCACCCCAAGAAGACCCAGAAGAGGACACGGTGTGATAGTTTGACCTGTAAGCTCTGAGTATACATCAAATATTGCAGACTAGAATGTTTTGAGGTTTGGACTATGCAACAAAACATTTATAAAGATAAAGAATCTTTAACCATGCTAATATCAGCATGCTGATACCGTGAAATTACAATGACAAGATGGAAACTCTTAAAACACCTATTTTTTTATATAGTGGCTGCTTCCCTCTTCTGAAATCTTTAAGCTGAGGTTTAATGTCATTGATTTTGCTATAGAAGTGAAGTATTTCTTCTGTTTTTATATCCAGTCTGTTAATCACATCTACCTGGCGTTATGTGGGTTCAGCCTCCGGTTTTATAGATGATATAAATTTATTGAACAAAAAAACAACAGGGCTCTGGTCCTCAGGGCTAGGACTAAGACAGCATCAGTAAACAGATGACTGCATGTCCAATCTTAAACATCTCAGGGCTAATGCTGTGTGTACAGACACAAAGATGTACCCAAAGATAACTCGTTGTATTTTGTATCTCTGCTTTTTTCCTGGACAGCAGGGCTTCAGTCTGATATCAAAAACTCAAAACTTGTTCAACGAGTTCAAGACATCACGTAGTATTAAGACAACGAGGGACAATATATGCATTGTCCCAGTTTAACATCAACATGTCCCAGTTTAACATCAACATGCTACTCTTGTTGTTGTGTGCCTGTTATCATTAGCATGCTCACTTGCATACACTTCCCTTATTTTACCTGAAATGCATCGTTTTACACATCTTGGAAGGGGTAATGTATGGTGAATGGGTAGTTATGCAACTTAGAATCCCAACACGGTGAGCAAGACCTTGACATGAAACAGGATGGTCCTGTTGGATACTCCTCAGCCTCCTTGCTGGTTGGATTAACATTAAACTTAATATTTCAATCAATGGCCAAATCAAACATTAACCTGTTTATTTGTTCATGCTGATGTTCCAACATAGCTACATTGCCAGGGTGGTAAACTTCGATATGCACTCACCATCTCTGTTGCTGTTTTCTGGATTGCAGGACAAGATGTTGTTCCTTTTTTCCCCTATTAGAGATGTACTCTGTATGCTCTCACATCTGTAACTGTTATTATATCACAACTCTAAAGACCAGTCTGAGATTAAATCTAACATTTTCACCACAGTGTCAACAGGCAGAAGTTAAATTCTGGAACTCCTTTCTAGTGATTGGTTTCACATGACGTATGTGATCAGGTTGTCCCAAGCGTTGTTTTTGTTGTCATCATTGTCATTGTTGTCATGGGGTTTTGACCAAGCAGAATCAAGTAAATAATAATAATAATGCATTTTATTTATAGGCGCCTTTCTTGGCACTCAAGGTCACCTTACAACATTAAAAACAAACAGAGTTTAAATAGCAAACAGTAAATAAAACACAATTTAAAAAGTTTTAAGTGAATGGACAGAGGAGTTGTGGTCAGATGGAATAAGCCAGTTTAAACAGATGGGTTTTGAGTTTGGATTTAAAATGTGGGAGTGAGTCAGTGTTGCGGAGGTCAGGTGGGAGAGAGTTCCAGAGCTGGGGAGCAGAGCGGCTGAAGGCTCTGCTCCCCATGGTAACAAGGCGAGCAGGGGGGACAGTGAAGTGGATGGAGGAGGAGGATCTGAGTGTGCGGACGAGTGTGGCAGTATGGAGGAGGTCAGAGAGATATGGAGGGGCGAGGTTGTGTATGGATTTGAAGGTGAGGAGAAGTATTTTGTAGTTGATCCGGTGTGTGATGGGGAGCCAGTGGAGCTGTTGCAGGATGGGTGTGATGTGGTGGAAGGAGGCGGTGCGTGTGATGATACGGGCGGCTGAGTTTTTTAACTGTGCTGGGTGATTTGTAAGACATGATCTGTGAGAATTAAAGAACACCAATGGATCAACATGATTCTTAATCTTGATTTAAATAGTTAGTAATGGAGTTAAAAATTTGTTTAAAAAAAAAAATGTGTATTGGGATTTTTTTGGGTTATGACACTTGTGCACCAAAGTTTGTAAACCTCTTTTTCAATTTCTGATTTTGCTGCTGCTTTTGCGCTCTCCCTGTGAATGCAGTTTGGTTTGAATTGCCTTTTACAGCAGCATGCATATTCATGAAAGCCTGGTTTGTGTGTCCTTCCAGTTACACATTCAGGCATATGGGGCACTGAAATACTCTGTTACACCACACAGAAAAGACAAGTCGTCCAGGTTTTCATCTTTAAGCTCCATAACAACATTTCTCTTTCTCTCCATTAAACTGGTTTTCTCTTTCATTGTGCAGAATCTGAGCCTTGCTTTTCATAGCTAATAACCATATAGTCCTTAGCATGTTTCTAATGTATCCCTCTGAGGCATAACTTTTGGCAGCAGGGCCACTGTACTTTGGTCTCTTTGAGGAGTTCCAGCTGTACTCAACCAGCAACAGATAACTGTAACTCTCCCCATTCCAGTATGTGAATATACGTATGTGTTCAAAGGATTTCCATGGTGGTCTGTGAAGATTCATGGAAACATGTCAATGACTCAAGAAAGTCCTCTTGGCTGTAAACCTCATTCCTCAAACTCACAAGAGGGATAAAAGAGGAAGACACCGGAAATAACTTATCTATCCAGTGGGGAGCCTGTAGCACAAAACAATGGTCCAGAGGAAGTCTGTGTTCCGAATTCGACTCTTATCACATGCTGAATGTGCTGTACGCAGAGCATGAAGTGACAACGCTCTGTGAACCACACACACACGACAAACACAACAAACTGGACGTGCTGTGATGCACGTTCTGCATCCAGAGGAGAGAGCATCAGAGGCTTAAATGGGATCAAGAACAAGTTCATCACAACATCCTCTAAAAGAAACACCGCCAGGCATTAATGGACTTTTATCGGTCCCAGGACAACATATAACCATATTACACTTGAATTGTCATGCAGTTTCCTGTGATTCTGTGACTTAATGGATTTTTTCATGGCCTGTGCATGTTGTCAGGGAGCTATTAGCTTTCCCACTGAACTTATGGGCACTCTAAGCTCATTATCATCATGTGGTATCCACTTTGGCCTGTTCTGATCTGCAAAAATGTGTTTCCTTTTTTCATCTTAAGAATATTGATGTGACCAACTTCAGCAGCAGTTGGAGCGATGGTTTGGCTTTCTGTGCCCTGTTGCACACGTATCTACCCGCCCACATCCCTTACCAGGAACTCATCAGTCAAGAAAAGGTAGAGGACAATGGAAAACCACACGCACGCACGCACGCACGCACGCACGCACGCACGCACGCACGCACGCACGCACGCACGCACGCACGCACGCACAAACACACATACATACATACATACATACATACATACAGTGCTGCTCAAAAGTTTGTGAACCCACAACGATGGTTAGATTTTTTGTAAAAAAATACTAAAATAACCTTATTAAATGTTAAGTTATACCCCAATCCACAATAATGACATTCCAAATAATGGACTCAAACAAAAGAAATAGTTAAATTGTCATTCTTTATTTAACACAAGTGGTTGATTTAAGAAAAACTCAGATATCATGGGTGCAAAAGTATGTGAACCCCTTCAGTTAATAGGATATTGCACCTCCTTTCGCAGAGATAACCTCAACCAAACGATTTCTGTAGTGACTTATCAGTCTCTCACATCTACTTTGGGGGATTTTTGCCCACTCTTCCTTGCAGAACGCAGCCAGTTGAGAGAGGTTGGATGGGCGTCTGGCATGAACTGCCCGCTTCAGGTCCCGCCACAGCATTTCAATGGGATTTAGGTCAGGACTTTGACTGGGCCAATCCAGAACACGAATCTTCTTCTTTTTCAGCCATTCCTTGGTTGTCTTGCTGGAATGCTTTGGATCATTATCATGTTGCATGATCCATCTTCTGCCAAGCTTTAACTTCAAAACTGATGGCTTCAGGTTCTGTTCCAGGATGTTACAATATTCCTCAGAATTCATGATTCCCTGGACTATGTGGAGTTGTCCAGGTCCTGAGGATGAAAAGCAAGCCCAGATCTTAACATTCCCACCACCATGTTTCACTGTTGGGAGAAGGTTCTTTTGGTGGTATGCAGTGTTGACTTTTCGCCAAACATGGTGGTTTTGGTTGTGACCAAACAGTTCAATTTTGGACTCATCTGTCCATAGAATGGACTTCCAAAAAGCTTCAGGTTTCTCCAGGTGCTCTCTGGCAAAGTTGAGACGGGCAGCTTTGTTCTTTTTTGTGAGCAGAGGCTTCTTCCTAGCAACCCTTCCATGAAAGCCATGTTGATTGAGTTTTCTTCTTATTGTGGAAGCATGCACATGTGTCCCAGATGCAGCAAGAGAGGTCTGCAAATCCCTAGATGTTATGTTTGGGTTGGCTTTTACCTGAATTATCATTTTTCTTGTGGCTCTTGCTGATATTTTAGAAGGTCGTCCACTTCTAGGTAGGGTTGTAGTCTTTTTCAGTGCTCTCCATTTGTAGATGATCTGCCTCACGGTGGAACGATGAAGCTCAAATTTTTTTGAGATGACTTTATAGCTTTCCCCAGACAAATGTGCTGTCACTACCCTCTTCCTGAGGTCCTCTGAGATCTCTCTTCCTCTCGGCATGATTGACCTGTATGGTTTCACCTGGTAAGACTAAAGTGACCTGGTATTTCTTCCCTAAACATCTCTCACTTTATTGGTCCATTTCAGTGGTTAATTTAGCCACCAATTTGTCCCACCTGATTCTACTTAACTGCTTGTTTTAAGCAATGCAGCTCAGGGTTCACTAACTTTTGCACCTACATCAGTTGATAAAAAACTCTTTTTAATTTACTCTTGACTACACAATTGTTTTAAAAAAAAAAAAGTATATTGAATTGATAAACCTATACCTGCTATATCATATAAAAAATAACGGTTCTGATTAAATAAGGAAATCAGGTTGAAATAATAGAAAATTCCAAAATGTTCAAGAGGTTCACAAACTTTTGAGCAGCACTGTACATACATACATACATACATACATACATACATATGCACACATATGCACCTTTCACATTTAAGTTTACAAACATTGTGTCAGTGTGTAATCTCAGAGTGTCTAAACAGTAAATACACTTTTGAGGTAGGGATGTGTCCTCACACTTTTGATTTGGGTGTCCTGTCTTGAGCGCTGGCTTATGATGACTTGGGTGGCATGAAGTATGTATACACATAAACTAAATGAACAGCATTGTTTACCCTTGCTGTATCCACTATCCATCTACAGAAGATGCCTCTGGCAATCCTTTCAGGTTGAGGAAACACACGTAGAGTATATACAACACATGTAACTACTTGAAGACACTGCCATACTTGGATTTGTTTTTATCACTGTGTAACTCCTAGCACATTCTTAAAAAGTCATATGAGTAGTTCTGTGTATTGTACAAGCTGAATGCATGTGCACAGAATATTAACTTTCTTACTGGATGCTTTGTTGTGTATTAGTGGATACAAAAAGGGGTTAAGGAGGATTTTTTTCTTTCGGACCATGAGTGAAGTGTTAGTAAAGCAGAGATACAGAGTGAGCAGGGAGAGCGAAGCTTCAGCATCTTTTTAATTCTGGACAGAGGGATCACAGAGATAACAAGTGAAAACTTTATCACTTCTCTTCTTTGCTTGGTGATATTTGGTTGGTAGTCCATAGTGGAATGACAAACTTTGCATGACTTTGCATAACAAGAATTTGGATGATTAAGATCACAGACTGTCTCCATATTTTATTACAGATGACTAGAGGTCCCCAGGTATATGACTCTTGTTCAAACAGAGCTACAGAAAGTATACCTATTTTATTACTTGAACAGGCAGTAAATGTTTAATAAAGCAAATTAACTGCTTGTTCAGCCTCTTGTTTCCCTCTCTACATTGTGCAAAATTGTGTCTCCAGAAAAAAAGCTGCACATAAAGCCATGATAAGTATTTTGCAGAGTATGTGAACCTGTAAACTGTAAAAATGGTCTGCTTACCTTGCGTTGGTCAAAAAAGATGCATGTTTGCCAAGAGAGAAATAAAAATCTCTGCAATGCTTTGAAACCTTTTCCAGGAGTCATGTTTTCCACCATTAAATAACACATTACAGACTTCCTGTAAGGATACATTTTGCAGGTCTGCTATATTGTTGACACAGCATTTAAAGGCAGCCTACACCCTATGAATTATGGCTGTAAGTGATCCGGGGCAGAAAGCAGCAGGGACTATATAGCTAAGTGTTGACAGCAGTGTAATGTGGACATGCAGGTGGTATATACAGTAACAAAAGGCAATGCGGGTATTTCAGCCTGATATTTAACATTGAAACAGTTGACAAACACCTTTAACCAAGTCTGGCACATCCTACCTGACAAATTAGACCTGTGTTTGCGGTCGTGTCGGTGTAAATGTGCAACCCTGAGCTGATGACAGAGACATTGCACAGCCCATCACTCAGAATAATTCAATAGACTCGTGTTGGCTAAATGACTCTTGCTGAGTGACTGTCCCCGGGGCCAAAACACCCAGCCTCTTCCCAGTTTAATCTATCCTTCCAGTAATCTGTTTACTGGCCCTCTTGGTCCATTGGTCCTTTGATGTAAATGTTTTTAAGAAAACAACTGGGAAGCTGGACTTACATTCAATGTAAAGGAGGGGATATAATTTAGTAGAAATGCACAGCTGCAGATACTACAGTATTTTGTGTTTTGTTGACCCTGTCCCAATTTTTTTGAGATGTGTTGCTGACTTCAAATTTAGTATGTGTACATATTTTTCATAAAACTAAACAAAGTTTCACTTTCAACTTTTGCTGTTGTCTTTGGACTATATCCAATTAAATATAGAGGATTTGCAAACCATCAAAATCTGTCTTAACAACTTCAAAATTGTGGTTGTAATATTTCTTCATCCAAGTTTGGCCGGTGTTTAGAGGAAATTAATGTTAAAGCTGAAGTGTTCATTCTCAGTAGCCTCCAGTCTCAATTCACGCAGCAAAAAGTTTTGAGCATTAGTGTGAGAGTGACTGAGAGAAGCCCAAGAAATTATGAGGGTGTGGTCCGGTTTCTAGAAAGAGCAGAAGAGGAAAAGTCTGCACGCCTAAAAAAGTTCAGTAATGACAACATTTGATGTAAGGTATTTGCAGATTTTTCCTCCTTCTTTTGAAAACCACATTATGGAGATTTGCACATCAGGGCGGGTTAAGGCAAATAAGCACTATGATGGAAGATGTGGGAAAACATCCAAAACTGCGTGAGGTAAAAAAAAAAAAAACCATGATTGAATTATAACGGTAATAATGCTGAGGAGAAATGCATAGCTTCTCAGCATATGTTGGATAAACAAAACAAGCACTCAAGACCAGACTGCAGAGCTCAGGAGCTGCATCCAGACTCTGGACCAATGTAACCTGGTGGTGGTGCACACAGTGGCTTCTCTAACTATATCTGCATCATGCACATAAGAGAAGAGTGGGAGGCTGAAATATGCCAAAGGTAGAGAATTTACTTTCCTGACTTTTAACTTAAAGATTCAGAGATTAAATAATTTGTCTACATTTTAAAAAGGTGTTAAAGAATCATCCAGTCCAGAAATGTGTGAATATGTGCAGGATAGGTATAAAACTCAAGAGGACTTATATGAGGGGAAAAAGGTCAACATATAAGAACAGTGCATTTCACACTTCACTTTTGATTTATCTCTTCCTCTCTGTGGAGAAATGACCGTTAAGAAACTCTATATGAGGAGAATGAGGTTAAATCTACAGGGACTTGGAGTTTTAATAAGTCTCCCAGACAGAGATTAAACCCAGTATAGCGTTACACTTTACAAATAAACATATGAGATAATATAACACAACCAAATGCTCATACAAACAAGCAAAATCTTTCACATGTTTTCAGCTGTCTCCTGGGGGGCTCACTGTCTCATTTACCAAACGTTTGTTTTTCTTCAGGTCCGGAATCTGACCCTGGCTTTCCAGGCAGCCGAGAGTGTTGGCATCAAACCCTCTCTGGTGAGTTGAGCTGCAGCAGACCTTACGCACACTCACACACTCACACACTCACACACTATGACACAGAAGGACTATTTTATTAGAGGTGTCAGGGTGCTGTGAAACTGCACCTACTCACGGCATCAAAAAATTGACTCTTGGGTGAGTGGGTACCAGAGGAAAATCCAAAGAGACAGCAGAGGCGGTGCCCACACAAATTCAACTGAGCCAAAAACCCACAATAGAGTCTACAGGCTGAGATGAACGCAAAAATAATCTGACAGGAGTTGTTAAAACAACAGATGCTCACAGTGCAAAGTCAAGATACCTGGCCAGGTTTTCCTAATTAATCAGATATTGCTACTAATAGGTTGAGCCCAATTCCTTTGAGTAAGCCTACAACAAATTTCAGGAGTCACATCTTGCAAATATTATACAAAATCCTGAGAAGCAAAGAATTAAAAAAAAAAAAATAGATAGAATGTGAATGAATGGAGAATGTGAAAGCCTTCAGTCCGCCTACATTTTCATGAGTTTGAATCAGAAGCAAAACAATAGTATGATCTATTTTTGTTGTGGGGTTACCCTTAGAGATGACTCAACCCAGGCACTGATATGACTAATCCAAGCTGTAGATACACAGACCTTAAAAAAAAACTTCCCCAGTGTTAAAGCAAACAGATTTCTCTCCTAAAACTAAACATCCTCTGGGCCTCTATGAGACACAACACCTGTCTGGCTTTTTATAGTCATTCTGGTTCTTCTTCTTGAGGTCTGCATACACCAATGTGATTATTTGCATGCAGGCCTGTGTAAACTTTGTATATCTGTTTGCTTGAAATTAGTTGTTGGGTCACTCTGAGGAATTAGTCTCAACTAATGACTAGTACCTGGCCAGTTCTCTGTCAATTCTGTGGAACACTCATGTCAGTAGTACTGATGATAGTCAGGGAGTGAACCCTAAAATCACCCATTCATGTTTCACTTAAAGAGTCTATTTTTGCATTGATCTCAGCCTTTATAATTTGTTGTGGCTGTTAAACTCAATTGAATTGGTCAGCAGGTACAAATTGAAAGCAGTAAACTTGAATATGTCACTCTTTCAGGATTTAAAGTTTAGTACAGAGACGCCTCACAACCAGTTATGGGCTATTTTTCCTCCTGATGGTCTTTGTGCATAACTATGTCAGTTTAAAAGTACTTAGGCTGGATGTATTGGGATGCCTTAAACTGTGGGCTGGAAATAAAGGGAAAAACTAACCTTATGCATAATTCAGATTTAGTTGGATTTTGATTTAAAGCTCACCTCAGCTCACCTGGGTGAGAAACACCCAGCTGCTTCACTAAAATATTTAATCTTAGTGAGCACTTTCTCAGAAAATCCCTCCATCTTGTTCCTGCATGTAGTAAACAAAGTACTTTCATATTTATCTCCCATGAGGAGTGCAATTATCTCCTGACCTGGCTAGTAAAAACATCCAGCCGCAGCTTTACAGGGGGTTGAAAGCTATGACATCTTGCTACAGTCAAAAAGGCTTCAGTATTCGTCCAACTATTCCTTTAACTCTTGTTAATAAAAAGAACAAATGCATTTCTGAATTATTAGCAACTAGGCAGGACAAAAATACTTTATTGTGTGTTGTTTGCTCTGTCTCTTACAAAAGTTAGAGAATCTGAACACAAAAGATTCTAGGGTTTATAAGTTTATTTATTATGCATAAATGGTAAAATCATATCAATGAACAATAATATAGTTTAAAACACATTGAGTATAAAAAAAATCAACGTCCAAGTAGTGAATAAAAAAAACCATTTCTCCTGAGATGTGTCTCCTGAATGTTTGCAAAGTGAAAAAAAAAAGGTTTTGAATAATCAACAGGATGCCTTTTAAGCTGATTGTGTCTTAAGAAAAGAAATCAGACCTGTCAGAATATACTGAAGCAGCATCTCTCTTATCATTTCTCCCTGTCATTCATTCATTCATTCATTCATTCATGCCTAGAAACTGTGGCTGGCTTTAAGAAATCTAATGAAAAAAAGTATATTTTAGTGAAGTCAGATGACTAGAAATCATAGATCTGTACACCCTAAGTTATAATCATTGGACTGTTCTGGCGATCTAAACAAGGAGAAGTTGTTTTCATGGTGGATTTTCCATTAAACCTCCTGACACCTAACCCCCCTGCAGTTTACATGATTTTAAAAATCTGCATGCTTTTTTAATCTACTGTTTTGGTGAGATTTGACTGACAGTAACCAAGCACCAGCAGCAAACAACACCATATGCTACTGTCGTCGCATTTTCACTCTACAAGTTCTATCAATGTTACATCACTGTTATCCAACTAAGCTTTGCCCATGTCAATTCTGCTATGCCTCATGTAGGACAAAGAAGTTCAATTTTTGGCAGAAAATATTTCTGCCTTGCAGGATCTCGTTGCTCAAAGACAGATGCTGATAGAGAATAAACATTCAGAGTTTTTTTTTTCATTAAGTGCAAATGTTGAGGTGATCTCTAGGATTAACTGGTCAATGCAGTGTGATTGTAAATGTCATAAAACTGTCACAGACTGTTGAGGAGATGGAGCAGGAGCTGTTGCTCATGAGAACATAGTACCTGCATTACACATACAGCAATTATTTGATTGTTTTTTTAAACTGCATGATTTTTTATTTTAGTTTACTGCTGACATATCAATCAATCAATCAGACTTTATTTATAAAGCGCTTTTCATACAATGACATTGTAACACAAAGTACAGTACATAAAAACAACCTAAAATAGAATAAATGAAGAAAAAGATCCCACCCCAAGCCCCGACCCCAAACCCACCCCACAATCCGAAGGTTAAGAGCACAATATATGCAACAGTAGTAATAAAAACAATAAAAATAAATAAATAAAAAATAATAAGTTGCTGAACGAACTGAGGAAGCGTTCTCATGACATCTTAATGAGGAAACACTGGAGGTAAAATAAGATGTTAAAACTCAACATGGTGGGGTGCTGGTGGCCTAGCGGTCTAAGCGCCCCACATATAGAGGCTATAGTCCTCGTCGCAGGGGTTGCCGGTTCGATTCCCGGCTGGTCGACCATTTCCTGCATGTCTTCCCCCGCTCTCTGCTCCCCACATTTCCTGTCTCTCTTCACTATCCTATCAAATAAAGGCAAAAAGCCCCAAAAAAAAAAAAAAAAAAAAAACTCAACATGGTAAATTAAGATCACCAAAATAAAATACATTTCTAAGATAATAAATAATAATAAAACACTAAAATATTAAACCATTAAAAGAACATAAGATGCTATACTTAAAATAAATAAATAAATACTTAAGTACAGAAATAAATAAAGTAGAATAAAAGTGACTAAAATTTGAACTAGATAATAAATAAATAAATGAATAAATAAATAAAACTGTTAAATATAAAACTCAGTTAAAAGCAAGACTAAAAAGGTAGGTCTGACTTCATGTAAGAGAGTGGACGCTGAACAGTCAAATGCTGACCAGGTTAAGTTAATTTCATATATCTATAGTCCAGGACAAACGTGCCTTCTTCTAGATCTACTTTTTTTTGTGCTTGCAGTGCTGTTGGCTCCTTAGATCACTATAAATGTTTAAGACCTGCTTGCAGAGTGAAGGAGACATAAAAGGGTTAAAATAATAAGACCTAACTTCCCAGTTGTACATTTGTGCATGACATCACACCTTGTTCCTTTGCACCACTGATGACAGCTTTATGTATGTTCCGGGGGAACATGGTAAGACAGAATAGTGTAACTTGTCTTTTTTTTTTTTTTAAGTCAGGCCAAAATAACTGCTCTTAGTTGACCTGATAAAATAAACATATCAGTCTAACAGCTTATTGTGGTCGAGCCAGCTGGAACAGGGACCACAAAGTGAATCAGGCCTAAATATATCACATATCTTTTATATCCATTTATAATCTTGCGGTTACAAGATTGGATCTTGCAAACTTATTCCCATGTTGGTGAACTATAAACAAATATTAGACCGTAACTTACAGTCTCAGCTGACTAACTTCTAGTCTGGTAAATCTTTTTCTGCTGAACAAACAACATTTATCTACAGCACAGAGAAGAGTTCATCATCCTCCCCTTAGACATCATGGAGGTGACTGTACCAGAGAGTGTGTGTGTGTGTGTGTGTGTGTGTGTGTGTGTGTGTGTGTGTGTGTGTGTGTGTGTGTGTGTGTGTGTGTGTGTGTGTGTGTGTGTGTGTGTGTGTGTGATTCTGAGCTAAAGGAAGCTGCTGTGACGCTGGCTCGATGTGGAGTCATGTGAAATCTTGGTCCATGGTCTGACTCACCACCAACAGACAGTTTGTATTTGACTGGCAGCCTGCAGCTTCTCAACTCTAACAGGAGTCCTACAGTAAATTAGAATTTCACTCCAAGTGTGTTTTGAGAAACGATAAAGATGTGGCAACTTTCATTTTATCGTTACGTAGATTAATGCGAGGACTTACTGACTGAATTTATTAAAAGATTCAACTTTAACAGTTTTTTTTGGTTGCCTAGCAGTCTAAGCGACCCACATACAGAGGCTACGGTCCCCGTTGCAGGGGTCGCCGGTTCGATTCCCGACTGGTCGACCATTTCCTGCATGTCTTCCCCCGCTCTCTACTCCCCATATTTCCTGTCTCTCTTCAGCTGTCCTATGGAATAAAGGCAAAAAGCCAAAAAATATAACTTTAAAAAACAAGAAACAATCAGATTAACATTATGGACTGTACTCACTAATATATGAACTTGGAATGTGTTGCAGCAGCAGCTAAAGATCAGAGAGTTGCCTCTCTGTGTTTAAGTTGTTGCTCCAACGCAGCTGGTGAGAGCTGAGTTGTTTGTTCTGTGTTTGAAACTGACTGGGCTACTGAGGGTGCTGTACTAAATTTGGCAGACGCTTTTATCCAGAGTGACTTAATTAAAATGCTGCTTACCATTCATGAGTGTACTCCTATGATTACATGTACAGCAGTCTTTGCAGATCACATCAAATATTTACATGAAATTAAAAAAAAAGCTGACACTATATGTTCAGTGTTGACAAAACTGGGATAGATGCTGCTTTCTAGCTCTGCACTGTTTACTGATTAGGCTGATGAGAGTGCTGTTTATAAAGCACAAAATTAATCCAAACTCAGGAATTCCCAAACTCCCACACATACCCTGTTAACGTCTTTCTGCTCCAAACAGGACATGGAGGAGCTGATGAAGACCGACAGACCAGATTGGCAGAGTGTCATGCAGTATGTCTCTCAGATCTACAAGTACTTTGAGACCTGACTGGAAGGGACACAGGAGTCGGAGACTGATGGATAATGAAGCACGGCAGTATGTTTGTGTCTCTAGAAATACCTTCCAGATGGACCGGGTGCTGCCATCTCAAATCATCTCCTGCTCACTGTCGGACTCAAAAGACTTGACCACGGATTTCTCTGCTCCTGAAAAATCTAAATCAGTCATGGAGCTGCTGTTTCTCCATTTCTCTGACTCTGCTGTCAGCTCTGCAGTGAGGAAACACATTGAACACGTGCCAAATCCTCTGCCAAATCACAGCTTATTCTTGACTATCTATGCATGGTTAAAGTGTAACCCTCTGTGTAAGTGCGCAGTGTGACGTCTCCTTTCACTGAACAACATGCAGTCATGAGTGAACCAGTGTGAACCCAGCTTCCTGAAAACGTTGGTCCTGTGTGCTGAAAAGAATCAATCAGTCTTCTTACTGAGTGTCACTCTGAACAGAATGGTGTTCCACTTTGTAGAGCAGAAACTATTTTGAGTTGACAGATTTGAGTTAAACTGAAGCGTTTATATATTTTCCACTTTTAATTGTGCGTGTCCTCAAAAACAGAAACATGAAATCTGCCATCTGTGATGCAACAGTACAATAACAGAACACTAAGAGAGTTGCTGAATAGTTTTGTAGGTATATTTTTTAATGAAAACAGATTGATCTCTATGTCTGTATTGTTTACAGCTGTAAGGACTGGATGAATCAAACCATTGTTTGTGCCCTCCTGTATCTATTGTTAATGTTTTTTATCATAGCTCTCATTAACTATGGCACTGCAGCTGCTTTGCAATATGAAAATAAGTTTATTTGGCATGCCAAGTTAAATGCTCAAGGAGAGGATCACTTTTACATGTGACAGCTGAGGCACAACACTTTATCTGTGGTATGATTTAGACAAGCCTCTATTTGCAGATGCACTCATGTTTTAGAAAATTGAAATTGTACTTTATTTATTTAGAAGACAAGATGCATTCTGAGAAGTGAGAGTGTGGAAAGAGATGTTTGCAGTTTTATAGTTGAAAATGTCAGATCTGAAGGCCTGCTGGAGGGATATCACTAAATAAAGGACTGGTGAGTTTCATAATCGATCACTTCATTTGATTATTTGTAGGGTCATGTTTCAACTCTAAGATGTTGAACTGGGGTTCTTGTTTTTTTACAGTGAGTCTCTTCAGTAAAAGCTCCACTTCCTCAGTATTTCTGTTATAACAATTACAGTAAACTGCTTTTCCACTGTGGCCATTTAAGCTTCTGTGCCAGGGTTGTAAAACATTTGGGTATGTGGGAACTCTGAGAGGAACTCCTTTTCACGAACAGGAAGTAGCAACAAACTAACACGACAAGATAAACAAAATATCAAAGTTTGATGAAATTGGACTTCATAAGATCTTACAAAAGGTCTTCAAGGATTGATTAGTACAAGTCAATTTATATAGAGACCAGGGGTGTGTCCAACAGCCAGGCCTGAAGTCAACAGGTTAGAGGTTTTCAGGAGCCTACAAAGACAACATGGATGAGGTCAAGCTCATCATGGAGACAGAAAACCATTGATTCACTGATTACCGCGAGTCATCGTTGGTCTTGCAACTCCAGGGGCCTCATGTACAAAGGGTGCGTACGCACAAAAACGTGGCGTACGCTCTTTTTCACGGCAAAGTTCAGATGTATTAAGAGTGAAATGACCGTGGAAATGTGCGATGCCTCACGCCAACTTCATGGCTGGCGTACGCACCATTCTACAGCTGTTGATCCTTACGCACAGATGCACACATCTGGATATTTTTGTGTGTGCGACATTTTCTGGATTTGAGCGTACGACATGTTTCAGTAGGAAATCCATGCAAGTCTTTGTACATGAGGCCCCAGCTCTCCAGCGATCCTGCTCGGTGCTGCATTCTGAAAAATGCAGCAGGTGGGGGTTGACTGACACCACGGAGTGGAGACTGACTGGACCTGGATCTGGTGGAAGTCAGTTCAAATCAGCTGTTTAGGCTGTGCTGTAACAGGCTGGCAGTAGCTTCTTTTGTATTTCAACGTAGCACATTTTCTTTTTTAGTGCCTTCAGTCAAGACTTTGGATAAAAAACATTCTTTTTAAGTCTTTAAAAATCTGTTGCCTCTCTGTTATGTTTCTTTTTAAATTAAAAAATGATACACAGAAATACAACAACTGTATGATACTTTAATGATAGTTGTTGAAGCAGGTAGTGAAGACAGAGAGGTTAAATACTTTTAATTTTTGTTTGCACACAAATACCCTGGCCACCCCTGCCAATGTTAGTGCCCCAGTTGGGCCACCCCAGTCAAACAAGTCTGGACACGCCCCTGACAGAAACTATTGGGTAAAATTAAAATGTCTGACAGCAAATCAGACCTTTTGAGATTAATTAGAATTTTAGGTTAATTTTAACACAGTAAACAGAAAAATTCATTCATTTTTCAATATCATTATGTGCCTTTTTTCCATGAAGTGTATACCAAGAGTTGTGTTTGTTTTGCTTTCTGAGTCCCTGCTGTAAGGGCAAAACGGATTGAAACCAGATGCTTTGACGTGGGATTGAGTTGTGTAGGCGCGTGCGTTTGAGTGGACTGTAAATAGAAGACAGCTTTCACATTAAACCGTGAGCACGTGGTGGCGTCGTTGAGTGCTGTTTAATAGGCGCCTAATTACTCACAGTGGACCAGTGACGCTCTCTTGGGATTCCACCCATATCAGACTAGTAACCGTATACGAGTGTGTGTGTGTGTTAGAGTGTGTGTGTTTGAGTGTGTGTGTTTGGGGCGTGGCTTGTGTGTGAAATTGAGTTTTTTTTCATCCCGTTGTTTCTTGCGCTTCTCTCTCCACTTCAAAACTGCTGTCTGGGTAAGTTGTGTCACAGTCTGCCTGCGCTACAGATTTACAGATGCTGCTGAAACGCACCACAGCTCGGTCGCTGCTGATGTAAAATCATCCGGAGGCGATGCACGAGCTCATAAAGGTGAGTGAAAACATTGTTCACTGACTTTATTGTATTTAATGGATGCACTCGTGTTGCAGGCGTGGATGAATATTGCGTAATAACGCACCAACAACAGTAGTTGACAACTTTCTGAAGCAGAAGTGGTGGACTGCGGTTCTTGATCTGAATATAAAGTCAGTTCCTTTGTTTCAACAGATGGCTGGTTGTGCAGCTCACACTTGTGGAATATTCCTGGATTACAGCAGAAAGACTTCTTTACTCCTCTGGGAGTAAAACAGTGTTGTCGGTGACCGTTTTCTGTGTGATCAGCCTGCAGGTTTCCAAGCCCTTAAATCACAGTTTGCTGAGATGAGTCCGTTCTACATCGTGATTGAAGTTGTAATTGCTGTTCTCTCCATATCCGGCAACGTACTGGTGTGCTGGGCTGTCGCGATTAACACCACTCTGAAGAACGCCACCAACTACTTTCTGGTGTCTCTGGCTGTAGCTGATATTCTGGTCGGTTGCCTCGCCATCCCCTTTGCTATCACCATCAGCATTGGTATATATTTGGACTTCTATGGATGCCTCTTCTTGGCCTGTTTCGTCCTGGTACTGACACAAAGCTCCATCTTCAGTCTTCTTGCAATTGCCATCGACAGATACCTGGCTGTGAAAATCCCTTTGAGGTGAGTGCGTCTTTAATCTCTCTAGTCACATTGATTTAAAAAGTCTCTATCATCAGTTTGCACTTTGACGAGATTAAGATTATGAACAACTGTTAATGAGAAACCATAGACTTGAAGAGTCCTCTTTCTTCTACTTAATTACAGTTTTTAGAAAAGCCTCTGTTCTTGGGGACCTTTTGACCCTGTTGGTTCTTGGATTCCAGTTTGGAAACCAGCCAACCACCCAGCACCAGACTGAATAATCACTTATCAATTCAAGTGTGCTAGATATGCAGAAAAATACTCCTCCCCTTTTCATCCTGTCTTCATAGAAGAGCTCAACATAATTCTCAAGGTCCTTAAATGTTGACATGTATGCCCCCTATAGAAGTAATTGAATTCAGGTGCTGGGAGATCAGCTCTGTGATCTCATGAATTGGTTTCCCGTTGAGCTTAATGCCCCGTGTAAAAATAGCCTGTTAATGTCTTAACGTGGAATGATAATCAGATTAAACCTCTTAACACACGATTTCAATCTGTTGTAGACCGACTAAGAACACAGTCGTAAACACTCTGAAGTGTTTATGACCTTGATTCAGCAAAATAAAGGGGATCTCTATGTATTGTTGCCTTTATGAAGTAAAAGACAAGAAATCCTTTTTTCATCTGACACCTCCAGCAGCTCCTGAAAAAGGTGCAAAGATCTGTCATGCAGCAGTTTATTGTGACACAGCAGGAGAAGCCTCAGATCAATACCTGGCCACAGTGTGTCACTTCTATTGATCCTGATGGCAAAGGCCACCAAGATGCGGTGCAGTCTGTGAGCGTGACTGCCTCAGGAAACAGAAACGAGCAGAGGAAGTACAGTGCTGCTTGATATTTCCGTGAATTGAAGAATTAAAGATTTATCACCAGAGGGGGTTGTCTGTCTCCAGGTGGTGTCATTTTTTGACATTTTACGATGTCAGAGAGTTGTCAGTTTATTTTTTTAAGGCTAAACTCAATGCAGTGAATGAAGTGAACACTGGATGTGGTTTAGAGGGCTTTTTGTGCTGCAGGGCTGGGATGTGCTGTCATTTCCATTAGGCTCAAGCACTGGCAAGAAAGGACAGTTTGACACTAGTCTTGGATGAGATGTTTTATGGCTTTTAAAATGCCCATTTGTGAATCAATTTTTGACCTGCAGAAGCAAAAATAGCTTAACACTCCTTACTCAGTTACTCCGCAGAGAACTTTGAATGCTTTTAAACCAGTGACACACTAAAAACAGTGAGAAGAAAGTTTTCATTTTGACATTTTACGGTGTCCTCTAAAAAGCCCAGCTCCCACCCTTACAACATTCATGTGATAACAAGACCAGTGTGTACATGTTCTGCTCAGATTACACGTCCACAGTGACTGCTGCTCTTTGTGTGTGTTGGTCAGTGTGCTGGCTTTTGGGGCCTCAGTTCCCTCAGATAAAAGCATTTTCACAGATGGTTTTTAGTGGATGTTAAAGGCCAGAGCCAGATGTTTGAAACCCCGTGAGATGACAAAGCTGCACACCCACTCAAAGCTCCCTTCAAGCCCCCGTCTACCCCTGTTTGCCTACCACAGAAAAAAGACCCCCAAGCCATGTTGTCCCTCTGTCCTGTTGGAGCTTTTCAAGTAACCTTTACCCATCAAAGGAGCATCCACACCCACATCAGCAGTGCCGCCTCACTGTGGTCAGCGACAGTTGGCATCATCTTACGTCAGACTGCTGATTCAACCGATTCCAGCTTCATCATCCAGCTCTTTGTCTTTGTTTGAGCACACACAGGGGTGTGGTGGGTGTGTTGCAGTGCCATCCTTTATTTTAATTCTGCTTTTCAAATAAGGAAAATATGCACAAGTTAAGTTAGTATTCGTTGAAGAACAACAAATGGTTCTGCCGATGGATGGACTTCAAATGATGGATCCATATTTCAATCCCCCCTCCCGTAGAGCTCACTTATCAGCACATAGCATTTACCGAATTTAACCAAAAATAAGATGTTTTTTTTTTCTTTGAAATACTGCTGAAAACGTGTCTCAGTCATTTCCACAGTACAGTATTTGTTTGCCCGGTGGTGCAACTTCTCTGTAGAGAAAGTGTAACTCCTGATGACTGAGGCAGAGTTGTGACACTGATGTTAAAATAAGGTTATCAATGGTAAACAGCTGTCAAGCAGCCAGAAATACAGTGTCAGTGATTTCTGAGGATGGTGAACGTAAAGACACCGTCTTAAAATGCTAACATTCAGATAAATAACCTTACTGCGGGCCAGATGGTGTAACAGCTAACAAACTACAGGTTATTTTCATTTTCTGAGGTAGTATTGAGAAATACCTTTATAATAAGTGCTTCATTTACATTTATGATTACTTTTTAAATGTATTCATACATGTGACACTTTGAGGTAAAATATATTGAAAACACAATTTTGTTAAACAGGTGTGATAAAACACACCTTTTGTTATCCAGTTTGTTCAGATTATCATTTTAAATACATTTTTTAATTATACTTAAAAAAAAAATGTTGTTTTTTATTCTTTATTTATAGTTTTTCATTTTACAAACAAGAACATTTATTCCCTACATTCATCCATATTACCCGCCCACCCTAAACATAGAGACAAGAGTGACAAGAATGAAAAAAAGCTTTTGCTTTTACCTTTGGGATAGGGATCTCTGGGGGAGGGACCCCAAAGATAGAAATGTGTGGGGAGGGTGTTGTCACACCACACATATGAAAGGACCAAAAAGGTTTTCCCAGAAACTCCTCAAAGGACGACAATGCCAAAACATATGCCCTGTAGCTGCTGGACTTTGATGACATCTTAAAAGAAATGATTTAATTAAAGGAGCAGTGTGTAGTATTTAGCAGCATTCAGCAGAATATACTTTGAAGAAATGGAATATAATATTCGTTCGTGTATTGAGATGAATGTATATTCACCTGTATATATGTGTCTCTGTTCATTTAAATGAGCATAATATATATACACATAAGGAGCGGGTACCCTTCTATGGAGGCCGCCATCTTGCATTGCTGTGTTCCTACAGTAGCACAGATCAGACACACTAGTAATATATGTGTTTTGTACTTAGTGAGTGGCCATGAAAAAAGCTCCAGCAGGAAGAAGAAGAAGAAGAAGAGAGTGGTTGTTGTGTGCTAAATAATTTGTAGTGATAAACGTTTTTTTATGGTAAAAACTTGACAAATGGAGGATTGTATTAATTATGCATCACAGCAGCTTCAGTGACGTTAGGGGTGAGCAAGGGAGCATTTCAACCAAGAGTCTGACCGCTATATATCACTGAATATTCCCATTTCTACACACTGTACTTTAAAGGGGGGGGGGGGGTGGGGGGGGGGGGTCTTATAATTAGACTAATTGTATATTCAAACTGATACACAAATTCAGATAGAATGTGTTTGTTAGTGAAAGTAAGAGAAGCTGGGTGGATTATTTTTTGGCTCATAACAGAGCAAGGTCAGGTGTTTCCCTTTTTTATTTTCAGCAACGTCAGACTGAAAAACATGATTGCACCATCAAACTTCTCACCTCACTCTTCTCACCCCCAAAAATGTTAAACTAATAACACCCATTCAGAAAGTCAGAGACTAATCTTCAGTTTAACTTTTTATATGGACTGACTCAATGGTACACAGTTTGTTGAGATGTCACAGTTTCTCATAGTTAGTATGGTTGGTATGTTCTGTTTCTGGTTGAGCTCTGACTGTGAAGACTTTTAATCCTTAAACCATCCATTAAGCCATTGTTCCCAGTATGGACTTATATTCTTTTGTTATGTGTCTCCAGTCATAAGATCCTTTAATTTGTCCATCTGAGAGCTGTTGAACTGTGAGGTAGCAGAGACCCACGATGATCACAGGCTGCTGGGTGTAATTGTTTGTATATGTCGCAGTGAAACCCAGCAAACCACAGCCTCCACTTACTGAGATGAAAACACTACCTATCTAACCCACTGAGGCTCTTTTCATACCTTATAAATAGACTCAGGTTTGCAATGAGCATCAAAATGAGAAGTACAGATAAAGTTTGACAGTAAGTCACAATGTAGGACAGCGAGTGTGAGCTTCCCTATGACAGAGATGATTCTGTATTTACTCTCATAATCTTCTGTCACATCATCTGCAGTGAAGTGTGAAACCTTTACAAATTCAAACCTGTGTTCATAAGGTTTGAAACTAGACCTGCCCTTATGTTACACACCTGTTTTTGTTTTTTTAAGTGTTCTCACAAACACAATTCATAGTGCAAATACAGACCAGTGTTGCCTGCCTGCCTGTTTGCGTACACTTCAGCAGGCTGCGTTGAGTCTAAAACCCCACAGTGTTGTCAGTGTGTGAACAGCCACCTGTTAGATTGTGTTTGGAGCTGGGTTGCGGACACTGCTGGACATTTAAGCGGATGTTGTGAGTGTATGGAGAGTATGTGTGGCCTGGCAGAGGTCTGTGGCCCTGGGCGGAAGCTCAGTGACAGACAGAAGAGGAGGGATGTATGGAGAATAGAGCAGGGGAAGAAAGAAAAACAAAGATAGATGCCAGCGGGCTGTCGTCATGCCAGAACTAATCCATTCAGCCGCTCGCCCTTTCCCTGCCTACAGACAGAGAAAGAGAAGGGGGGGGTGTAGTGAACGGGAGATGGACCCTTTCGGAAACAACCCCTGTTTGGTAACTGTACTTGTGACTGATAAATAGAGGGAGGAGACGATAGAGCACAGCGGGGGAAAACGTGAAGTGTTGGATGTCTAGAGTTTATCGTTTAAAGTCAACAACATCAGAAAACCCAGAGCTGACTCACATTTGACAGTTGAATATCTGAATTTTTCATTCAGCTACACCATCAACACAGAGCAATGTAGGAGCAACGCTAGTGGAGCTTTAAACTTTGCAAACTGAGTCCCAAAATGACTTCATTGGTCGCCTGGGGTTCTTAGGTTTTTACTAGGACCTGAATTATTGGAAATTGTCTCCTCTTCAGCAAAAGTAAAGTTGTTGAAAACAACGTGTAACGATAAAGCAGTTGAACATCTCAGTTCTCTTTAGTGGCCAAGATATCAGGAGAAGCTGCAAACAGAAATACTACAAGCTTCTTTAAAGGTGCTCTGCTTGTTTGTGTCTAAATGCTTATTCTCTGCAACACAAAGAAAACCTGTAATAAGAACAGAATACAGCAGCTTCTCATCTCTCCAATGCTCTTTGGAAGGGCATTCATGGACAGCATACAAAAGGGCTGTTAACATTTGCTCATTAGCAGTCTGAAATCAGACATTTGTTTTAATTTTGAGATTTGTGTTGAGCCCCTTTTACATAGGCAGTTCAAGAAGAGTCTGGTTTGCTTTGTTCTGAGGCGTATTGGTGGAGTGAATTTGTCCCACAGCTGAGAACAACACTGTTTGTTTGTATGTGGAGCTTATGCATTCATTTTACAGTTATTGACGTATATCTTAAATGCCTGCCCAGACTAGGATGATATAACAGCTACCTTGACAGATTTTGATATTGATCTTGGTCTGATGTCTTCAATATGTTAAAGGTGCATTTCAACCAAGAATTTCAGGGTCTTTTAACCCACAGAACTACTTTATCTGGAACTAAAAGGTTCCTGTGCCCCCATTGTTGTCTGTGTTTCGACCACGGGCTGAAGTCCTGGTTGATTGTGCAAATAAGGCCAGTGACGTATGGGTCCACCAGTCGAAACGCACGTAGTTCTGGGGTAAAGTCCCTAGTTCTGGGGTAAAGTTCCTCTGGTCGAAAAACACCTTTAGCCTTTCTGTGCGGTACCATAAATTGCCTCCTTGAGGAAATAAAAGTTTGTTTAATATAAGTATAAGTTTGCTTTGTTTGTTTACACATCATGCCTCTTGTGCTTGCACAGTTTTAAATCACACACGGGAATCCAATTTAATACTGTCACAGTTTCACTGTCAAAGTGCAAAGCACCAGTGACGTTGGAGCTTTCTTATACTGCTTTTGTGGTGTCACAGTTGTAACAGTTTTGGTCTGCGTTTCTCCATAGATTGTGCTTTTGAGAGCTTTGTAGACGGTGAAGTTAGCCAAAACTGGACAATCTGCAATGCTTGTTGTCTATTATTAATTACACATCAACCTTACAAAGCCTGATAGTACGGTCCTATTTTATCATACATGAACAAACAGTAATCACACCAACATGAACGTTAGTGTTGAGGCAAAAGAAAACAGGAGCTTGGATACAGGTATACATCCACAGCGAGAGCACTGCTCAAACTGACTTCAAGGACAAAAACAAAAGCGCCATCTAGTGATGTTGCTACTCTAACTCAACGACACAGTGATCTAAAGGTGTATTCCATAGTTCCAATGTTCAACCAGTAGCAAATAAAATAAATGTCCTTCAGAGTAGACATGAGACTCTCATACACTGATATGGGAGTTTGTTGTGGCACTGAACTGAGTTAAAAGAGCCAATAGTCAAAGATTATAGTGGACAGAGAGATCTGATGTAACCCTGAGTTGTGGACGGTGTTATTCAGGTTGCTCTGTCCTCTGAAGAGTCCTCCCCCTTGTGGGCATAGAGCTGCATTATTCATGGTCCTTGAAGTGAACACCTGCGGTGGTCCCAGGTTACAGGGGGACTCTAACACCCTGGATTAATAATTGACTATTGGTAAGATTTTAGTTTCTATAACAAGAGGTTGTTTTCATTTCCATAGGGAAATCAACTGAGCTAATGATTGAAATACCCTGCTCCAGTAACATGAATATCATTTTACTGACAAATGGAGTAGACAGGGAGCGTGTGTCATTAAAATCAGACAGAACTGATGCCAGGTTAACCTACTTCCTCCTTCCTTTGCTTGTCTCATTTCTCTGGATCTGTCATGGGACTTTTATAGTCTTATCTACATATTTCGACCCAAACCTAACAATGAATTAATTATATTACTCACAGAATTTAATTATTGTTCAAAAGTGTATAAACAACAGATGAGACAATCTCCTTTATTACAGTGAATATTGTCCCCAGCTCACCATACAGTGGGATTAAGAACAACTTGGACGGGGTCAAAATAAATTATATTCAAAGTAACACCTGTAAGAATGTAACATAATCTGCCAAAAGAAAGTAGAATTGAATGAACATTGCATACATTTTTGCTCAAGGTAAACATTTTTTCTATACAAATGATGCACAAGTAATGCTGATCATGTGTTTTTGCAGAATTAGGAATTCTTCTCATCTTGACATGGTAAAACTGATCTCACTCAGAGGTTATTACTTTGCAGCCCTTTGACAGTCTGTGTCTGTAGAAAACCTCCTTTCTATATTCAGACAGCAGTGGGTGGATGAGTTATTTTTACAGGTTGTCCACCCTTTTTAACACAATATCTCAGAAACTCCTGAAGGGACTATCTACCTATTCAACACAAATGTCTGCTTGGACTTGGATGTCTAACTTTGTGAATGAGATATGCTCGCAATATGTGAGTGAACTTTATTGAATCTGGTTTATTTTCAACCAACTGCAATCTTTTAGTGGACAACATCCCTTATTCTAGACTTCACATATGTGTTCTCTGCTGTTGAAAAGACAGGTCTATTGCAGTGCCACCTTTCTGACTCCACTGATTATGTCTTATAATAGCATCAACATTATGTCACTGGGTTTATGTCACTGGTGGTAAAATTAAACTAGTACAATGGAGTGGAACAAAAGAGACATAAATTGATGCAAACACTGCAGGTAGGAAGGGGTTGCAGCTAGTGCTGCTGTGGTGTGGTGAGTGTGGTCAGGACGCAAACAAAAAGAGTTACCAAAGAGAGGAAGAAACTTTCAATCCTCCTTTGTCACATGCAAATTTTTTCATAGTTTACCTTTGTTAAAGAAGTGTGCTGATGGTTCGTAGGGAAGGGAAGGAGCAGATTTTGGATTGCCACACTGGTTTTTATTTGTAGTCTGAGTCATTTCTCTCACAAATGGGCTGTAGCTGGATGCAGAACAACAGTCTGTGTGGAGAGAAACATTGGGTTGGGATCCTGGACCTTATCAGTGGTATCTGACAATGAATTTTCCTTTTATGATCTCTATTAACCGACATTTGTGAACGTGATCTTCAACATATTGACAAATATTTCACTTCATATTTAAGAAAAAACTGCTCAGAGTTTAACTAATAATAACATGATAATACACTTGGTTAATAAGTCATAAATAACCTTGCAGATGAGATATGTCATACTTCTGTAAAAATTACTAATCTAATGATGGACGATCATCATGACCAAGTAGAACTGCAAAGGTCACTTTGAAGCATAGTGCTGGATTATTTGAGGCACCTCCAGCTGAGACTGGCTTATGTGTGCGTGCATGCGTGCGTGTGCGTGTGTGTGTGTGTGTGTGTCTCTGTGTGTGTGTATGTGTGTGTCTGTGTCTGTGTGTGTAAATGAGTCACTACCATGCCGCGGCTCTCCTGATTCACTTTGAGGAAGCAGCTCATTTTGCTTCAAGCACAGTTCATATGATGGAGACAGTCAAGACTACACTTGTGTGAGTCAGCTCTGCATCTTGATACACACTCTGTAGACCTGCTCCTCAGATATTCAGAATCTCTCTAAAATTTATTATTTTAATATTAAACATTCACTTGTTTTGGTGATAGTAAAAAAAACTGGGGCATTAAATGCAAAATAGCACAAAACTAATTCAAGGTATTATTATTTTTATTATTATTATTATTATTATTATTATTATTATTATTATTATTATTATTATTATTTTATTTAACCTTTATTTGACCAGGAATAGTCCCATTGAGATACAAAGTCTCTTTTACAAGGGAGTCTTGGCCAAGACAGCAGCAGTTAAAGTGAAACCAACAGTCCTTCATTGGTTTCACTTTCAGGTCTCCATGTTCTGTCAGTTTGGACTGTTTCAGCACCTAACATGCCTCACACTTAAGCGAGGTGTGTGTCATTTTAGTAATATATTTGTATGAAATGAAGTGCTGCAGGGTATGAGATACTGTCAGCAGACTTTCAGCTTTCATTTAGTAGCTGATCATGAGCTCAGGAGGAACATTGAAACTATTAAGTTACACCATGTTTCCATGGAAAGTGGAGAGTACATGGAAAGAAATCTGGGATGGAACTATTTAGTTCTCTCTTTTGTCTATTTATTTTTTTTAAGTGGATTGTGTTTTAGTTTCCACTGGACATAAAGAACATAAAGCCTCACAGTTCATGTGTCAAAAAGAGGGATGCACTGAGATGACAGTGCAGTTATGATAGTTTGTCAGGATATAGTGTTATAATGAACTGGCATCAAACTACATGAGAGAGTTAAAGTCTCTGTCTGGGTGGTGAGTTTGTGTGCTAATGCATTAGGATGTTGAGGCTTCTGATGGTAATTGAGTCATCTGGTCAGAAAACCAAATGTTCTGAACTTGGTAGAGAACTTGATGTTTTATATTTTGTGTTATGTAACTTTTTTGCCACACAATCTAGAAAGCCTTATAGATGGTGGTGTCAGTGTGTCAGAAATGTCTCAACAACAGTAAAATGAAAACTGTTGCTACTATATCCCCTCAGGATAATCAAGCACTGACACACTCCTTCATTTTTCATCTAACTTAATCATTGTTTTTTCCCAACACTTCAAAAGTCACTGTGAGCAAACTGACATCTGCATTTGGTTCATATAAAGTCTATGCACACAGCCTCACTGTGCCACTGTCATTGCAAAAGACTCATAGTGATGTGCTTTTAGTCAGAACCGGTGTCAGTACTGACTCCACTTAAATGAAGGAATGGGCGTCGCAGCTTGATGCAGTGTTAAAGTCTGAAATCTGAACATCGTGTTAGTCTTGTTGATGTGATTCTAGGTAGGGACTTTGATGCTTGTGCTTGCTCTGTTGCCTTTGGTTGTTTGGTTTGAACAAAAGAAAGTTTGAACAAAGTTTGAACAATTGTTCACAATCACACTTGCATCTCATACTGTGTGTTGGATTCTTGGCCTTATTAGGCCGATGTGCATCCTCCTGCACAAAAAGAGATGTATCAGAATGTGATGTGTCAGTAAGGCCACAGCAACAAACAAAAGCAACTTTTTACAGACACAAGCACAAGATCAACATCCACTACCTCTCCAGTGCATTGTATATGATGACTCAGAGCTTGCGGGCGGCAGCCCTGTCTGGAGGGGCATATGATTTTTGGGTTGTCTGATTTATTCTTCTGAATGTAGTGTCTCAGAAACACCTCAGGAGAATCTGGCACAAGCGTCCACATGAACTGAAGGATGAAAGGATGAAAATTATGGGTTAAAGGTCATGGTCACTGTGATCTCAAAAATAGAATAAAACCATAAAGTGATGACATTTATTCCCTGAAAGTCAGAGGTCATCTTCACTCAGAGTCAAGGACTTGTTATCTCTTTTCACAGATTCTATATACAAATGTTCAATCTATACTCAGGAGTTTGGATTGTTAGCATGGGAAGTGTTTTTGTTTCCATTTGTTGTATGTTTAAATACCTAATGGAATTGACCCATACCTTTCAGCAGGCTTTGGAGTATGCAGGAAAAACAGTCTGTATGGAGAGCAAAAGCAGGCAGAGCACATACCGCTGCAATGACATCCTGGTAGTTATCTGACAAAGATGATTCATTTATCTCTTTAAACAGATATTTTTATGCAAGTGCAGCTCACAGAATGCTTTGGATTTGAAGTTGAGACAAATCTGATAGACACTGTGTTGCAAAAGCCAATCAGTGGTTAGATTTTCTGACTACCTGGAATGCATCGAAAATGCTTTATCCAACCTCTGTTTAACAAACATACACTTTAAAAGTTGATTTAAACAATATATATGTATATAGATATATATATATCTATATACATATATATTTTGGGTTCATACTGCTTAAGTAAATCATAGTGAAGTGTCTGTGTGTCTGCTGTTGAACCATGACCTACCTGTGCTTGAAACAGATGAACAGGTGATACTCCAAAGGTGTAATGGACTACAAATGACAGTGTTTACCTTGCAGACATAAATGCAGCACAGAAAAGGAAGTCTCTGCCAGACATTGTTTTCCTAACTGCTTTTTCACACCAGAATTATTAGAAAGTTAGCATCCCGTCCCAGGGGCATTTATTGCCTTTTGTCATTAGACGATGACTGTTGATGGGTTCAGCGACTGAGGACTTACTGAATAGATTGTGGTGTTTTGAAGTCATGTTCATCATACTTCAGTCATCATATGTCAGCAACCCCTGACACATCACTATGTCAACAAATGGGTTGTTGCTTTTACATGGTTTTACCAAATTGTCTACAACCATCAAAGACAATGATGCCATTCATGATAAACTAGCGGGCAATCATTTTTTTCCTTACCCCCCATGTTTGGGGGGTTGAGCCTTCAGCATGCCCCAAAACTCACCAAAAGTTGCACATGCATCAGGATTGGCGAAAAATTCGATATTTTGGTGGTCCCGTGCAAAAAGTCCCAAAAATGGCTCAATAGCGCCACCTTCCTTCCAGCACCACACCTCCTTAACACAGTTCAACCTACATGCATGACATTTTTACAAAAAAGATGCCTTATGTTATAGTGAAATCCCAACAGGAAATCGGCCATCTTTTTTTTCTTCAGTTTTTCGCCTGATTCGCAGGGGTACGTATTTAAGAGATCTTGCCCTAGGCCTTTTCTCCAATCAAGTCCAAACCACGCACATTCTGTAGTAGACACATTGAACATTCAAAATTGTTAAAGGTATACCTCACGCACCCACAAAATCTTGTCTAATCAGGGTTTTCACTGTTTTTGGCACTGTGCCAAATCCTTTAGTATATTTAAAGGTGACATATCATGCAAAATTGAATTTTTAATTTAATTTACAGACCCCCCCAAGAATGAAAAAAAATCCATTCTGCCCCTGTTCTGATTTCTACACCTTTCTGTAAATGTGTCTAAAACGAGCCGTTTCAGACTTCCGTGTTTTTGTTACGTAACAACACTATCCGGTCTGTCACAGAGTCAGAGCTCGGAGCTTGTTCAGCCCATAGACTGTATAAAATAATACTGAATCCCACCTTCGTTTTTCAGGTCTGTGAGCAGCCGTGTATATTCAGCCAACATGTAAACATTAGATCAACGTGCTGGCGAGCCGAGGGCACATCCACTTCCTGAGGGGGCGTGGTCAGAGGGAAAACAGAGTGTTCTGAGGAGGGCTGTATCTCTCACATACAATATTGGATCAGGAACAAAACTTCCATGTATGATAAATGTCCCAGCCTGAACGCGTCTGTATCAAAATATTCTATATCTATATCTTATAGCCCTCCCAACAGGAAGTCACGTGTTATTTTGTGATTTAAAGCTCCTAGTCTTTAGAACATTTATTTTTCTAATGTGCACAGCACAGCAAAACCTACTGCACATCAGGCAGTGTTGAACATCAGGGGGTGGCACACATCCGCCGGTGCTTGTGCGAGGGCCCGCTCATTGCCGCATGCGGCTCCAATTTGATTTTGAAACTTTAAAGCTCCTGTGAGGAACTTTCAGTTGTTGATGATTCTAGCGCCCCCTGTGGATAGAGCAGTTCTGTTATCTCTGTTCTGTTATCTAATAAAAACATCTTACCCAGACTTATTTTGACTCTAAACTGTATCATTCACCAGGAGTCTCTGCAATGTAAAAATTGAATAATAGTTTATTTTGCTAGCATGCAGTTAGCTTGACTGACACCTAACCTCCACCAGCCATACAGACAAATAGCAGTGTAGAATTAGTCAATCTTGTCCCTGGTGATCTTGTTTGCTTTAGTAGGTCATAAAGAGGCATTCATATTAATTCAAGTCTGTTTCATAATCAGATTAAAACTTCTCACAGGAGCTTTAAGAGGTTAAATATGTTGCATTCATGAAGTACATGTACAAAGAATCATGATATTTGTCCAAATCGTACGCACTGGAAACAATATGAAGAGAATGACCTCTGCTTTGTTTTCTCCAGGTATAAAGAGTTGATGACAGGAAAGAAAGCCAGAGAGATCATCGCTATTTTATGGATCCTGTCCTTCATCATTGGCCTCATCCCATTCTTTGGATGGAACAACAAGTACAAGAGTTGTGGAAACAGCAGCAGCAGCTCTGGAGCAGACAACACTACAGATGCTGGTTTCATGGAGGGACTGAGGGGAAGTGGGGACTTATTACAGAGCTGCAGGCTCCAGTGCTACTTTGAGACTGTGGTGGACATGCAATACATGGTCTACTTTAATTTCTTTGTGTGCGTGCTGCTGCCACTGCTCATCATGCTGGGAATCTACCTGAAGATCTTCACTGTGGCCAGAAAGCAGTTGAGACAGATTGAGCTCAAGTGTGTGGGCAATGGGGACAGCCATCATCACGGGCTGCTGCAAAAGGAGATTCGTGCCGCCAAATCGCTCTCCATCATCGTAGGACTGTTCGCCATCTGCTGGCTGCCCGTCCACATCCTCAACTGCCTGACGCTGTTTTACGAGAACCTGACAAAGCCAGAGCCTGTCATGTACGTGGCCATCATTCTGTCCCACGCCAACTCTGCGGTCAATCCCATTATCTACGCTTACCGCATCCAGGACTTCAGGAACACATTTCGCAAGATCCTGGCTAGACACTTCCTGTGCCACCGGGAGGAGCTGTACCTGAGCTCCAACGGCAGCAGACGCAACAGAGACCAGATCCACATGACCATTGACCCTCTGCTATAGAGCAAGTCACTTAGAGGAGGATTATCTGTTGTTTTATTGTCACCGAGGTTTATAATGTTTACAGAACAAGGGTGTGATATGTGAAGATGAACCGCCTTGAATGTGGACATTTATTTATGAAACGTGCCAAGTATCAGAGGTCAAGTAGTGAAAAGCTGAACGGAGAGTCTTAAATAACTTTTTTGTATTGTGAAGGATTTTTGATCGAGCTAACTGGATTTGTGGGACTGTGAACAGGATCCAAATTATGTTACATTCTGAAATGTTATCTTTCTGAATCCACCTTGTTGCTATTCCAAACACTCCTTTTGTTGCCCAACTGTTTTATATTGTCATCATTCAGTGCCAGTGTTTATTAATTTATTTATTACAAGACTTAACTGTGAGAATGTAAAGATCAAAAACTTTGTGTGACTAGATCTGTAGTTGTGAACCTTGTAAGGTACAACAGTAGTAGTTTGCATCCTTTTAAAATGAAGTCATACCAATCACCATCACAAGCTCCAAACACAGAGAAGGAAATCTCAAAGGAAATATCAGAGCTGCTGCCCGTGTTCTCAGCTGCTTGTGTGGCTGCACTGGTGAATTTGTGCACAGGCGTAGAGACATGAACTACAGAGGGAGGAAATTTGACTCTTATACATATCAGAAAATGTCAAAAGCTAAACCAGAGGAAACGAGGAAACCCAACACAAACAAAAACTTTAATTTCCTATCCCATGAATCATCTCACGCAGCCACAGGGGTCAGAAAATTAGCTTGTGACCCTTTCGGCGAAGAGCCAGTTGGAGGCTTATTCTGTGGTCAGGACAAATGACGCAGTCATGCAGACGCAGAACATTTCAAGCAGTTTAGCATAACCCACCTGTGTCACTGCCCATGTTAATGAAACAGGAGGCTCAGGAGGCGGAAAATTGATTGTACCCTTTGTTAAAATGCACCATGTCAAGAGTACCAGCTGCTTTGTTTTAACCAAGGGATGACGCGCTGTAGCCATACAGATAGATGTCAAATCTGATTCTTCAAATAGATTCATATTTATCATCCCATAGGCTCCTGATGTACGCATATTTAGAGGGTCACATAACAAAGCTTGGGTGCTTTGTTTTGTTTGGGTGTTATTGAATGTCAGTGGCCGTAGGAAGGAACAAAAAGTCAATGGATTGTATTGAATATCCAAGTAGAATTAGTGAGACTCAGGCACTCTGAGAATTTTTACTTCACTCTCTGATGCTGTTGTAGCGTCATAGTTTGAGGCAGCACAGCCGCGGCTCTGCTTTTTCCAGAGTCAACTTTGAATGCACCACGCTTTGCATCTTTCCTGCAGGCATGTGCTGGTCAGCATTGTTGTGCATGTTACTGTTGAGCTTATACATCTAAGTCCAGATGTGAGAGGTGTTACAAAAAGGTAATTTAATTTAATCAGAGCTAAGAGATAAGTTTGGAGCATTTATTCATGTGAAAATAAAATGGTGATTTAGTCCCCCTGTGAGCCATCACTACAGCAATGACAACACATTACACTGATGCATTTGGTGTACTTCATTGTAGATGTTGAAACATGCTGTGTTGGTATCTGAAGTGTTTTTCAGTTGAAAACATCTACTGCTTCTCCATCTCCCCTCATTTACTGTTGTGTCCTTTGTACCACCTCTGTAAAACTACAAGGGCTAAAACACAGGAGTGTGCCAAAGCTTTAGTACATTCCAATGGAGACAAATATACTGTAACTGCACTGTAACCTTGTATTACTGTCTTTGTTGACTGATGTGTAAACATAAGTACTGTAGGTGTCCAGCTTTCTACAAGCTATGGGTTGATGTTAAACTGTTGCCTTCTTTTGCTGTTTTAAAGGTAAGATGGACGACAACACGTTGATCTGGTTCAACATTCCTGCCTTTCATTCCTACGTATAGATCTGTCAGTGTGCTGAAGTGTTGTTACCAATAAGGAGAAACATCCACTGTGCTCACGCTGATGTTCAACCTTTCCTGAGGCTGTTCTTTGTCTGTTTCATCAACAAAACTACAACCACAAAACTGATCCTGCTATTTAACATGATGCAATCTGTACGTATGGTGAATTATTTTGTTAATAAAGGCAATGTTTATATTGTTACACATGTCTTTATTGATAGAACTTCTTAAATGACACATAATTGATATTTACAAATATACACAGTGGAAAAATTGTTGGAAAAGGTCTTTGACGTGCAAACTCTCACTACTTCTCAAATTGATGCAGCTTAAGATGAAAAGACTCTGAATATAAAGCCGCACATGCTCAAGGAACAGATGCTGCTGCCCTGGAAACAGATTAAGGACTCTTCCAAAGCAAAAATAGATAGAGCAACATCTGGTGTCTTTCATAGGGAAGTCTAAAGAGCCAATGACATTGTTGTGTTCTCGTCTTCTCTGCAGTGACCTTAAGTGTCCGTTTAAAAACATCCACTCTCATCCAAAAAGGTTCCACGAGGCTGTGCGTTCCACCTGCTGCACGTCACAAGACTTCAGTCCCGCTGAGCAGCATCGACATCTGCTGATCAGACACGCTCTCCTGCTGAGTCACACCCATGGCCTGACACAGGTACACAGCCAGGATGTGTTTGCACTGGGAGAGACAAAGAGAGCAGGCACTGATTTAAAACATGAACAGGAGCACTAGTGTGGAAAAAAAAGCCCTGATTACACTCCAGTAGTTTAAATTCAAAGATCTCACACAAACAAAGACTAAAAAAGAGCAGCCGGGCTCTAACCAGAGGGAAATTTTCCTCTGACTAATCCTCAATTTAAGAATAAGAGTCACAAAGAAAACACCCAAAATGTTCCAATATTTATATAAAATTCTAGCTGGTTATAAAAATGAAAAGCACATGTGATTAAAGGCGTCCAGTGTGATGAATAAGATGTAGCTCTGGTAGCTGTGCTGAAAGGCAAATCGTCCCTGCGGTTCTGTTTCTGTGTGTACGTGTCGCTGCACACATCTCATTATTATCAACATTAACATGTTAATCATTGACTTGTTTTCGCCTTCAGCCTGTTCCATGCATTTTAAATGAGGTTTCCTTCGCACTAACACGGCTGTGATGTAGTGTTACACATGAACAATGAGTCAAACTCAAAGTGCGTAAAAAAAAAAAAAGGGAGAAAAGAAGAGCTCTTCATCACCTTCTCCTGTCAACTCTGTTTAATAGCACTCTGTCTGCTGATGGTGGGAGAGCTCCTTCATCTGTCCTCTAACCTGCTTGTCAGAACTGTTTTGGACCTGCTTTGGCCTTTTCCAGTCATGCTGGAGTCTGCTGAGCCCCTGGACAAACAGACAGTGGGGGAGGACTGCAGACTGCACGGTCAAATTCACAGAGTCTCCTGAGGATCATTTGGTTTCTGACTTTGGAACTCAAGATTTATGCATAAAATCTGATCCCCCTTGAGTCGTTTTGCACCTTGTTTTGGCCTCCACACATTGAACAAGGCCAAATTCATCTCCTGTTTCACAAAGCGAGCTTTAAAAGATCCAGAAGACCTTTGATGAAACAGGAAATCGTTTCATTTTTATAACTTCTGTGTGTTTTACACGAAGAATGAAAACAGTGGAGCTGACATGCTCATGAGGAGTCTCTGTGGTCTGGTGCAGCTCTCTTTTTCTCACACTGGTTTTAGAAGTATCCTCCAGGGAGACATGTCTTCCTGATATTTGGAGCAGGAGCAAAGGCCATTTACTTGCATATATTTGTATAAAGAAACATCCAGTCAGGGTTGAGACACCCCTTACTGACCAGACCACATCTGTAACACACATTTTAATGTGTTTTTGTCTCTTTTTGGGCTTCAGTTTTCTCCAGGATACACGCCTGACTGACGAGACACAATCGCTGTGAAACAGCTTTCCTGTCTGTGTCTCTAAATATGCTGAAGTACACACTTTTTACTGTCATATAAATGTGATTAAGGTCATTTCTTCACAGAGTTCAGCCTCAGCAGGACATTGTGTAAGTTGATCTGTGTTTCTATCTTCTCCTGTAGGGTAAGCACACTGCAAAAACTCAAAATCTTACCAAGTGAAATTGTCTCATTTTTAGTCAAAATGTCTTATCCCACTTGATTTAAGATAAATTTACTTAAAAAGTAACATTTAAGCAAGATAGAGGGACTTGTTTTAAGACAATGCATCTTAAATATCTTGTTAAGTCAAACAATCTTGAAATGATCTTGTTTTGAGTAATTTAGAAGAAACAAGGTTTATTATTATTTTCAAACAAAATATACAAATATACATCCTCAAACTACATGCACACAATGAAACACCTACTTTTGAGCATAGCTGGCTTATCCTAAAATCCCTGACTGAATATTAGTATATCCAGCAAACTATGAGAAGACATTATATCTCAAAATGCTCAAATTAAACTTTGTAATCTTATTTCAAGTACAAGATGGTCTTCAACCTAGAGAAGTGCTGCTATAATACACCTCAAATTAAGGTGAATATATCTCAAATGAAGAAGTTGACATGAAATGTGTTAGTGCAAAAATCTTTTTTTGAGTGAAATAATACTAATTGTTAGCATTCCTGGCTTATTCTGAGACACTTAGCTTTAAAATACTGCTTAAAATAAGTTTTCCCTGCTAATTTTAATATCACAGTTTTCTAAATATTACATCTTATTTTAAGAAATATTACCAAGCAAAATTTCACTTGTTCTATTGGCAGATTTTTTTGCTTATTTCAAGGTAAAAGTACCTTGAAATAAGTGTTTTTTCTTGTTTTTGGTGGGGCATTATTTTCAGTGCGGCTTTTGGAACATACAGCTAACGACTGTAAGTCCCCAGAGGCCTCCAATGAACTGTGTTTCACCTCTCAGGGTACATTCAATAACGCAGTCTGATGAGTGTAGTTTGAACCTGCAGGCCCATTTCAGGGTTTATAACAATACTTAAAATACTTCACTTTCAGTACTCTCTGAAGAAGCAGCTACAACTGAACATGGAGCATATTAAAAGTGAAGCAGCTGGGGACACGGTTTATTAGAAAAGAGGAACCGGGTGTTTATGAACCGTGCAGTACCATGTCTGAGTTTAGGGAAAGATAATTCACTTACTCTTTATACATTTTTTCTATGAAGACGATGGACTTTCTTTTTCTACAGAACTCACAGAACTACTATAAAAGTGGTGTTTAATCTGAAACTGATCATTGTGAAATAAATCTGAGAAAAAATAAACCAGAGAGTCTGGCCCTCCTTTGTTATGTTACTTTTGGTATGTACAAAAATGAGTATTGAGGTTTTGTCTGCAGCTGATTCAGTGTTTAACACTTCGTTTGAGACTCACCAGTGGGCCTTCATTCCTGCGGAGCACAGTGTAGGCAAAAGCTGGGCACGGGCAGTAGTGACACGACACGAAGCAGGTGTACAAACGCCCTGAGCCTCCCATTACCTGCAACAGAACCATGCAAAGAACATTCAAATATGTGGAACGGCTTGTTTGAGTTGATCTTATATGAAAGATTGAACACAGACAAGTGAAAGCTGTTTCTCTCTGGGGCTGGAGGGTTCATAAATCAGCTATGATCACAATGCTGTTTGTATTGGCTGCCAGCTGCTTGTGGTGCAGCTGAGCAGCAGAGGGGACGGTAGAGGCTAGAAAGACAGGAAGGAAAACAAAATCTTTACTGCCTCCTAAATGTCCAGCAGCCAGTGCAGACATGAATCACAGTGAACTCATAAATATGTTTCCCAAGAACATCTTTCTCTTATTTTTTTTTTGCTTTGTTTTTGAGGAGTTGATAGACATGTTGACCGATGTTCATGTTTTCTTCCTTTCTAACAGAATCCTGCTGTTTAATAAATTAGAGGAAATAAAAAACATTTATATTTATTCTGCATTTCTGTTTTTTTTTTCAGTGTAATCTTAATCTTTCCAAATCTGTGAAATTCAGAATCAGGGTTAACTGCCAGGTGTGTGTCTTTCATGGGGAATTCAAATTATAGCAATAAACAGATGAGAAGAAAAAGGGCTGGAAAATAACAGCAGTACATATCTTGCTGAGTAACCTAGATTGAATAAATAAATAAAAATAAGGAAGAAAATTAGATTATACATCTTTTGCAAAGTGTAAAGAAACAGCTGTTCATTTTGTGCAGGAATGTGAAAGATGTTGATGAGGTAGTATTCAAAAGTAAACAGTATAAAGATAATTACAGTGTGCAATGTATAGTGGTAGTTTTTATGATAATTTTTAGGATTGATTTTAAGATTATTTTATTGACTTTTAAAGCACTACATGGACTTGTCCCTCTATATATCTCTGAGCTTTATCTCCCTACAAACCTGGACACAGTCTGAGATCCTCTGGCAGTGCTCTGTTAGCTGTTCCAAGCACCCGACTGAAAACCAAAGGGGACAGGGCTTTTTCAGTCAGGGCTCCTACACTCTGGAACAGCCTGCCAGAGGAGATCAGACTTGCAGTCAGTCCTGTATTTTATGTCATTACTCAAGACACATTTTTACAGGAAAGCTTTTATTGTGTGATTTTATTTGATTTTAGCTCTGATTTTAAGGCTCTGTTTTATTAGTTTGTAGGGTTTTTAAGCTTTAATTTTATTTTTAATCGCTTAATTTTGCTTTGCACTTCTTCTTGTTTTTATTGCTCACTGTAAAGCACTTTGTTACTTGTATTGAAAGTGCTATATAAATAAAGTTTTATTATTATTATTATTATTATTATTATTATTATTATTATTATTACAATGAGCGTAAATGTAACTCAGGTTTGAATGTAGAAGTAATTATAATAATATTACATCAATGTTACACGGACACCAAGTTTGATGAGGGTGTGTCACTAAGAGGACCAGGACGTAACGGGAGAAGCTGCAGGCAGTTCGTCATTAATAGGCAGAAACCTTAGATCTCCATATTTGATCCTTGACATTTTTTTCCATAAATCAATGCCATCAATCTTTCTTCATGTCTGTCAGTAGGCTCTTTAATATATCACAGATGAAAGTATTACAAAATGTATGTGGTTGAGTCTTATATTGTTTTTAGTCATGTGAAAACATAGGTTTAGTTTACTCCCTGGAAAGTAGTGGTTTCGTGAAAATGTGAAAACATTTTCTGTGGTGTCAGACAGGATGCTGCGGTGCATTAAGACCAAAAAAAGAGACAAACTTAAAGACTACATCAGAGCAAACATGTTTATAGTTTAAAGCATTGACTGTAAAACAGTCTCAGTAACATTACTCATTGGTTTCTGAAGAAGTGTTTTGAAGCCGTAGAAGGCAGTCTTACTGAAACTGCTGACTCCAGAGCTAATCCAGTAACCGTCTGTCTGTCTGTCTGTCTGTCTGTCTGTCTGTCTGTCTGTCTGTCTGTCCGTCTGTCAGTCTGTCCGTCCACACCCTTGTTATGCCCTTGTTTGTTATTGATACAGAACCCTTAGCCCTCACATAACCAAAACAGGTGTGTAATACAAACATCCACTCCTTCTTACAGCATTGAAAAATGTAGAAATGAACAATTAAGACCTAAACCACTGTTGAAGCAGGCTGTACGCTGGTGTACAGCAGGAGACCACTTTTCTCATTTTGAGGTTAAAAACTTTGTGTCCTGAAGTTCTACAGCAGAGCAGAGATTTGTGATGCCATACAAGGACGAGCCACCCTGCAGCTGCTTCATGTGTGAAATCAAAATGTTCAGCCGTTCAGACAGCAGTCATGGAGTCTTAATGGGATGCATGCACATCTTCTCTTACACAGCTGTTAGCCCTCTCTCTTCAAATAAACTCCTTCTGGCAGTATTTCTCCTAATTGATGCTGTACCAACTCCATCAAGTCTTCCTGTTGTGATTTCCAGCTTGTAGAGTCCCTTTAAAGAAAGTGAATGTTCTATGTAAAATAAATGAGATATCATATCTTCAGTTCTGTTTTTGTAATGCTCTCTTTTTCAATGTTTCGTAGATGGGATGAAAATATTGCTGCCTCTACTGACTTCTTCCTCTCACATTGGTTATTAGGAGTAGGGGAGAACGGGGTTGGTTGTCACACGGGGTTGGTTGTCACACGGGGTTGGTTGTCACACGGGTTGGTTGACACACTCGTTATATCTCGCCACCAGAGGGCACTGTCTCTCAAATTGGGGTATTGACATTTCCAGAATTAGGATCAGAGCTCCCCTACATAGTCTTCTCTGGAGTAAGACAGCTGAACTTGAGGTGAGAGGAATTTTTGTGTTTTTCATGTCAAATTGTAAATATTCAGCTCCTCAGTACTTTTCTTCTAGGCTTTTAAACGATGGGTTTATAACGAAACAAGTTTCACCCTTACAAAGTTCGAGGGGAAAGCTTTAGTATAGTAGATTAGTATCAGTTGGCTAACTAGTTGTTAGATGGTTGTTAGCCTTGATGCTAGCAAAAAATTCCAGTTGGGGTTGGTTGTCACATTCTCTTTGGGGTTGTTTGTCACATGTAACAACAAACCCCTAAGTTGGCAAAATCATGCATGGTGAAATGAGTTGGAGTGCGCAGACCCTACATTTGCCATCACTGTAACTCAGACAGTGACTGCATGTAGCCTAGTTGAGTCGGCCATTATTTTTAGGCCTATTTGTTTTGTTCTTTATGTTGTTGTATAGGCTGGCCTAAAGATGTGTTTCCTGTTCATGTTCCTTGCTCTTGCGCCTTCTTGCCTTTTTTAAAAGATTTTTCCCATTAAAATACCATTGTGACAACCAACCCCATAGTGTGTGACAACCATCCCCGTGATGGGGTTGGTTGTCACAATGTGTCAGAGTGTCTTTGATAGTTAATTGCCTCTTTGTTACAATGAGTTGGAAAATGAGAGAGATACACATTTCAAGCCAATACCTTAAGCTTCAATTTAATGTAGAATGACTATTGAAAGATGTTTTGATCATGAGCAATCATCAAAACAGTAAAAAGTGTGACAACCAACCCTGTTCTCCCCTACATGTAGTGCATTTTAAACAGCTTACTGTATGTGCTGTTTAACGGCCTCTGCTGTCAAAGCCTGCTGCCCATGATGCAGATGTTCACCTTCTAATAAAGACAGTGATTTAAGTCTTGTCTACATTCACATGATGCAGGGCGACATTAAGCTGCTGGATTAGCTCAACACCTCACAATAACTAATGCCTCCAAAGAAACAAGAACAGACTCCATTATTCTCTGAAGCATAAATAAAGGATGTTTCCTTGTAACCTACAGACTTACAGAGGTGCAAAATCTCCCATTTCTTCATTCTGACATCTCATTTATAAATAAGACACAAAAGAGACAACCACGTGGACTAAAGCACCTCAGTGGGGATGAATAAAGCAGCACAAACAGCAGGGGCAGGATACAAACACTAAAGTTAGGAGACCAAGCCAAGGTCTGCCACAGTTCCCAAAGAGCCAGCTTTATTGAAAACCAGCTCACACATGGGCTCTTTTGGTGTTCTCTGCTGGCTCACACAGCAAATCCAGCTACTAACAGACACCACAAACTCTAGACTTCCACCGTCTGTCTGGGTTTCATGTTTATTCAAAACTACACTTGAATCAATATCTGCAGTTCAGGAAGAGAGAGTTGAATCTTCTGCTCTGCTCTGCTGGCTCTCGTGGGAATACTGCCCTAGAAGCCAGTATGAGTCAATGAGCCAGGGGTTGGATGGCCCTCTGTCCGATGTTTCCACACCACAAAAAAGGCTTCAGGGAAATTAAGGTTCTGGGAAGTAATTGAGATACAAAACTCTCTCTGTGTGTTGGCAGGCATAGGCAAAGGAGGAATTATTGTGGCAGAAGTCCTTTACTGTACATCTGCCTGCCTGCCTACTCTGTGACTGAGTCTTTGGACTGATACAGAATCAAAGTACAGTAAGACCTTCATGTGCTATATGTGTGTCCCAATCATAGACTGTATAAATAATGGACGTAGTATCCATGACATCACCCATCTGTTTCCGAAGCACTGTTTTGAAGCCAATCGTCGGCAGGAACCATATTGGATATGCTGAAGTCAACATAGCTGCTGTTGAGGTAAAGAGGCTTTGAGCCTCCTAGCCAATAGCTACAGTGTTCCCACCTGTCAATCAAGTCAGCTGTGCCTCTCATAATGGAAAACTCGCAATCTTAATATCTCCAAACTTGCTCAGTTAGCAAGAAATTAACACCTGTACAGTGTGTGCCGATCAAGGAATGAGATTTCCAGACTATACTCGTTTTTTGTACCAGGCTGTGAACATGTTTATTTTAGGGATGGGCATTTCAAGCCAAAACACTATTCAATAATCATTGGCATCTATTCGCTGATTATTCCAATAATCTAAATTTGAATAATCCTGCTGTAAAGATCGGCTTTTTTAAATGGGTGTGTATGTGGTTTCCAGTACTTCTGAAGCCAGCCTCAAGCGGACACTCGATGAACTGCAGTTTTTAACACTTCCACATTGGCTTCAATTCTTGCCGCCGGAAGTTGCCGCTTGGTCCCAATGAACTGTGTTAAGAGCTCAACAGCCTTTAATAACTCAGAGAGCTTGTTTGCAGTAAATTTAGAATTATGTGGCAAAACCAACACTATAGAGAAATCACTGGTATATGAAATCAGATCATAGGTTAGGTGTTCTGAGATTGTTCTGATATGGGATCATGTATTCCACCCACTGTGAGGTACTAAGCTTGTGATCTATCAGTTGTTTTTCAAGTTTGACACAATACCTGTGTTTGCAACATGCCTCTCTTGAATTCCAATTAATCCACAAAGCATGTTTTCTCTCCACTGAATTGGCAACAATTAACCTGAGGGTAGCTGAGAGTCAGCTTGAGCTCTATCTGGCTGAATACAAATGGTGATAAAACATGGCCATTTTACCCAGGCTGTCATCCTACAGGTTAGAACATAACCATGATAAGTAAAGACTTTTCTAATGTGTTTATTGTGAATGCTCATATCACTGTAATGATGATTTGTGTGATTTATTGTGCAGCCCTTTGTAAGCACAGCAAGTTTAATATGATTTCACTCTAGAGCAGGGGTCAGCATCCTGCGACTGTGGAGCCGCATGTGGCTCTTCCATCCTTATGCTGTTGCTCCCTGTGGCTTTCGAAAATAAATGATAAGTAATCAATTTGAAAGAATTTTATTTTTGTTTGTTAGTTTTTTTTAAATTGTAATTCTAAATGTGAAGATTATTGTGAATTTGTACCATTAAAATAAAAAGCAGCTTAATTTGTTTAATTTTTTGTTGCTTAAAACATGCATCAGGATCTTCGAAATTCACGCCGGCGGGTCTCACACATCGGCACTTATATTTTGCAAATATGTATTTTACATTGTTCAGTGAAATAGGGCGTTTTAAAAAAAAATACATTGAATTTAGGTCGACATGCTCTGGTACACGAAGGATGACGGCACACAGCATTTTTGTTTTGCAGATGGATAAGTTCTGCGTTTTATGACAAAAACCTTTCCAGTGTGTTTTTTTTTCTCCCAGAGTTTAAAATGTTTAAAATATTTTCTTTGCATACAGAAATAAAATGTAATTTTCTCTGTAGCACTTCATTGATTTCATAAACAACACACTAGTTTTTTATACATAGTTTAAAGGTAGAAAAACAATATATGCACTGTTATCTTTATTTTAGATGTCAAAAAGGATTTGATCCCAGTGTTTCCTTTTTTATGGAGACCGGGTCCAAATGACTCCTTGAGTATTAAAGGTTGCTGACCTCTGCCCTAGAGCCATGACTTTGACAATATTTTTTTCATAAAAATGTGAAATAACAAAAGGTACCAAGTCAATAATTAGCATGCTTTGAAACCCTGCTCCATCACCAGCCCAGCTTAAGCTTGGGTGAACACACCTACATGCAGAGGCTGCAGATAACAGGGTTGTTACGGTACATTTTCTCAGTACGCGCTGTTGGCATCATGTCACGTCATTAACAGCATGTACTCCTAATAAAGAGGCGAGGAGACTGGAATGAGGGTAAATTTGATATTGATGTCAAGTGTCACAGCAGGAGATCCAAACTCACATCTCAGCGTGGTCCATTACCAACTTGATGATCCCTACCAAGATATTTATTTCTTTATTTACACGCTCTCATCACACTCTCACACAATTAAAACATTGGCATCATGTGGTCCTAAAACCTTTCTCACATGCTCACTAAAGCTTTCTTATGACAACTGTTCAGCCAATAGTTCAAAATCAAAGACAATTCATCTGCAATCAAACACAACAGTAATACAAATGTCCTTTGGAAATGTATATTTCAGCTCACCTGACATCAACAGCAACCGCAATATTTAGTGTGAAAGACTGAACACAGTCATCCACACAATGTATTTAAGTTCATATAGATGGAGTTTCATTGCTGTTGAGAATACACTCTGCAATACCTCTGTCTCCCAACAGATCACCACCGACTATGAAAAGGTCACTGAGTGTTATGAATGAGTTAAGATAACAAATCTAAGTGGTGAAATGCCACGCTCTAATGAGTTATTCATTACGTCTGATTACACTTCTCAGGGAAGAGGGGAGCAAATAACCAGACCAACATAAAAAAAAATGAACTGCATCCAACACAAAAAATACCAAAGCAGGAAATGTCAAAAAACGTGTTTATGCTGTCAACTTTTTCAATATATTCTCAAGCACAGTGCATAGCTGGCACAAAGTTCAAAGGACTAACAGATAACTCAATACTCTATTTTCTCTACTTCATCACAAACCAAAAAAACTTTTGCTCCAAAAGTGAAGCCAGTGCATTCCCTTTAACCATCGTGTCAAACGGCCAGCAGGGGGAAACTTCCCTTCATGGTCTACTTAAGAACTAGATGGGAAAATGACCCTTCTCCTGACTTTTATTATTACTTAGTAAACATTTTCTCATTGAGTTTGAGGTCTCAATTTGGGGCATGGCTTCCTGTAATTGACAAGTATACAGAACAGGGAACTGCTTACCAGATGAGAGACCGTTCACACTGATAACGCTGACAGATGACAACAACATACATTTGGTCATGTGCCAACAGTTTCTATTTTTAAAAATCTGTAAACGCACTGATTATTATCCACTGGATGACGTCATTCCCTTCTTTCAAGCAGTCAACGTTCCAAACATGGGTGTGACTATTTTCTGTAAATCGCCTCAGAAAACTACTTTTCATTATTCGCAAAGAAATCATTTTTTAACTGGAAAACAAATCTGCTGTGTCATTCTCCTTACTGGATATATGTAAGGATTCTTGAAATTTGGATGACTAGTTGTGGTGGTTGGGTGTTATTCTTAAAGGTTCTGTGCCCCTCGTAATGTCATCACTGCCTAAACTCACTTCCGGGGGTTTAACTAAATTCATCGTCTTCCACAGGCGTCACATGCTGCCCAGACGTCCTGAGGAGAATCATGAGCCCTTCAACCTGAAAGGTCACAGCTGTCCTGACACAACCTTTGATCCTCAGAGTGACATCATCACTTCATTTCCTCCAGCTTTAATTTTGTGAAAGTCATAGACATGCTGGGATTATAATATGACAGGCAATGATATCTAAATGTCATGCCAGCCATGTTGTAGTTTCAGATATCTTGGTAGGAAGAGCCAGGTTGGTCTCACGAGTTGCTTTAAAAAGCAGGCCAACCTAAATATTGAGACAGCAGCACAGCTTTGAGACGGACACTGTAAACTCAAGTCCCACTTCATGTATCATTAAGGGTTGAAACATAGAACAGACCTGCCAAGATAACAGGAACAACACTCACCATTTCAAAATAAACGCCTTCGTCACAGATTTATCACAAAGAGGAAGAAGAACATCATCACCACACTGTTTATGTTGTACAACTTCCCGCCAAAGTCATCTTGATTTACACAATGTGACGCTAATATTCTTTGAAGAGAGGCCTGTTTTCAGTGAACACAAAATCATGAGGAAGTTGGATTAGATGGATATGCTTAACAAGGCTTTGTTGTTTTTAGTCTGAAATAATGAGGTTCCCCTTTGCAATGGCAATTTCTTGTTCAGGATAAGATGTCAGCGTGATCGATGAGATAAACTTATGGACAAACAGATTTAGTCGAGTCTTTATTACCAACGCTCTTTGGAAAGAGGGAGAAAGTAGTGACAACGAGTGAACTTCTCTCAGTCGAAGTCAGGCTTCTGGCTTCTTTCACGTAGGTGCATGAAAACAGAGTATATGAACCAGTAAAAACACATGTGGCATATGACAGGAAGCTCTTTGCCAAAAAAGGTAAAATGTTATAGTCTAACAGAGATCATTGGCTTAGTAAAAAACAGGACACATTAGAGAGCATAAAAGGATACGTAAGCAAGCTACGTGAGAAAGCTAGGATGGGAGTACAGAAAACCTCCTGTCTGCAACCTTGGAGAATTCCATACCAGCATCAGTTTCCATCAAACCTCCCGTCTGCAACCTTTGGAGAAACTGCACCTGCAACAGTTTCTATCACTCTTACACAGAACCGTGTTTCCCCTACCATTATATTGGGGGGTCGTGGCGCTCCCCCAACAGCGGCACTCGCCCCTCCTTGGAAGTTTAGTTAATATTATTTTCTATATAGCACCAGATCACAGCAGAAGTCATTCAAGGCTACCTCTCTTATATATCAGGTCTATACCTTGTTCTTTTATTAAACGGACTAAACATCTTTATTTAATTTATCTTATGTACATGACGGGATGTCATTTCTGTCTCTACATGGTCGCTCATCTACAATGCTCATCTGCTCTCTGTACAGAGCTCTACATGTACACGCACACACACAGATGAGTACACTCCGAACAGCGGACTGAGGAGGGAAAAAAAATTGCTAGCACCATTAGAAAAGCAGAAAAAAATCTCTGCCTTTTTTAAGCGCTCTCAGAGCCATCTCTGTGAGGATGGCAACACTCGCTCTCCTGCAAGTAGCAACCAGAGTAGATCTCCTGCTCCGGGTCCAAGTACAGAAAAGAGCTTGAGTGCTCCATGCTATTAAAGCATTAAAAGTTAAATTGTTAAAGGGGACATATCACGCTTTTTTCATCATCTTTAAAGTTTATGCTCAAAAAAACACTTTGAAATCAGATTTTGGCATGCCTGAAAAGTCCTCTTCTTCATTCCTCATCAGAACACTCTGTTTTCCCTCTGACCACGCCCCCTCCGGAAGTGGATGTGCCTCGGCTCTCCAGCACGTTGATCTAATGTTTACATGTTGGCTGAATATACAAGGCTGCTCAGAGATCGCGTTACTTCAACCCTCTGAATCTGATCCTGACGGAGAGGCGCCTGTAGCAGGACCTTTCTGAAGGATTGGTCATAGATTTAGTGTTTCTTGTTGTTTTATTTATCAGTATGTAGACGTGTGTCTTGGTACACAGCTACGAACATGTAGCTATGTGGCTATGCTAACTAGCGCTAGCACTTATCCATGATAAATAAACATCATCCACTAGATCTTCAAATCTGCAGACGTGGGGAGTAAAACCGACCTCTGCCAGAAAGGCAGCAGGACCTTTTATGAAGGATTGGTCACAGATTTAGTGTTTCTTGTTGTTTTATTTGTCAGTATGTCGACGTGTGTCTTGGTACACAGCTACAGCTACAGCTACAGCTACAGCATATAGCTATGTGGCTATGCTAATTAGCGCTAGCACTTATCCATGATAAATAAAAATCATCCACTAGATCTTCAAATCTGCAGACGTGGGGAGTAAAACCGACCTTTGTGTTTATTAAGACAGCCTACAACTAGCATGCCTCCCTCCTAAGCTCCTTGTTAGCACACATTTGTGCAGGTAATGAAAAACGGGGGAGGGATTCAGTATTATTTTATACAGTCTATGGGCTGAACAAGTTCCGAGCTCTGACTCCGTGACAGACCGGACATTGTTGTGACGTAACAAAAACACGGAAGTCTGAAACGGCTCGTTTCACACACATTTACAGAAAGGTGTAGAAATCAAAACAGGGGCAGAATGGATTTTTTTCATTCTCGGGGGGTTTGTAGACATGCCAGGGAAACATATTTCAGGTAAAGAACCATTAAAAAGTCAATTTTGCATGATATGTCACCTTTAAGGACTTTAATTCTGATTGGACTACAGTATTGAATATCTCTACTTAGGCTTTACGTCATCAGTAAACTGGGGAAGCTTCAAGGAAGACATTGCACCTAAGCAAGAAACAGTCAAATCTACAAAAGTTAAAAAAGACTTTTTAAGTAAAACAACAATGGACAGCAACACAAACCTGTGCTTTTACACACTAGTATGCTGGTGGATGAAGGCTGTTTTCTACAGTCCAAGCTTGTCTGGCTGTTTCTCTTTATTTCATGCCATGAGAGTGTTACTAATTTTACATCTCGTCTTGGTAAAAGGGACCCTAAAAACAAAACATGAACCAAGCTGTTAAACAGTTCCTTAAATGATTGTTCAATCTCTCACCCGGTTCTGATGGCAGCCTATGTATGAGTGATGTTGAAACTGAGGTGTTGCAGAGTAGCATGTTAATGTTGCAGCAGTAAAGCAGAGCACAGAGGGAGTGAGGTGTGACATTTCCATGTATTTTAATGCATGCAAGCAGTGCAATCATCTACTTCTCATTTTTTGCTCTCAGTGCTTAAAATATCCAGTGAAACTCTGCAGATACTGAACAGAATAATAATTTCACAATGTCCTTCACCTGAAAGTGTTAATCATGTTCAAAACAGGATTTGATTAATTCATAATTTCTGCCCAATGAAGGACTGAATTCAACCTCAGTAAAAACAAGATCTTATCAGAAGCACAGATTTAATTGTACTCTGGTGTATCATAAATCTATGGTAGTCAAAATATTTGTAAAATACCATACTTCAATCAAATATAAACAAATATATAGGAGCCACTTTCCCCTTAATCTGTTGTATGTACTGGATAACTCAGGAAACCACAATCACAACCAAATCACTGCATGAGAACAAGATGACATTTAAAAAAGTTATCTCCAGAACAGAAGAGAACAAACATAGACAATTAATTCAATCATTTCCAATACGTGTTGGACAACTAAACCTCAGGCAGACAACCAACAATTGAGCTGAGACGTCCCAACAGGACAGAATCCACGTCTTTATTAAGCTGCATTGTATGTTTTAGTTCCTTTCATAAAACTGTTGTTTTGTTCTTGGAGGAGTTTACAGGAAACTTGGGTCACAATGACCACAACTCCAACCAGCTGCCTTGTTCTTCCCCACTACAAGTCACTCTGTGTCATATTGAGACTATTTCATTGCTCTGTGGACAGAGTGTCTGTGTGTGTCCACATCTCAGTGTCTCTTTTATACAGTTATAAGGATTAGACAGGCATTACATTGCTACATAGGAGTGTATCTATTTGTATTAGCCATGCCCTAATCATGACAAGTTAAAATTTAAATGCAGAGTGGGGTGAATTATTTTTGCATCCTTTAAAACCCCCTGAATGAAAATACCTCACACAGCACTATTAATAATGTTCAACAGGTAGCTTCAAAAACATGTCCTGAAAGCTCCTTTTGAGGGGCACGACACTGTGGTACTGAACACATTACACACTAGTTATGCAGTTATCAAGTAATTAAGTTGCAAACCAAGTTGTACAGCAGCACTTAAAGGCAAATGAGCAATATATTTTAAGTGTGATCCAAGGAGCTGTGTTTTTGACTGAAGAAGGGAAAAACCCTTGTCAACATAATATTCCTCCGTTCTTTCAAATTCTTTTTAAAAGCACAGGTAGCAAAAAAGGCATGCTTTGGTTGGGTTACCAACTCCTGCTATTTTCTCTGGCTGGACATTGGCTTTTTTCTTTTTTAATCTTGGATTTTTGGAACATTTTGGCGCCTTCATTGCGTGGGACAGCTGAAGAGAGCCAGGACTGCAGGAAATGTGGGAAGCAGAGAGCAGAGGATGACATGCAGCAAAGGGTCAAGGCCAGGAATCAAACCAGCAACTGGTGCAATGAGGACTGTAGCCTCTGCACTCAGGGCACAAACTTGAACGGTAAGCTAGGGATTTTAAGTGTAGAGTTTGCTTGTTCCCTGTTGTGCATGCAAGGGTTCTCTCCAGCTCTCTCCTGCAGTCCAGAGGCTCTCTGGATGAATTGATGACTCTTAAATCTGCCTGTAGGTGTGACTGTGAGGGTGAATGGTCGTTTGTCTCTATGTGTCAGCCCTGTGATAGACTGGTGACCCCTCTAGACAGCACACTCCCTCTTGCCCAACAGATGGGATGTTACATCCCTCAGCGACCCCTACCAGGATGAGTGGTAGAGTTAATCGGTTGATGGATGGATATATGGTGGAAAAAAGTATCACAGAGGATAGAAAATCTCATGGATCATCCAGAGAGAGACTCCTGCTCATCTTTGAAAACGAGTGCAAAAAGTTTTAGGTAAGGTTTTTTCTTTGGTCTTCTAAGGGGTTTTCTTAGATGTTGTGAATTTATGTGCAGTGTCAAAATGTAGGCAAGAGTTTTTTAAGAGAGTCAGTAGAGGTATGACAGACCTGGAATGCTTTGCGTCCACTGGGAGATGACACACAGGTGACTGAGCGCTGGTCAACCAGGTCCAAAGCCTGCAGCGCACATGACCCAAAGACAAACTTCAGCCTGAAAGATGAGAGAGAGGAAACATCAGATGCTGCAAGAGATCCAAAAACATTCACAATAGGTTTTAAACGGACTCTGAGTTTGGCTGTCTGACATCCTCAGGCAGGGAGCTGCACAGCTGTGGAGCCTGAACTGAAAGACTCTTTCACTTTAAGTGCCCAGTCCAGATTTAGGAACCACAAGTAGTGCCCTGCTCAAAGACCTCCAGCAGCAGTCAGGCTCACAGGGAGTAAGCAGTTCACAGATATTTGAAGCCTGGAAATTTAAGGTTCTAAAAGCTTTGTTCAAAATTCACAATTTATTTTAGTTTATTCAAAAATATAGTTCTTAAAACGTGTTGAGAGGCAGAAATGAGAGAAATTGAAAGTTTGCATGTCAATTCAGTTTCCTGAGTGTGATGAATATCCTCTAAACCAGAGGCTACGTCACACATAGACAGGATGTGGCCACGTTCACCCAGAAAGTGAGCACCTCTTCACTCTCCGTAAGTCAAACCACAGTGCCAGGAAGTGTTTCAGTAAAGACACAGAGCAGAATCATGACACTGTGTCTCTGTGTGCTGCGTCACTTTGGCAAATTCAGACCTTACAAATGCCTCCTTCGTCTTCCTCAGCGTGGTTTCTGCACTTCATACCCACTTAGATTCAGCCATGTGCTCTTTTTACTTACATCATGACTCAGACAGGGGAGGATATTTGTTTATTTTTTGGGAAGCCTTGGAGTCAAAAAGTTTTATGAGTAGCAACAAAATAATTTTACTTGAGTCAGACATGGTAATAAATATCTGCAGTGGAAGTTAACATGTCATGGAAAGGAGAAGATTTGTACTTACGCAACAAGCAGGTCATCAGGAACTGAAAGAAAAAGAAAAGCACTTCTTTAAATTTGAGGGGTGAAGAAATGTGATTACAAATCCATACATTAAGAAGCATCTAATCCTTATTCTTAATATTTAGCCAGCTTAAAAGGCAGAAATCTTCCATGCACAGAGAGGCCGCTCTACTTTTTGTAAAGATGAGTTAAAGAAACTTTATCTAGTCACACAGAGACCTTTTTTCTGCTGTAACACTTGTTTCACTAGATCTCCCTTTTTAAATAAAAGAGGTACAATCCACCGGAGAAGAACATTTCCAGATGAGTGTGCCTGTTGATTACATTTTGTTGAACAATTTAACACGACTGCATCTGAATGGAAGGGTCTGTATGTTTGACCCAATCTACTCCACGTGTATCTGATCATTAGGTAATTGACTTAAAGTTAGTTGTTCTAAGTTCACACTGCCCCTGATAGTGTGTTCATTAAAACAACACATACTTCACAAACTCTCAATCTGATGTACTGCTATCAAATGATTGGAGGACTTCTCTATTCACTAGGAGTTGTCTAGAGTCAGTCTGGTGAGTAGAAAGAGGAATAAAGAAAGTTGGTGGTATTGCACAGACTGGTACAGATCATCAGGTAAAAAGAGAGAACCCTGAGGCCTTGGGCATGGCACCGCCTTGGATGGATTTGTGTCACCTAAACTGCAGTGCTGTACAATCCCCAGGCATGAGTCAATTATAAAAATGACTATCAGTTTCTGAGGTAAAGCCAAACAGGTTCTTCGGTTTGGTAGTCTCAAGAAATAAATGAATGAATGCTAATAGAAATATTTTTGATTTTGATTCTGTGTTCAGCAGGAGGTAATCCATTACAGACAGTATCAAATAAATTTGATCTGTGAAGTTTCTTATGACTAATCATTCCCATATAAGACCAAGACGTGGATCGTATCGCTGCAGCTTGGAGATCTTACACTGGCTCTCTGTTAGTCACAGATTTCAGAATACTGTTGGTTTATAAAGTGCTTTATGTTTAAATTGTCTTCTGATACTCCACAAACCATCCAGACCACTTAGAATGTTTGGGACAGGTCTGCCTTCTGTCCCACGAGTCATGGAGGCGAGAGGACCCCTGAAGACAAGGCTAAAGACTTTACAGCTGCCTTTTATTATCATGTTTTAACAAATTATTTTAACAATCATCCAACACTGCAACTGCAAATTTGACTCTTTTATTTAAATATCTGTCTAATTAGAGTTGCGTAAATTTTGTCAGTCTCAACTTGTTCTTCACAAAACCACTAATGGGCCGTGGGGGAGATGGCAGAGCTCCATGTTTTTGTGCCAGTATGCCATTCTAGTGAGTCTACAGGACTATTCCTGTTTCACAGCCCAGGTGCACTATAACTAAACATATCACCGCTGAGTTTAATTTATATCTTGTTTGTAGGTCACGACATACATACACACTACAATATAACACAACAGTTGGTTACATTTTTGGTAGCACCTGAGCTTTTTCAACCATGACAAGTCAAAGTGTCTTCTGTAAACACGCCTACACAAGCCCTCGTGGGACTGACTCATCGGCACTCATACAGTATTTCCTACAGTGGCCCTGAAGGACAAAACAAATTTACTAACACTTTAACAAAGTTGGGGACAAATTTATTTTTTGGAAAACATTTTTAAATTTTATAAAACAAAATTACATCAGCAAAACACTTTTACTAAGGCCAAAACAAATTTACATTTAAGAAAACAAATTTACAAAAGATGAAACACTTTTATAAAGTTGGAGACAATTTTACAAACCTAGGAACACTTTTACCGTTAAGTCTGACTCCTTTTAGCCTGACTCAGTTTAGCCTGAGGCTATGTGGTCTGAGGCCGTTTCATCTGAATTCTGACACATGATGAAGGTTTTCTGGAGACATGATGGAGCTTTTCTGGAGACATGATGCTTTTTTCATCTGAGGTCTGATACCTCTCTCTGAGACCCGAGGATGTCCTAATATGTAAACCATGTCCATCTCCGTTTGGTTTCTCTCCATCAAAACAAACTAGTCCAAACTGAACTAGTCCAGTTCAGTTCGAGTTCGTCTCTGTACATCAAGCATTTTGTGGCGTTTCCATTGACTAAAACCGGGACAGGTCCCCAAATTACAGAGCTGTACCGTCCCACTTTTTGGTACCCTTCTGTTGGGGAGCCAGACATACCGATCCGACCCCAGAAGGTGGAGATAGAGTCACTGCAGTCCGTTGATTGGTCGAAAGAATCGTCACTTCCCGTGCGACAGCGGTAATAAAGAACAACACATAACCCCGCCATGTTTAAATCTCCAGTGGACTTGGGGAGATAACTTTTTTTGTTCGGAAAATGGCATCAAGAAACAGCGTTCCATGGTCAACCACGGAGGTGCAGACTTCTTTACGTTTTTCTTCTTCATTGCATTTATTAGCGGGGTACACTGTGTCACGCTGCCATGGCGTCACGCTATTACGTAGCTGACGCGGCTATCGGCATCAGGCTTACATGCCGCCCACCAAGTAGGGCACTTTTGGCTGTGGAAACGCAAACAGGATCAGGCTTTACCGATCCGACCCGTACCAAACTGTACTGATCCATACCAGACCGCTTGGTGGAAATGAGCCAAATGATCCCTCACTTGATCACTTCCAGTATTTTGTACATTCCCTTTCCATAATAATTAAATGTTAATTTGTTTCAGAAATGGTAAAAGTGTTTCATCTTTGGTACAGTTATTTACTTTAAATGTTAACTTGTTTTTGGCCTTGGTAAAAGTGTTTTGCTGATGTAATTTTGTTTTATAAAATGTAAAAATGTTTTCCGAAATGTAAATTTGTCTCCAACTTTGTAAAAGTGTTTCATCTTTTGTGAATTTGTTTTGTCCTTCAGGGCCACTGTAATTTCCACACAATGTGTCAGTTATGAAAATAATAATGCAAAGTAACATTTAGTATTGTAGAAGGATACAATTTAAAATAAAAGCCCTAGCTCTTAAAGGTAGTGTAGTTTGTGTGCCCTTTAATATTAAGATGTCAATGCAATATTGTTTGTATCTGCATTCTTGAATAACGGAAAGAAAACGAAGTGTGATCAAGCAGCCCCCTCTACAGTCTACATACTAAACTGTAATGCTCGAGCATTGAGTGAACTATATCAACCAAACTGTCTGTAGCTGTAAACATTAAAGTAAGTGTTAATCATATTACTGACAGCTGACAAAGAGCCGTAAACTGTTGTCTCCTAACTGAACAAACCTTGAAGTCAAATTAGCTTAGAGTCAACCGTTTTAGTCACATTCTGCATTGAAGCACCGCTACAGCTACTCTTAAATCAAATTAGTCCAGGTGCAAAGTGTCACACATAAACCCTTTCACCACTCTCTTCTTACTCTGAGACGTTTCCTGGTATGTTTTTTGGATATCTCTGAAAAGTTGTTCGGCCACAGCTGGTAAAAAAGAATTCATTTTTCGGCCTGTTCTGTTTCGGAAAGGTCGTTGAGTCTGTCAGCCAATCAAAGGCGAGCCAATTATAACAACTTCCGGGTGGAACTGTTGTGTTCCTTCAAAATAAAAGACCCATATGATCTGAAGCAATTGTTTGTAGTTTCATCAGTACTTTGATTAGGTGGAGGTTATCTGCATGTTTAAGCTATAGCCGTTTACAACTTTTTTTCATTGTTTACTTTTTCCTTACCAAAGAGTGGCAATTACATTTCAGTGAACCGGATGCATTTGATCAATTCAGACTTTTAATTTGAAGTGACAACAAAGTCTGCACCACTCAGTCCGACTCAGACCCAATTTTAAAAGAAAAACTGCAGTCTTTTCACCCAGGCTCCAGGGGCACACTGCCACACGCGTAAGCCCGCAGAGGGAGCTCATAGGGCGGGTAAAATACCTCCGGCATGTGCCCTGGAGGAAACTTTTTTGTTTTGTTTGTTTGTTTCCGCCAAATTCAAAGTCTTTTCTTCCAGGCTCCAGGGGCACACGCGTAAGCCCACAGAGGGAGCTCATAGGGCAGGTAGAATACCTCCGGCATGTGCCCTGGAGGAAACTTTTATTTTGTAATTCAATGCATGTATTTTTGTGTCAGCGTTTCACTTAACAACTTGCTTGATTCCAAAGCATACTTAGTTTGATTTGGTTATGTATATAAGTAGTGTGATGGGAAAAATACAGACATGATAGTATGTTGTTCTTGCTTTGATTAGAAGCTAGAAACATTTACACATACCAAACCTTCTGTGATTTGCATATTGTTATCTGTGCCCATGGCTGAGGAGCAGACCATAAGGTGAGAAGTCAGGCAGGTGACCAGGAAGCAAGAGGTCGTAAAAAGCTCTCTTGTTTGTCTTACAGTTCTTTGAAGATGTTTAATGATGTGTTAATCTTATTATCTGAAGAGAATAAGTAAAGTGTTGGATCTTCACTCTGGGTCAGTTGAGCAGGCCTTGTCTCGGTTGTTAGGTCACTCTGCCAGATGACCGCTTTGCAAAGCTCACTGAAGGCCAGAATAAAGCTCACAAAGACAAACCGTTGTAGTTTGAGTCTATAATTTCCAGATTTCCGCCACACTAGGCATCACTTTGTGACTTTCCAACAAACTCAGAACACTATGTGGATAGCCATACTTCTTGCCTGTGTATTTAGCTATTGTTTACTTTAAACTCTATTTGACAAGCAATATGTTTGCCGTGGTAGAGGTTTATAGCTGTGGATTATCTTGCTCTGAAGCAAAATGTGTCAATTTCACTGCAGTGAGCTTCTTTTATCCATTATTCACTGAGAGAAAAACAGACACCTGCCCTAAGCCCCTGTAAGTAGTTTTTTTTACTGTGAGGAGGTAGGTGTTAAATCAGACAGCTGACAACACTCAGACTGAACTCAACAAGAAATAGCCATTCTTTACATTTTCAACACTAAGTATACACAATGAGTGACATATTTGACTCTTCAAAGAAAGCAGCATGAGATATTTTATCAGAAAATACATAAGGGCCATGTAAAGGACAAGATCAGAAACCGATGAAATGTACATCTTTGCCCACAGGGGGCGCCTAAATCTGCAAAACACAAACATTCCTCATAGCAGCTTTGATTGAGCAGGTAGAATATCTTATTTATTGCACTTGTGCCTTTTGTACTTATATATATTTTTTATTAGTACTTGATTTTTAGTGTCTGTCTATTTATGTATGTACAGGGAGTACGCAAAAAATACCGGAGTCAAATTCTTTGTATTCTTGAGATACATTGTGAATAGAGTTCTTCCTGATTATTTCTGATTCTGATCCAAACGTGGGCCTGCTGTAAGCCAAATTTTCATATTGTTAAAGTAAAAACAAGGTCAATTGGATAACGGTAATATAGAGATGGGATGGAGCTTACAGAAAATGTTTATCCACAGCTAAAGGGGGTTAATGTTGATTTTTTTTATATGAATTTATGGAAAGTGTTTAACCGCATCTTTCTCTATTCTTTCAAGATTTCACTGACAGAGATATTAGCCACTTTTGGAGAATTCAAAGATTTTTTTCTCAATAAACCACAATCAACAATTTAAATTGCTTTAATTCATACATTAAAATTAACCTGAAGAGTTCTGTAAGACCTCAGTGAATAAGACTTGGGACTATGGCACAGCCTTCAACAAGTAAACCATAGCTGTGAATAAATAGATGGCACACATACTGAGGACTGACACATTTCTGTGGTGGAGAACTGATCCACTTTATTGATTGGTCTGAACTCTTGTAATAGCCTACTAAGAGACATTGTGCGATACAAACATTGCATTTCAACATCATATGATACACGGGTTTTCAAGTCTCAATTTCAAAAAGACAAAAAAAAAAAAAAGTCATCACTGTGTGTTTGATAGAGAGCTGAAAATATACTCCAATTCTTTTTCGGCTTCATGTCGGATTTCTTTTAAGATTCAAGTTTGTAAACTTCTTTTTTGTCATTGCTTTTGTAAACACATAACATCCCAGTTTTAACAGGATGAATAACACAGATGTTGAAAATGACAGGAAATAATAATCTGAACATGTGCTATGACAAATGAATGATTCAAAAGCAAAAAATGAAAGGAACAAAGGAAATATCAAGTTTAGAGCAGAATGGATTTGTTAACTGAGCAAGTGAAAGCTGAAAAAGCCATAATACGGTATTTTGCACATATCCAGAAAAAAAAAAGACAAGCAAAGGAACGTTACTGCCATATAGGAGGTTGACCTAGTATATAATCCATTTTCAAAGCTTTATGCCGGTTGATTGACACAATGTAAGCAGAGATTAAGTGGCCATGGATTTGAATCACCATGACGGCAAACTCCAAAACATATAATGGTACCATACACTCAAAACTGTAACTGTGATGCAAGTGTCACACCGTTTCATCATGTACCAGCTACAAGAAAAGACAGGAAGTTTAAAAACATCCAGATTCCTTTGAGTGGTGGGAAGAACTTAAAGCACATCTTAGTATACTCCTGTGCTGGAGGTTGAATAAGTTACACAGCAGGTAGTATGATTTTTTTTTTTCTGTCAAAAGCTACAAAGCAAAAAAGTGCAACAATGGTGCAGACCATTCTTTATGTTTGGTTAGTTTTGTCTTTTTGTATAATGGAAAGACAATTTTACAGAGTTCAGATTTTTGTCAGGACAGTATCAAAAAAAAAGAAAAGAAAAAGAGGGACTACAGAAACAAATACAAACATCAAACACCAACGTATATCTCTGAGAAAATTAGTTAAAGCTGCCTTCTTACTCAAGTCACAAGGCATGGCAAAACTTGACTCTTTTTCCGTTTACCATGACAATTTGCAGAGCAGATCATTCTGGACAGGTTGGAAACTGCAGAGAGAGACAGCTACATGTGACACACCATGGCTCTATTGGAAAAAAAAAAACATTGGCTCACTTTCATCATTCAGACGGGGTCCAGGAGTAGTCATCAGGATATCTTTTTTCCGGCAAAAATTAAGCTTATATCAGACTTTTCACCTTTCTGCTATGACACCAGTGTTCTCAACTTGTTTTGAAGACATTTCTCTGTCTAGAACGGGGTGAGAAGTTACAATCCATGCATCGTCTCCACTGTGTGGCAAAGACAGGCATCCAATATCAATGTTGTTTGTTTGAAATGTTAGTCTGTGTTGTGTTTCATCCTCAAACGTCTGCGATGTTCAGGCTCTGGTGGTGCTTGGTGGAGGAGGTGCAGGGTGGCACAATTTCTGCTCCACTTCTGGTACAGGTACAAACCAAAGGTCTGGTCTCTCTTAGTGTCGCTATGGTAAAAATATTTGAGTCAGGGTGTCAGGTGACATAGAGTGGGGGTGGACTGGGAGAGACCGACTGATATTAAAGATTTTACCCCAACTCTTCCCATTTAAAGTGGATCAATTTAAAAGCGACATTAAAATAAGAAATAATCAAGTTAAGAAAAACACTGCAAAATGTTACTCTATTTACATACAATGATTTTCTTAAAGACAGGGATATCTTTACAGAAATCAAACAAAAAAATTCAGAAATAGTCTCTTATGTTGTTTCTTTTTACATATTAAGTTCTTCATCTTCACTTTAGCTCACGTTCTCCCCTCAGTCGAGTTTCGTTAACCCCCCCCCCCTCGACGGGCTGGGTGAGTGCTTCCAAAAGCGAGTCTTGTTCTGGAGAGCCCTGCCTGTCACAGGCTGTTGCTTGTACACATAGCAAACAGCCAGGGGGCGCCATAGCACCAAAAATAAAAAGGACACCACCCCATCTTCTTGTTGCACTCGCCAGTAAGCGAGGTTAGTTCTCAGAGTTGGGGGGGTGAACAAGCCTCAGCTCAGACCTCTCCTCTGGTTATCGGGGCTTTAAGCAAGCAGGGCTCAATCATCGCTGTCAGACAGGGTCTCGTATTGCTCTGACAGAAGAGACTGCCACACGCGCTGTTGGGCCACCGGGGTTCCAGCTGGAGGCTGTTGCTGCTGCTGCTGCTGCTGCTGCTGCTGCTGGCTCTGTATGGTGGGGGAAGCGATGGAGGTGGGCGGTGTGCTGCTCAGCATGCGCATGGTCAGCGGGTTATAAGGGAACTGCATGGATCCTGAACAGAGAACAAAATAACAGATTTTCATTTCATTTCATTTCATTTTTGAAATATTTGGTCTCAAAATATCGTGACATGACATAATCAGGCAAAAATAAATCAATTTATATGATTTAATTAGACTATGTATGTTTTAATAGGCATGAATAAAAATCAAAATTAAAAAAGTAAATCTACATTGTCCTTTTTTTCTTACAGACTGTGCGGCTCACCTGTTGATGAGGGTCGGTCGTCCCAGCTCCACTGAGGCTGGGCTTGGGCTTGTCTGTGATAATCTCCCTCTGAGTGGACGGAGGACACTGAAGATGGACGCTCCCCTCCAGCGTAGGCCTGACCCAGATTGGGTGACTTTGATTTCCGGCTGTTGGCTTTGCCCTGCTTCTGCTTACCTGTACATTCAAATTATGTGAGTCAGTACCATGTCACACCTTACATCTCTTCTGAGGATGTGTAAAAGATAATCAATTCATACCCATACTCGGTGATGGATTGGCCTCCTGGCGGGTGTCGCTGCCTGGGCCAGATGCATTGTTAATGGGCCCTACTCCCTGGTGCTCATCCTGTCTCTCCTCCAAGTTTCCCATCAAAGCTTTGCGGATGATGTCCTCCAGGCCCAGGTTACTGGCTGGGTCGCTAAAGGAGTGATTCCTGGGGTTGATGTTGCCTAAAAAGTAACAAGATCACAACATAGCACTTAATAAAAAGCAGATATTAACCACATTAAACTGTTTGGTATCTGTATGAGTATCAGTGCTACTTACTGGAACTGGTAACAGCTGGCAAGTTGAAGATCTCTGTGCCTGGCTGTGCGTTTCCTGCAAGACAATTATTGTGTGGAAAAAAATACTGAACATGTGACAATGAATTAAGTCAAATCTGGCAAAGCTAGTCCAAGCACCTTCCAAATGTGAATGTTACTGATGAAAGAATTAAGATTTCTTAAGGTCCTTGTAGCTGATTGGTTACACCACATGCTATATTGCAACATAGAAGCTAATTTGTCGATCCCAGCAAGCTGACGTAATTGCATGTTATATATCAGTTTCCTGTTTCCACCCCTTTTTGTAATAAATAAAAGGTGAATATAAGATTGCATAACATGGTGATCTAATGTGATCAAATGTGTGATTAGTTTGAAAATTTCAAAGGACTTGAGATTAAACATAGATGTTTTGCATGCACACACACTGATAAAGATTGATCCCCGTCTGAAGCATGCATGTTAGTTAGAAAGAAGAGGACAAGAAAAGACCCACTTACCAACATCAGAATCACCGACACCAGAGGTGGAGTTCAACTTACGAAAGATCTCCTGCTTCTTGGATTGCACCATTGGTGAGGTGTTCTCCAGCTTGGTGAAGAAGGAGGGCAGATAGCTCACGCTCCCCGGGGACCGAGAGTCACTCCTTGAAAGAGACAGAGGGCAAAAAATCAAACAGGGAAAAAAGGAAACTGGGACAACAAGGCTTTGGCGCAGCGCTCTTTCATTCCCAATGGGATGTCAAATGACTGCTGACAGGGGGGAACACTGCCTGATGGCATCTGTACAGGAAATTGATTTACCGTCCAATACAGTCAGACATCAAATGTCAGGCTGCTAACAGGAGGCTAAGGTGAACTGTCAAAATCACGTGTCGAAAACCGGGAACCTCATATCAAATGCATTATATTTGTAGTGGCCTTTCAAGAAAAAAAAAAAAAAAAGACTTATTTCATATTTTTCAAACTTAGATATAGGACACGAATATAACCACCCTTAGTCCCAAATTATGCATACATAAAACTGTCATTACATCATTAGTAGCAATGGATGTGAGCAGTGAAGTGTCACTTCCCACTCCCTGATGTGACAACGCCCCCCCTTTTGAGTGAAAACAAGCTCTGTAAGAGTATTGGTGGTAGATAAGAAAACATGGATAGCACTATGACTAAAGATTGATTAGAAAAACATAATTAACAATATTACATTTTACCTCAAAGGGCAAAGCATGGTGAAAGAAAGGGCTCTGTGGCTTTGGCCGAAAAGCAGAGAGAGTAAATGTAGCATCTTTGGTACCTTTATGTGTCTCTACAGGCTGTTATTTACAGTGCTGTAGACTGCCTCTGTCATCTTATCAGTATTTCTCCTTTATGTGACTATAAGTGAGCTCTGAATCAAATGTGCTTGACAAAATAGAAATAAAATAGTCTGCTAGTTTGAGTAGGGGTAGATTCAAACAAACTAAATAATATCCCATCATTTCCATACATGGGTTAATGAATAATGTAAAATGTTACCTCGATCAGAAAATCAGGCTTTATGTTAACCTGACTGGCTGTTACATTTGGGGTCTCAATAGGCATTAAGCTGTTCAGATTTCTTATTTTAAGCTATCTTATTTCTCAAAACCCTGAATTTTCTATTTATCTCCAGTCACTTTTTAGAAGACAACTACATCCTACTGAGATACATCAAAACTTTGTAGATCTTGTACCTGATCTCAGAGTTGTCAGCCTCCCTCCTCTGGGCTGGAGGCCCACCAGCCTCCTGTTTGTCCATGCCTTGGTAGCTCTGTGGTGGAGAGATGGGCTCATAGTTCTCCATCTGCCGGCCACCTCGCTCTGGAGACTTACCAGGCCTGGATGGGGAGCAGAGGGAGATCAACTTTAGGCATGTGACGAAGAGTAAATTACTTTGTTTTCAGGGTGTCTGGCTGTTTTGTGTGTACCTGGGTCTGGGCTTGTCTAGGGCGTTTTCTGGTGAAACTCTGCTGGAGGGTCTCTGGTGGTGTGAGGCCTGGACCTGATTCTCTGGACTGTAGCGGCTTTGCATCTTGGCACGACTTGAAGAGGAGACAGGTGGTCCAATGCTCTGGAATGTGGTCGAAGCTGAGGAGGAGACTGGAGGAGGGTCCTGATTGCGGGCAAAGTCCTGGGTTATGATATGCTGCAAGAAAGAAAAGTTATCATGAGGCCATATAAGTCAGGTTTGATCACTTTGTATTAATGATGAAAGCGATATCACATCTGCGATCAGATTCCCCAGCATTTCCTACCGAGATGTGGTCTGCCAGAGTCATGACCCGGTGAGTCTTTGGGACCTGGGAGTAGCTGTCAGCCTGAGAGGGCTGCTGGGGCTGCTGGGGACTGGGCTGTGGTGGCTCCCCTTGTGGCCGGTATCGACCCATGTCATACCCTCGCATGGCAGCTGGTGAGGGTTGAACAGGGACAGTGTTGTTATTTTTAAGGTGAGGTGAGGCGAGATGAGAAAGGGAGGAGCTAAAACTCTGTATGCCAACAGTAACTGATCTACATCAGTGTGCAGGCGACAGAAATATCTTCGAGTGGGGTCTGGTGACTGCTGCAGAGGAATGGTGTCTGAGAGTATCAGATTGAAAGGTCAGTGGGTGAAGCAACTCAAGCTATGGCATGCTTACTCCACTTGACTGGCAGCTAAATTTAGTCTTTTGTTACACGCCCTCTTTGACCGAAAATGATCACCGCACACATCGAAACAAAAGATCACAGCCAGAAACAGAATTACAAACATAACATTAAAGACGAAAACATGACATTGCTCCTACTCCTTTGGATGCTGAGTAAGAACAACGACTTAAATTGCAATGGCAGGAGCAAAAATCATGGATGTGAAAAAATGCATCTATTGATGAACAATAGAAACACTGGAAGTCAATTAAAAGTCCACAACATGACAGGAAACACTTAACATTTTAGCTGGGACTTGCACACAAGCAGTCTTCAATTTTCTTGAATGAATGATAAAAAAAAGTGTGAAATGCATCTTGATTATATAAAGTATGTTATATGAAAGATCACAACCACTGATTAGAGGTACTGGATTCTTCCCAATCCTGTTCTCTTTTAAGGATTTCATGGATATCCTTTGGTTTTCTTTTCTCTTCTATGCAAACATACATCAGTAACAGGGCATTGATATCTTGAGCTGCCAACACACCCAGAGGGCGCAGGGTGGACTTACCACTGACTATAGACTGATTATGGTGTTAAGGCTCTCTGTACAATTAGTAATGTTCTTGTTATGAACAGCCTGTTTTTGAGTATACAACTTGTCCCAAAAGTTTTATATGCTCTGTCTGAAATAATGTTTTACCTGCTGCCTGTGGCTGTCCCTCGTCCTGTTTTTCCTGGTGGGATTGGACTGGGGAATTAGCAGGACTGATCACCTCGATGGCTCCTCCACCAGTGTTGTCATATCGACTGGATGACACTGCATAACAAGTATGTATGGACAAAGGGTTAGAATTTATGCAAATCAAAGGAAAAAACACTAAGGTTTAGATATGACGGTCTATTTAAATGTAGGGTTTAACGTATCTCTCCTCTCAGCTAACTGATGATATCACTATGCTGCAGTGTATTTCTATGCGGTTTGAAAACAATCAGCTATGTCCCAAAACATCTAAAACACTCACAGCTGCTGGAGGAGTCAGAGCTCTGAGAGCCTCGCTCTCTGGAGTCTTTGTCCGAGGCGATCTGCTGCGTGATGATGACATCAATGAAGTTAGCAGCTGTAATTGTTGTCTTTCCACGAGTGCGAAGCTCCTCTTCGATACGAGACTTTGAGGTCTGAGGGCCCCTCTCCTTGTCTCCACCTCGAGCACCCTCAGGGTAAGCTGAATGAGGCTTACCCCCTGGCAGAGACATGGCCCCATACGGGGACTGCATGGATCGCCTTTCTGCCTCCTGCTGCTGCTGTTCAACAAAAGCTCGCCGAGCTGCGGCACTTGAAGAGATTTCGTCATCCCGATCATGTTTGCTATCTTTCACCTTGGCAACATCCATCTGCGGGGCGGAGGCTGCAGCGTCCACCAGGGCAGCCAGAGCATCAGCTGCCGTCGTGTAGGGAGAGTTACTCTGAGACACTGGTGTGGGTTCTGCTGTGTGAGGCCTGGAGAGGAAAGAGAGCAATGAGGGATCCAAATATTTTCTGGACAATGGATTCAATATAAGGGACACAAGGTCTTTCAAACTTGCGCACATGAAATCTAAACATAGGTATAATATTCAAGGATAAACTGTCATGCATACAGTACATGCCGGATTGTGAGTCAGCTGAGGTAAACCTGAGGTAAGAAAAGGATGAGACTCACATCAGAGAGGTGATGACACTCTTGCCCTGGAAGATACTTGGCCGCTGCTGAACAACAACATCTTGTGTCCTGAGAGAGGGGGAGTGCAGATATCCTCGACTCCCAGGCCTACCAGGCTGCTCTTGTCCACCTGTTAAAGACACACATTGTAATTATGAAGCATTGCAGTTTAAACAATCAATATACAATACTTTGTGTGGCATAAAAGTATCAGTACAACATATCAAATATAAACAGTTAATCTAATGGTCTAATAGTTGACAGTACTAAGGAGATGAAAGATCTAAAGCCCAGAGAAATTACATTTCCAGGATATGCTTTATTTCACAAAGTAATCCAATGAAACCCAAAACCAGCAAGATGTTGTTTTTTGAGTGCAACAACTCACCTCCACGCATGTATTCATTGGCCCGCTCCCGGTCACGCTCCCGCTCTCGTTCTCGCATTTCCCGTTCCCTCTCGCGTTCCCGCTCTCGTTCTCTCTCTCTGTGCTCCCTTTCCCTTTCCTTCTCTCTCTCCTTCTCCTGCTGCTCCCGGTCACGCTCCCTCTCTCGTTCCCTTTCTGCACTGGCGGCAGCAGCGGCAGCAAGGTGGGCTTGGTGACCTGAGGAGGACGACAACAGACATCACACACAAACACACTACAGAGTTTGTACGCACACCAAATCTGAACCAAACGACCTTGTTTACTCGTCCTGAATGTTTTACTTTGCAAACGTGGCAATATCCTTCTCAGGCCTTTACCACATGGATACACACATTTTCAAAACTGACCTTTCCTGGTCAACGAAACAGAAAATCAATTCCGTTCACCTGATTTCTGTTTAACGGCATGTTTCTGTCCACTTAAGAGCACAAAGGCTTCAATGCCGGTCTAGTGGAGAAGAAAAATTCTGAGTATCCTGAGTGAATCTTTTTCAAGGTTTGCTCATGGTGGATCAATGTTCTAAATCTTATAAGAAAGAGTAAAATCCAGACAACATAACAAAAAATAGTTGCCAAGTATTCAACAAATTGAGCACAGCATTAGTTCAGGCAGGCCACAAAGTCAAGCTTGGCCCACAGAACATCAGCTGCTCTTTACACAGTCCCTGTCCTTCAACTCACCGTTATGGGGACTGTAAGATCGATCTTACAAGCAAGACTGAACTAACTGGTGAAGGAGGACAGCTCAGTGCTGGACCCTGTGGAGGTGGTGGCTGACAGGAGAATTATGGCCAAGCTGTGGTCTCTGATGGGACATTTTTTTTCTATATATATTCTTGTTGAAATTCTTGTACTGTACACCTTCTTGTTTGCTGCTGTAACTCCATGAATTTCCCTGTTGTGGGACGAATAAAGGAGTATCTTATCTTATATGGCTTTGTACCATTGAAATTTAAAGGGCCTCCAGCCTTTGTCAAAATATAACCACAACTTTATCATGACTCAAGACAATGTTGATTTGTCACGGCGTAAAACACAGAAATATTACATCTCAGTTTGGAAAAGAACATTTTTAGACCTCTCAGCTCACTCTACATTTTTACTGACTTACCTTTACCAACGCTAAGTTTAAATCCTATACTGTACTGAATTTGTATCTACATAATGCATTGTATTGTCAACTGTTCAGTTGAGATAATATTAAAAAAAACATTCAACATTAAACATTCAACATATACAGTTGTGCTCATAAGTTTACACACCCAGGCAGAATTTATGGTTTCTTGGGTAGTTTCTGTTGTCATTATGATATAAAAGAGTAAACACAGTTGTTTGAGAAAAAAATTACTTCACCCAACCACTAACCATGACTGAAAAAAAAGTTTTTCTCTTATCATTCATATTCTCTGAAAAATGGCCAAAAAAAAATCACAAATTCTGCCAGGGTATGCAAACTTATGAGCACAACTGTATACAACATAACATAATATACAAACATTTCAAACCTTCAGTTAAAAAAGAAAACCACTCAGTTGTTACACAACCAGACAGTTCTGTGATCCCTCCCAGCATGACTGCAGGAAGACTTGAATTGACCATTCACCCCCTCGGACAGTGCAGGGCTGCACTCTTACAGAGGTGACAGGAGAGGCGGAGATCGTGGAAGGAAGGTAAGGGGAAGACGAGGTGTAGGGGTGGGGGAGGGAAGGGTCCTCACCTGACGAAATGGAGGTTGGGTTGAAAGCCCTAGGAGGGAAAGGGGGCTGAGCTCCGGGGAGGTAGGCGATGCGTTCCAAAGTGGGAGTACCTGTTCCCCCAGGGTGAGGCAACAGGATAGTTGGAGGCATCTGGGCTAGATCAATTATCCCTTTTACAGACAGAAGCAAAGGGCCAACGGTGAACAACAAGAACTGATCCATCAATTTTTCTGAATGTATGAACACCGTATACAATTAGCAGTAACCCATCACCTTCATCTGTTAGTGCTCCCAAATACAGATTGATCAGAAAGCAACAGGGCTGCAAAGGGGATAGTGGAAGAATGGTCAACTTGTAGGAGGCGACCACGCATCAAATGGAAATTTAGATGACTGAACCCAATGGATAAATTGAGGAGAAGCCAAATCTTTTGCAGCCCCAGTATTAAGAGCAAATCAACAAGTTTGACTAGGTCATTTGCTTCTGGGCGTCTGGAAAAGGTAGCTACTACTTCACAAGCACACCGACTGCATACTTCAGCTCCTCCCTCCCACCTGTTGTGGCAGGTAAAAGAGGGACAGCTGATGGAGGGCCATACCTCGAGCTCCAGCTGCATAAGGGATGGTGACAGGCTGCTCCCGTGGGGACATGCCTCGGACCATATCAGGCCGAGGGATGACTTGCATCTGCTGGGAAGTGATATAATCATTAAGGATGGTCTGCCGCGTGTTCTCCATGGTGTACAGCTGGTAGGTGTTGTGGTAGCCGGTCGGGGACGGCTGCCTTGGAAACATGAAGGCTGCAGTAACAGATAGGAGCAAAGAGAAACAAAACAAAACAAGTGAACAGACGGTTCAGAGATACATATCACAACCACTGACGTCAACAGCCAAAAAATATCCTAGACGTATAGCTAATATAAATTATGAACTACGGTCACTAAGTTCCTCGGCATCAAAGCTTTTATTGTTTTATGTTTTCCGGTACATGTTTTTTTTATAGTAATAGTGGTAAAAGTGAAAACTGTACCAGGATCCAGCACTCTGTGGAAGGCCAGGGTGGGGTCGAGGTGAGGAGGCAGGTGAGCTCTGTACACCTCTCCAGGAACAACAGGCCGGTGGTGAGGGTCGAACGGGCTGTGAGAGGCTACAGGGTCGCCTCCCGACACAGGGGACTTGGCTGGGACATTGTCCCTCTGAGTCGGGGTCATGGCACTCTTTCTTTCATGCGCAGCAGATTTAGAGCTCATACCACCTTCACAAGAGAGAAACACACACATGCTCATGTTAGAGAGTAAAAACCGCAACTACAGAAAATAAATCACTTTGGGCTAAAAGTTAGGTTTGGATGTTTGTATTGATTGTATTTTAAAGGGTTTGATTTTACAAGACAAAGCACTGAGAACAGGTAAGAAAAAAAAATTCTGAGAAGTTTGTTTCTTCTAAACTAGAGATGCTTTTTCCAGAATTTGGAGGTAAACAGCTCAAAACAATCTAAAAAGGTGTGTCTTTTCTTTTTGCTACAAAAGCAACATTTGGGATGCTGGTGGCCTAGCGGTCTAGGCGCCCCACATACAGAGGCTATAGACCTCATCACAAAGGTCACCGGCTTGACTCCTGGCCGCATCATTTGCTGCATGTCCCCCCACCCCCCCCCCCCCCCCCCCCCCCCTCTGGTCCCCACATTTCCTGTCTCTCTACAAAATGTTCTGTCAATAAAGGCAAAAATGCCCCCCCTACCCCCGAAAAAGAGAAACATCAAGTCATCACACGACTTAACATGTTACGCTAGATCAGAAATAAAAGTTCATCCACTGCCCTGAGCACTGGATGAGTGTTTGCTGCTTACTGTGGAAAATACGATGACTTGGTTTGACAAGACACATTTTTTTCGACACTGATATTGTTTTTAAAGCCAACAGACGAGTAATGAATGGATCTTTTGTGTTTGTGAATAAAAGGCTTGTGTAACATACTGTCTGGACCTCGTCCCAGCATGGGAGACCCTCTGGACACGGGATTGGTGCTGTAGTTTACAGGGGTCCTGCGAGCGTTGGGGTCCTCGTACATGCCTGGGCTGAGCTGGGATTTTCCAGCCTCCTGGTGTGTAGAGCGAAGGACAGAGGTGGAGTTCACCACTGAAGTGTGGCGCACTCCTTTGCTCTCCTCGTATTTAGCTCGCTCCATGGCTTCCAGCTGCGGCATGCTGTGGGGATGCTTACTGGGACTGGTGATCAGGGACTTGACATTGTGCTTGATGGTGGGCTGGTTGAGAGGGTGAATCTGGAGGATGTAAGAAGAACAGGTAAGTCATCAATCCATCTTCAATACCAACAATAATGAATAACTAGTCTTTTGAAGATTTCAAGATTCCTCCACATATTCATTTCCATATTTTGTACCTTTTGAGAACATGAATCTGATATATAATGAATATAATACATTGGACACCTCTATCAGCTTTGTAATTGTGATTTTGTAGTATTCAATATTAAAAGATTCAAGGTGGGATAGATCTGCCCTCTTGTTCAATGAACATAGAGGACTGGAGACAAAAAATGCTCTCCACAAAATATTTAAAAACATAACCTCACCTGAGACATGGCTCCCTCCATCACCCTCCTGTCGGACATGTCAGGGGTCTTGCAGATTTCCTGGCCGGACTGATCTTGCCGGGGGATTTCATGAATGGAGCGTCCCATCTCTTTAATAGTATTGACACCCTCATAAGGCTTGCCCTTGCCAATCCCCCCTTCGAAGGAGCGAATCGGTGGGCTCTCTCGCTTTATCTGTTTCCCATATTTCATGGCATCTTCATAGGTCTCTGTAGCGGTGCGAGGTGTTCCTGGAAAGATTGGGATGTATTTTAGCTTTTCTTTCATACACTGCAACAGTTATTGATCAGTAGGAATCTAGCATGCTTTACAAGCTACCTTGCAAGATGGATCCAGGGATCAGTGGTCTTTCCTTTGAGTCCCCATGCATTCCATCTCTGGGTAAGGCTCTGCTTATCAACCCTGAGGAATTCACAAGTCTCATCACTGTTCTGTTCTAATGCAGGACAAACACAATATGACGCAGTGTTCACTCATTAACACAAGATCAATACCTTCAAATGGAGCTCCTTCCCTGCCAGGGTGACCTCTACCCATGGGTCCCTCCATCATGTCATAAGTGCGCTTCAGCTCATGGCCCATTCTTGGGCTGCGGGTGTTTTCTCTTGGGTTCTTGATAGCTTTTAAAATGCCAAAAATGAATGATCAAATTTTTGCACTTGGTAAAGAAATACAGAAAAACTACAGAGTATATGAATGTCAGAAGTGCTTACCGTCATAGGAGAGGATGTGACCTATCTTGCCTTCATAGATGACATGACCTTTAGGCAGCTGTTCTCCCCTCGCTTTGTCAGGGTTGCCCAGGTCCTCTGTGGCCAGCTTTGTGATTGTGCCCTTCAGGAGGTCAGCAGCGATGCTGGACTGGGACAGAGTTGGTGTGCCCTGATTCAGAAAACAGCAAAGTTAGAATGAAACACTCGAATTACAAACTCACAAACACGCCCTTAAAAAATTACCACTATCTGTTAATCTGATACTTGTCCATTCAGAGGCTCTGCCTTGTAATCATACTGCTTCATGCTTTTAATACCTGAGAGATTGATCCTCTGACACTCAGACCTTCGCCCATCTTTGCTGGGTTGCCTCTGCTGTCCTGAATGGATGAAACTAAGGGGGGAAAAAATATCATTTAGTCATGAGTATCATTTGACCGTCGTAGAAAATCTGCTTTTAAAGCTGTTTAACAACTGTGTGCTGAGGTTAAATTATGAGATGAAAACAGTAACTGCAGCAGTTAAAGTTATATGACAATAAAGACAAAAAGTGAGGACTATCCTGCTTAAAAAAGTCATGTGATCTAGCATGTAAAAAGTTGTTCAGGCTGTCTTGTTGTGCCTTTCTTTAAAAATGAATTCATGGAACTTTACTCTTTTGTTGATTAAATAACTGCAGCAATAAATGGAGCAGATATTAACCACTAGTCATTTTTCTTTCTGTAGCCTGCTCAAGAAGCATCCCACAATATAAGCATAATTTGGCAACATGTTCATGTATGGTGATAAAACTGGCCTTATGGCTCAATGTAATGTTTGAATTTCTCCCAACAGCCCTTCTTCTCTCTCTTCTCACTCCTCAATGAAAAAATACAGTAATGCGAGGACCATGACATCTTACCTGGCTTGTTGGGATCCTGCTTCCGAGGCAGACCCAGAAGGATGGAGCCCACAGAGCTCTTTGTCCCCTCTGGACCATATACGTGAGACGGCAGGTATGTGCCAGGTGTTCCCTTAAAAAGAAGAAACACAGAGGATATTTCAGTTCATTGTGTTCATGCATAAAATTAAGTGATGCCAAGTTATATTCATAATCTGTAATGTGTTAGGGTCCATCTATATATTGGGATAAAATATTATTCTGCACAATGGGATTCAATATGAAGCCTAGGCCTAGCCCCTCTGGTTAGACGTGTGCTGCCTGTTAGAAAAAGGTCTACTTGTAGCGACACAGAACGTCTGTTTCATCTCTGTAAAGATACAGTGTTGAGTGAAATCTTTGTGGTTTGGACATCAAACTGACGGAGACAGTCATAAAAAATGTCTCTGAAAACGTTCAGAGCAGAGGTTTGGATTACATGCTGCACCAAAGATTACGTTTGGAACAAGTTTAACCCTTTTGAAAGTGTGCTCTATTTATTTGCCTGTGAACTTTGTAATTGTCTTTCTTGCTTAGATTGTTATTGTCTATGTGTTGCAATAAAGAACAACAAAAAAAAGTTGAATCCCTTTTTGGGAGGTTAAAACTTACAAAAAAATGGAGCGATGCCTGCGAGCTAGTTCAGGCAGACAACTCGAACTGCACTGCTATACACACCACATGTCCCACTCTCATAACCATCATCCAACCCCGCCCTCTGCCTCTCAAATTGGCGGTCTATTTAAACTGGGAAAATCTCCCACCTCTCCCTCTGCCTGTCAACGCCTCTGCTGCCTGCATGCCTATTTCTGAATTTTCTTTAATCCCCACCGCCACCCCAGCATCCACCTGCAGGCTCCAGGGTTGTTCAGTATGTTTTGCTTATCAATCCTCAACGTCTGCATGTAAACGTATCTGCAGGGAGTGATGAGGCTGGAGCCTGGGCACCAAACATGAATATGTATTTGCTGCAACAATAAACAATTTAAACGTGAGTTGTCTGACTGAAATATATTTATCAGGTTTTATGAGTTGAAAACCTCAAAAGTGCATTTGTTTTCTTTGATAAGTGAGTTAAAAAAGTCTACATGGTTTATTTATAGGACTTTTTAAGGTGTGTGAAATCAACCATCAAACCCTGTGAGTGTTCATATATAATGCAGCTCAAAATAAACTGATGCCAAAAGTAGCACTGTGATTTTTTTTAAAGAACAGCATTTCTGTTTACACTAAATTCTTCTCAGCAAACAAATCATGTGCATCAATCAATAAGCCTTTTTAATTATTACAAACTTAGCATTGTTTACACTTATGCTTATGCTAATAGTCCTCTTTCCTGTTTTTTTAAAGGGGCTCTGCTGCCGAACTTTGTGTGTTGTCACCACCTTTAGTTCAGTCTAACTTCATTAAGCCATCAAAAGGATGTGATCCTGTCTCTCACATGCAAGAGCTGTACAACAGGTGCCAACTCACTGTCAGCAGTGTAGAAAATAAGGGCAGTGTTGCTCCTCTGTCTCCACCACCCTTCTCTTCACCTCTCTCGAGTCTTACCTGGGAAATTGAGCCACCTTGGATGAAGGAGGGCTTGTCGGTGGGCTTGGTGGTTGGAATGAGCGGAGGAGGAGAGGGAATGTTGGGAGGTCGACTGGGTCTGCTGAACGTCACACGAACTCCATCTGGCATGCCCTGGACCATCTGGCCAGGAGCAGGGTGGAGGACTGCAGGGACAGAAGAACAGCATTAAATACAGCATAAACAGAAAAGTATTAAAAAGTTTCTTCACCCAAAAAAATCCCAGAACTTCCATCTGCTCACTGAGTAACCCTGATCTGTCCCCTCCATGTCTGCCTGCCAGACACCAGAACTTCAACCCACCCAACATGATGGATCCATTAAGCTTCATTTCCCATCAAAGGCTGTCTGATCAAATATTCAGCTTCATTCTGACAGACCCCAGTGAGTGGTGAAGTAAGCACCTATGACCTCAGTTAATAGGCTGTCCTCAGCTTGAGGAAACCTTGGCCCAGACCTGCTGTCTGATTTACCGTCTCCCGAGAAAGCTGAGTAGACGAAACGGATCATAACACACAAACACACCAAGACCGAGAGTAACCTCCCCACAGGGAGGGCGCCTCATGCTCTGCACTCTACAAAATCAAAAATGCAAATGGCTGTGAGAGAGTTCCTTAGCAGGGGAACGGACGTCATCATCCTTCTGGCTCACACAGGGACAGATAAGAAAACTAGACACTCCATGACGAATTTATAAATCTCTGTTGCAGGTGTGTCAAACATTAACATTAATGTTACGTCCTAGTGGTTCACCATCAGGGTAAACCACTAGGACAAGAGATTATGTATACCCAAAGTGACAAACAGGAAAATTAGAAGTTCAAATGTTAAGCGAGTAGAAGTCCAAATGAGATCAGTACAATGTCAACAAAAAGGAAGATACTTCACAGGGGATATTTTTGTACTTTGCTCCTGAAGCTGGAGAGAGCATTAACTACAATTCTGCAATTACTTAGAAACTGTCCTGCGCACACAAAATCTTAAGTGACCCACTTTACGCAACTTTCAAACTGTTTCACAAGATCAAAAACAAAATCTGTTTTATCACCAGGAAATAATTCTCACTGACAAAATGCACTGATGACCTTTTATTCACAATTTTCCAATGAAAAAAAAAGCTCTGATCATGAATGAGGGGAAATTGTTATGATGGATACATCATGGGATAAAACTATGCCTAAATGTTTTGATGGTCAATCCAGTTCATCCTTCTCTTCTTCTGTTCTGTGCATTGTTTATACCTAGGCTACAAGTCTGTGCACATTTTCACCGCATCATGTATTTTTTTCAGATTGTAATCCAGGTGAGACATAGGTATGAAACAGTGGATTATAACAGGTCTGCTATGTTCTTTATGGAGTCACAACCCCTCTTTAAGTTTGATTTTTATTTTTCTAAATGTTCCTTTAATAGCAAAGCCCCTGTAAGGGACGTTTGAATGCCTTATTTAGCCTTTATTTGTCATTGTACAATGAAACTACTAATACTGATAGTACTAATATTGAATGGTTTGTTTATGTAAGCTGTTTGTGGGTGTTTAGTGTTGTGACGGCTCTAAAGGTAGAAACAGTCTCTAAGCCTGTTTGTCCGTACTTTATGTGACCTGTAGCACCGGTCAGAGGGCAACAGGTTGAACAGGTGGTGACCGGGGTGGGATGAGTCTTTTTGACTTTCAGTTTGTGATGACTCTGTCACCCCCAGTGGACAGAGTGGCACCTCTTTGCTAATATTGTCTTTCACAGGTGAAAATTGTGTTTTATAAAAAAAAAAATCTCATCTTGTTTTCTTTTAACAGTGGAATTTATCACTCACTTTGCATATGTAGCATGCTGTAAATTGTCTTATATGACACCAGAGCATTAAATATTACAAAATGGAAGTTATCAGTATTGTTCTTGATTGGTGTCGTTTGCTTTTGTTGGTGAAAAAGACACATCTTTGTTGATATCAATCTGTTACAAACCAGCCAAAACCTCTTCACAGAGGAGTTTAATATGCCTGTTATTAGTTAAAATGAGTTGTTTTTATTAGTTTAGCTCTAATACATTGTTTGCTTTTAATATTAAGTAAACTTGTTTTATAGGAAAATCTTGTTCAATTCAAAAATGGACTTACAACAAACCAATATGGGTCAAACTGGTCTTGTCTCAATACATTCTGATTAGGGGATCATTAGTGAAAATAATTGATCCTGGAAATGCTAATGATACTGGAAAAGAAAGGCACGTGATTTAAAAAAAAAAAAAATCATTAATTAAATCACTTCTAATTCAATGCAATGAAAAATAACAAGAACTGGTGATGGTGTCATCTGCTGACAGACAGTACCTCACACACCTCCGCAGGCTCTTTGGGACATGAAGGTAGTGACAGGGTGAATATCAGAGGTTAAAGGGATGTGAAATGCAACTCTTGTATTGACGTTTTCTCTGCAGTTATAAAATCACTAACCTTCTCTCTGGCGTGTGATTACACCAGAGAGAGCTGGCTCACGCTGGTCTGACCTTTACTGTACTCGCACACGTGTACAGTCACACACCATGCATCTTTCTGGTGCAGAGAGCTGAACTATACAAGAGGACTACACAGAGAATGTTTCATGCTCTGAATGAGACTTTTGAAAAAGCAGTTTTTCAAAAGCACACATTTCAAAATGTACTCATATTAAATAAAGGTTGACTCATTTAATTCGGTACATGCAACGACTCCAGTGAAGCTGCATATGTCTGAGGACAAGAGAAATTCCACCCTGACTTAACTTTGCACAAGCGCTATAAAACACTGCAAAGTCCAAACCTATGACAGGATTAAAAGCTCCACATATTTCCTCCTCTTCTCTTGCTTTAAATTTTAATACAGACAACAAAGCCATTCAATTTAGAGATACTAATACGGGCTGACATGAAGGCTATTGGAGGGTAAAATGTAGATATTAAACATAAACTAAATATTAGAGTGACTCAAACTAAATGTATCTTACATGTTTACCCTCTCCTGAGTCAAAAAGTGCCTCCATTGTCCACACAAACCACTGAACTGGAGTCAGGCAACAGGAAAGGAAGGAGGCAAGAAGGGAAGGGAGGAGGTGAAAATGTGTGCTTTTTACCTGGCACACAAAGAAAGGGAATGGGGCCTTGGGTCAGGCAGACCTTGCTTAACTAGATGGGGAGAGTCTGGCTGACCGGCACCTGGTCCAGAGCCAATCTCAGTGTTCTAAAGATGGGGATGGGTGTAGGATAGGGGCTGACCTGTAGTACATATGCATCAAGGGTAAAGGGAAGAAAACCACTCAAGAAACAAGAACTCAGACAGCATTAAGCTGGCCTACACAGTGATCGCTACCACCTGCACAAATACCCACTGAAACCTGTGTAATAAATATCTCTGCGTCAAAGCTCAGCAGCTTACTGACAGCTGCTCTGCTTTTCACAGCACTCCAGCTAAAAGGTGCTAAAAGCTTTGCAGAAATCAGCTGTAATGCAGCCTGCCAAGTGATTTTACCACCCTCTCCTTTCTGAGATAAGTGACTGAACAGCAACTGACTTCCCAAAAGCTGCAAATGCCCTTCTGTGTCACGCACAAGTCTCTCACTCACACTCACACACACACACACACTAAAAAAAGCACAGTCATCCCTTCATCCAAAGAGGAAGAGCCTCTTCTCTGAGTTCAGCCACAAGTCTGCATGAAAGGAAAAAAAGGGTCAGCCAACTTTTTTGTGCCGACCCAGGCTGAACCACATTATGACAATCTAGATCACCCTCAAACCTTTTCTTTTTTTTTTTTGGGAACGGCACAAAAATGAATGGGGGCCTTTAAAAAATGCATCAGCTATAAATAGAGCAGTGCTAGCAGCGATGGGGAACAAGGCTGACAGAGCGATGAACAGAAAGAGAGGGAGATGAGGACAGCATGAGAGGAGGTTTTTTTGTTCTCTTACCATCTCTATCCATTATGGTGGGGCTGCGGGTGTTGAAGGGGGGTCTGCGCTCCATGTCACCCTGATCCTGCCGCTGCTTCTCCTCTTGGTGCGCTGACTCATGCACCGCTTTGATCTGATGTTGCAGCATGGCAAAACCGCTGATAGGCACACCGCCGGGGCCAAAAGGACCAGGAACCTACAGAAGTTGAGGAGGAGGAAAGTGCAGATGAGTGGAGGTGCTAAATATAAACCGAGTAGGAGACTAGATCTTTCTCATTGCCCCTTCGATATAAATGTCACAGAGGCGTGATGGTGAGACCAGGTCATCCCTCCTCTGTGCAGGCATTGGAGGTGGTAATGTAGGCATTACAAGGGCGGCACGGGATAACTGTGAACCTATGGAGCAAGGAACAGCGCTGTGTGTGTGTGCATGTGTGTATATGGGAAGCTTTCTTTGTGTGTTTACCTCTCGTGCTTACACGCCATAGCGCAATGTAAAATCACACACTAGGACACTAATATTAGTGCAGTGGGATCACTATAGAAGTACAAAGACATGGTGACAGCTTTGTAAAGTGGATATTGAAGACTTGCAATATCTTATCTATTAATTCAACCTTTGTTTTAACAGAAATGTTCCAATTGAGATACCAAAAAAAAATTTTGCAGCCAAGAAAGGAGCATTAAAAGTTTCACAAAAAAGGGCCATGAATAAATGTGTAAATCCTAAGTTTCACAACAATAGGTTAATAGTTCTAAATGATCTTTTACTATACAATTCAGTGAATTTTTTGGGGGCTGAGCAACAAAAGTCTTGATGCAGCAAGACATATTGGACCCGTTTCCCTCTGGGACACCTCCAAATACAAACTGTCTCTTATATACCGGAGCGACTTATATGTGGGATTTTATTGTGATTCAAGGGCCTGTGATCCATATTAGATTTAAAATATTAATAATAATAAAACAGCTTAATCAATTCAATCAAACAAAAAAAGTGAAAAATTATTTAAAATTGTAGCAACCCAGCAACAGAATAAAAATAAATCTATTCATAGAGATCAAAAGAAAATCTTTAGTTAGTAACAAGTTCCACATTTCTTTTTTGTGTCATTTAAGAATAACTCTACAGTCAAAAGTTTTGTCTTTTTAAGGTGCCAGGCTAGGATAGTCATGTTTTCTATTATTTCATCTCACTACTATATTTTGTGCACAGCCTTTACTTTCTCTGTGGACAAAACTTTTCTCCAAAACTTATAAATAAATCCACACAGTTGATTTCATCCCAAGGGGATGGAGATAGTCTCATCAGGTGTTCTTGACTTTCTTGTTTTTAATCAAACTGACAACATGAGGTGTATTAATGAAGATAGATGCACCATTACGGGGGTTACCTGAAGATGATGTTAGGAAATGATGTTCTAGCTTTTTAATCTACCATAATAAACCTTTTCAATTAAAGGAAAAAGGATGTAGATTGAAGGATTGTTTCTCTCTTAATACCAACACCTTTGTCCTCTGATCTTGTAAGATTGTTAATAACTACTGATGTAAAATGTGTGGGTATGCTTTTAACATGCTGTGTGCCTCCCAACCAGTCTGAACTAGGGATGTAAATTTTAAGTATTTTCAGTGATCGATTTTTGGAAATGTTAACGATCAATTATCGATTAATCCATTTAAAAAAACTTGAGATTTCTTATGTCAAAAACAATGCCAAATACGTTGTTTTTCCCTAAATTATATTTTCCACAGCAACAAAATGCATATAACTGACGATATTGAATAGGGGTTCATGTTTAACACTGATTATCAACGATCAGGCTTATAAAGATAACCTCCGCGGTTATATTCGTATATAGTCTTGACTGCTTACAGAAAAGTACTTCAGACTCACAGTGTCTAGGTTTCTGCCTACTCGTTCTGATTGAGAATAATAAACATGTGTACGTGGTCAGGTGGTAGCTGGGAGTACAACCGGGTTATAATCAGTCCAGCGGGAAAAAAAAAGACCAAACAGCTCTGACATCGCTGGTCTGCATACATAGCGTACTAGCAATTCTCACCAGTCTGTTGGCTTTGTATCCAAAGGTAGGGAAATGTCCTGTATAAAGTTGTCAACCTTCTTGTATGTGTCGTTGTTGGCAGCAGCTGCGTATTGATCCTCTTTAAAAAGCGCTCGTAGAGACCTGACGCACAGCCGCAGCCGCCAGCTGAGTGTCTCCTCTGTGTGAATGTAATATGAGACCACATGATGTTCGTTCCACGTCACGGAAAATTAAAAACAAAAATGTGTGTTTCGAGTAATTTCTTAACAATCAATTCATGGATACTGGATTAATTGTTTACATCCCTAGTCTGAACAGATCAACCTCAGACTGTGACTAACCATAGGTGGGATGTTTGCTGCCCGCTGGTGCAGCTGCTGGATGTTGAGTTGGGTTTGTTTGGGGGAGGACACCAAAACAGTGCCTGGAGGGTTGAGCAATGTTGGCTTTTCCATCGAGAATATTCTGCAGTGACACAAAGAGAAATATTAAATTAATGGTCACACCATGTAAAACTTGTACACTTCTGTTATGTGGTTTATACACATCAAAAACACACCTCCTTTCAGGCTCTGCCTCCACATCCTCATCAGCACTGCAGGTGGCGCTGGAGTCATTATCTGAGTGGAGCTCCCTCTGCCTCTCCCCATGATCTCCCTTTTCTCCTTTCTCCTTCATCTCAGGCTCCATCTTGACCTGGACCTCTCCAGTCTTCATGTCCACATCCTGAGGTTCAATTTTAGGATGCAATGAGCCTCCGTATGAAGAGGACACTCTGGACCGCTCCTCCTGAATCTCACTCTCTGGACTTTTTTCCTGTTTGACACAGAGATCTCCATACGAGGGCTCCAGGGTCTTTCCATTACTGGTCTGACCTTTGTCCTGGTCAGAGCACTGAGCATCTCCTGCAGAGCTGTCTGCCCTCTTGGAGTCCCCAGACTTTGAGCAGTCAGCCTGAGAGGGGGAGGGGGCACTCTCTGTATCAGAGCTATTGTCACCGCCTGAGGAGCAGAGAGAAGGACTTATTAAATAGTGCATTGTTACTTTATAAACGATGCTTTAAGCTCTAAAAACAACAACAACAACAACAACAACAACAACAACAGAAAAGATGTTATAACAGACACAAGTAGTGGTGCCACAAATCCCAGTTGATCCGTATGGTTCAGCCACATGTGAACTATAGCTTAATGCAACGTTTTTATCATAGAGTGAAACAATATTACTGTGACTAAATCTCTGCACAGAGATACAGAAAAGAGACAAGACTGTTTTTAGTCGTGTTAATACATAGTGCTCAGTTCGGACTTCTTCTCTTAGTTTCTCTTTCCTTTGGACTCCTCAGCTCGCAAGGATTTAATTTCCCATTCAAACCACTAGTAAAGCAGTCGCTTCAAACATCCCTGCCTCTTATTTCTGCTTTTTTGTCCTGAGCATGGTTTGTTTTTTTAAAGAGTTTCACCCAGATCATTCATCGTACTAAGTACTAAGCTGCCTGACATCTTTTTTGTTGGTTTCAGACATTAAAAATAACTAAAACAAAAGTAACTAAATTAAGAAATACTCAATCTATATGCTGGTGGTCGTATAGGGGTAGTAATGCATGTTTCACATGAACAGCTAAAACTACTTACAGAAGATATAAGTTTAAGACATAAGACATCATATCAGACATTTTGTAGTGAGAAGCTCCTCGCTTATAAAATCTGCCTGCCTCTGTTGGCTTGTCTTTTGTCTACCCCCTGCAGTAGTTGCCATGGAGATAACAGTCCAGATGGTATGTTTATGCGAAAACAATCTGCTTTAAATGTATGAAGAAGCACTATAAAAAATCCAAAATGACAAACATGACAGTGTCAGAGCGTTCCTGATGCCTCCTCTGGCTTCATGCTCTCTGCTGTGTGATGAGTATAATTTGAGCTCCACAGACTACAGATTACAGAGACCTCTAAAGAGCAGTTTGGGTTTTCATGAGATGGGAAAAAAAAAATAAGAGTCAAATAAACATGACTAAAAACCGTGTGACCTCCTGCTGTCGCCACTGCTATCTCGTCCACTGGAGGCTGTTTAAATTACATGTACGTCTGCTGAGGATGAACATTTTCAACGTACTGAGTCACATAGAAAACCAAATATTGAGGTTTACAAAGCAGCTGTAGAGCTTCCTAGACGACTCCCTGTCTTTCCCTACACTGTATCTTCCTCACAGCTGGCTCCCTCTGCTTGCAATCATGTGGACCTCTGGAGTGAGGGGAGGCAGACAGGCCTGCTGGATCAGACAAGTGGACCAGCACTTCATGTTCAAAGAGCAGCCTTTGTTGAGTCTTCAAAGCCACGAGCTGTTACGCAACAGGCGCCCATGTAGTCAGAATTAGTCCATATCTTTTATCTCCACCTCTCCCTCCTCTAGCTTCCTTTCATTTGATCCTTTTTTTCACTCATTAAAACTACAGTGAGCAGACACTGAGCAGATTGCCATCAACTCCAATGAAATCTTTACCCGACAATTCAGAGGGCATTTCAGATCAGGTGTCCTTGCTCTTTCTAAAATTTAACACTGTGCTCTCTTTCCCCGCATGCACTCTTTATTCAACACCTTCACAACTCATTTGCAAGGACAAAAAAACAGATACAAAAAACATCAGCAGGCTGGAAATCGAGGACTTGCGCGTGTTTCATATCAACTATTAGGAGGCCAAGAAGGTGTGACACAGAACACAGAACTTCTGCACTTTATTTTATCAAATTGCTTGTACTTTATATTTTAATGTTTGTTGTCGTTGTTATCTGTCTGTTTTGTTTACTATGACGTATGTTGCTGCCTCTCTTGGCCAGGTCACCCTTGCGAAAGAGGTCTCGATCTCAATGGGTCTTTTATCTGGTTAAATAAAGGTTAAATAAAAGAACGATAAAAGCGCTTTTAAATGCAGCAGTTTATCTCTCTGACCTTCACTGTCATCTGCGTTGTCATCATCATCATCATCGGGTGATGCTGTGGAGAGACCTTCACCTTGGGATCTATCAGCACGAGCCCGCCGTGAATCCTGGGAAACAGAGAGAACCACGGTTGGGTTTTTTTTCTTTTTGCCTTCATACTAAAAAAAGGTTACTACAGTTCAATGGCAGACAGTCAGAGACAGCAGAGAGAGCTGGGAGATCACCTGTTTATGCTGCTGGAGCAGGTTGTCCAGGTTGTGACGCCTCTTGTAGTTGAAGTAGAAGTTCTTGCACTGTGCCACACTTTTGGTGCCCACCATTTTGGCAATGGCTGTCCAGTCTCGCCCATGCTCGACAAGCCCTGACGCAAGATGAAACAGACAAGATAAAGATAAGGTTTTTTGTCGTATATGGTAACATAAGCTAGGGCCTCTAAAACTCAAACACACTCTCTTAACGAACATGCAGTGTTTAGTGTGGGCAAAATGATCCAAAGTCATCTTTTTTCACAAACACTTCAATCAAACCAGTAAAAACACTTGATGAAGCAGTTTATAGTTTAACAATTATGAACTGAATAAAAAGATGGACAACACAACAACTCTCTAAAACTGAGACCAAAATATCTGGAGCTCCCCGTACTGACCGGCTTCAGTTTTGTACTTTTGCACAACAGAAGGAGGTGGACGCACTTTGTCTATCTTCATAGAGTCAACAGTTACCACTCAATGTGTCTCTGGGGCTTTTCAGATGGGCACCAGGGATGAAATCCAAGTTGATGCTAACTTTAGCTCAGCTTGTTTGGTAACTTAAGATGCAAACGTTGCAGCACTGACCTTTAGCTGGAAAAACAACATTATTAACAATGTTGTTGTGACTAAAAGGTACCTCAAAAGTTTACACATCCAGCCACCTGACGGCACTTATGGAAAAGTCTGACAAACATGAGACTTACAGGTTAAACTTTAGACTCATGTAGGAACGAACAGTCATAGCTTTGTATTAAACCACCTGATCTGACTAGACTGGAAGTCAGGAACTGCCCTGATACAAGCTAATGCTTTATTAGACAAACTGCAATTATTAGCAGAACTCAAACTGAACTTGATCCAAACCAAATAATCAAATGAATAATTGGGACAAGTTAACATCGTTCTAATCCAAAGCATAACATCGAGAGTTAATAGCTTTTGCTAATGTTCAACTCGTGTCCCTAGTCATCCATTCATATGTAACACACCTCGAGTAAATGTGTAACATGTCCGAAAAGAAACACATAGCACTACAGGTATGAAGATACAACATACATATTGTAATACAACAATAGATAAATCATGCACAACTATAAAGATACAACAAGCAAAGAGGGAGGACTGCTCTGGTTTGCTTTAGTCAGCACTTGATATTTGTATTTGTGATTCCATTGTTGTCTAATTGTTAGAGTTGACAATGACAGGGCACCCTAACCCTAACTCTCTTTGTGGAGAAGGTGATCTAAAATGTAGATTAACAGTAATGTATGTTACATCTGTGCAATGTATGATGCACAGATCATGAGAGAGTAGCTGCTGTTAATAAACGTGAATGCTGGCAGGAGATCACTCAGGCTGTTTGGTGGTTTTCTGTGAGCATAAGAAACAGGGGCTGGCGTTTAGACAAAGGCAGTGGGGAGGCTGGGCCCAAATATTCTCGACCCCAGGTTAAGCAGTTATAATTTACTCTGCCTGACTTTCCCTCAGCAGATGTCTGTTACTCGGACCCTTTAGACAGAGACCTGGTACATCGCCACCTGTACAGGGGCTTGGTGTGGATCAAAGACACTATATTAACAATGATTTTACTTAGAAAAACAGCAGCAGAGTGGCACAAACTATCTATCAAAGCCTGGTATGACATGAACATACGTTTGCATCCTCATGTCTTATGTGTCTAAGCAATTATTATTTCTTGCTGTATCTTAGTTAAAACTATGATTAAAGAAGATGTTTTTAATCAAATGTTAAAGGGTCTCTTTAGAAAGAAAAGAAGTATTATCAAGAGTGAACTTTTGGCATTACTGGGAAAGTACACTCCTGGGCTCCCTGTTGCTATGGTTTTCCATTGGTTTTCCCCTCATCCTGATTAACACTGAGCCGGGCACACAATCAGCTTTAGTGGTCTAACTAAACTTTCAAACTACTCTCCCAAGCTGCAGTGAACTGGAAGACCGCCATTTACCTTTGACATCAGGGCGTCTGTTCTCTAAATCCTGTAACCTCTATGACCCCCCTGCCCCCCTCCCTCCCGGCCCTGCTGAGATGAGGGCTACTGGCAGCTTGACAAATCACCACAGAGCTAAACACAAAGCCCCATTACTGCTCCAGTTAAATGAGGGAATGAGGGCATTGGGACTGCTCATGGTGACTCAAATCTTATTGAGTTACTTGCAGACAATTCAGAGATGTCAGACAGGAAGGTCTTGGGTGTTTAGTGACATACAGTAGAAACTAAGAGAGCAAACTTTTGAGCTTCATGCTCCTTGAAATTTCTGTGTAGCCTCCTTTGTTTCAACCGCGATGGAAAATTCATCCTGCAGCCAAAGGAGTAAGCTTTAAACCTTCCTTGTGTAATGAGGGCTGTCAGCAGGACTCTAAAAAGAACATGCACTGTTTATGTGCTCCTACATGCTTGATAGCAGAGCCGAGTGCTGCACACGACACAGTGAATATTAGATATTTATCTAATGTTGAAGCACGTGGACCTTCACGTAAGTGTCTTTAGATGAAATCATGATTTGGCGCTTCAGTGTCTTCACAGATACATTCATCACATGACAAATGACACTGAATAGAAATAGTGTCTGCCTTTTTTTCCATAAATAAAATCAGCGTCATAGTTTTACTATAACCATGGCAACAATCTTCCCATTCATTTCATTTGGACATTAATGACGCAAGTCCTTGTCAGAGCTCTCAGCTTCACATTTTTGGTTTTGTGGATACTTGGCATGGAAATATAGTTATAGTTATATAGTTAAGTGTTTTATATAACTGTTAAGGTAAACAGTAAGTTCATACAAACAGGACATTGCTCTTTTTGTTCAAGGGTTATAATTAGGGATGTTCCAAGGCAAATAATTCAGCAATCTTTTAAAAGGGAAATTCAAATTATGACCAAGTGGCTAGGCTGAGGATAGGAAAACTCCAAAAACACTTAACATTGAACGCAAATTAACTACCACGGCTAAACACAGTATCAAAGTCTGTGAGGAACAGCACCAAACTAGTTTGCGAATCTGTAGCTCAGCTAGCTTAGCTAACACCACCAGCGTCAGATGATTCCAGTTTTACCAGAGATGGCCAACATACAACTTTATCTTCATTTCCATGATCAAAATACTGCCAAAATGCACCGTTCTACGAGATACCATCTATCATCTGTGTTTGTTTACATCTGGGGAGTTGAACACTTTTGCATTATGGCATTAGCCATTAACACAAGCAGCAGCCCTAGCTAGTGGCAGGTGGCTGCATTACAGCTTAGACACAACATATGATCAGCATTTCAGGCATACAAAAACATATACTAAATATTAGTTTTATGGACTAATATTTCCGATGCGGACTAGCAAGGGGATGGTGATGTTAACCTGATTAACGAACAAATCCCTGATGACATCAAATATCAAACATAATGAGAGAAAAGTAGTAGGGTTGAGTATTGGCAAGAACCTCCCGATACGATACGCAACACGATACTTGGGTCAGGATACGATAGTATCACGATATATCCCGATATCACAATATTGTGATATATTGCGATATTCTACACAGTTAACTAAGAAAAAAATAGAGCTAGTGTATATGTAAATCACACAATATTACTCACAATTGAAAGGAGAAATTAAGTCAAAACTATTTGATTGAAAACAACTTTTCCATTTTATTGTTTTTGAAATACTGATGTCGTATTTTAGTTCCAACTCGGCTAAAATAGGAATTTTTATTTTTTACAAAAAATCGATATTAAGAGTTGAAATATTGATATCATATTGGAGGCATCGATGTGTTTCCACACCCCTAGTACCTAGTGCACTGCAGTATGCAAAAAAGGAAAAAATATTTTATCACTTCTGAAAAATAAAGAGCTGTTTAAGCTTTGGGGGGCTTGACTGTTTTTCTCATTATCATTATTATTATTATTATTATTATTATTATTATTATTATTATTATTAATATTGTCCAAGTTGTAATACACAACTCAACTCAAGTCAACTTTATTTGTATAGTATAATTAAAAACAACAATGCTGACCTAAGTGGTTTTTAAATTAAAAAGTACAAGAAAACAACAATAAACAACAATATAAATTAAATAACAAATCAATATCAAAATGCTAAAATCCAGTAAAATCTGCCAGGATATTTATGTTCTCATCTTGAAGAGAAGGCCAATAAGAAGAGATTGAATTAATTTATTTCTATGGTAATATGTGAGCCCATTTGTAGTAAAGTACTTTTATCACATGTATTCAAGTGTTATAACTGTAATTGCATATAAATCAAAGTTGCACCCTAGTATCTGAGCACAGCCATTACATTTCTTTCCTACTTTACATTTCTGTGTTTGTGTCCAAAGTGCTTACAAACTCCTGGTTTATTACAGTTCAGTAAGACTGTAGGTATGACATAACGCTGACTACAACAAGTTACTGTTCTTCTCTTTTTCTCTTAATGGAGTTCCTTCCTTCCTCGTGGCTCCGTATTAACACTGATCAACAGGTTACAACAATGACTTCGGCTTTACCTTACCTCTTAAGCCCTACGATGTTGACTCTGGTTAGTGCTCTTGCATGAGCAGCCATGTGTGCCACTATAGCATAAAAGTGATTTCTGAACGTGCCCTGTCATATGACTAGTGTAGGTCTCCTTTAGCTTTCACTAATCCACAGACATATGTGGTATACAGGTCTGAATGCCGGAGGAGATCACAGCAGCACAGGGGGAAGTAAGTCTCCAATACCTAACTGAGTTAGTCTTAATAAATCCACATTAATCCTTTTATTTACTCCCCCCAGTCGGTGAGTCTTGGCACTCAGGGAAAGCTACGCAAGAGCCAGTAGAGAAATGAGAAAAGGCCATGAGAGGGGAAACACTTGAACGGCATATGACTTGACTAATGACTACAGCTGAGCAACATGGGACCAGGCAACAAACATTTTGAAGAATTTACAAGAGAAAACAAACTTTTAAATTCTCTAGATGGTAAAGTTTTGAATGTGAATAATAGATGGGGATCTTTGGTAGGAAGCTGTCACGCTCTGTTGCTTCATAGATGGCCTTAATAGATCAGTTCTAAGAAACCAGAGGAGCAGCGGAGCTAAGGGAAAAAAATTCCTTGAAACCCTTCACAAGGTTCTGACAGCTTCCAGCAAAGCAGCACAAGTTTTCTATTTGCGCGAAACCGTGTGCACATTCATTCCAATATGCATGTGGGAAACAAGCAGGGCGAGGCAACATCAGATAATCAGAAGAGGAAAAGAAAAGAGGTGGGGGTGGGGGGAGAAGAGAGAATGAGAAGCGCAGAAAAAGAGAGGAGGGATTGAGAGATTAAAGAAGGAGAAAGTAATTGAAACACTACCTTTTTTGGCAACCTCCATCTCCTCCTCGGTCCAGCGAGAAGTTTCTCCGGTTTCCCCAACACCAGCTAAATCACAAGGAAGAAAGACAGAGCCCCATCAGCGCTGATAGAAAAGGAAAGAGTGATAGAGCAGGAGAGAGACAGATAGAGAGAGAGTGACAGTCCTCCCTTCAGCCGTCTCCTTCTCATGGCCACTAATCTAATAATCTGTTTACATTCAGGGGCTGCCGAGACCTGCTCCCTCCCTTACACTCTAACTCTAACTCCCTCTCCTCATCCTCTCTCTCTCTCTCTCTCTCTCTTTCTCCCCCCTTCCCTACAGCCCAGAACAAGCCCTCCCCCTCCCCTCCCCCTCCTCTTCTCTAATCCACACAGGGGAGGGCCTTGGTCAGCTGATGTAGCGCCAGACAGTGGAGGAGTTGCGAGCCCTGCCTCCTGCTTTGGGAAATGACCTTGGATGGAGACAAATAGACAGATAGAACAGCCAGCCCCAAAAACCCTCCCACCCCCTTCTACTGTGACACTGCGAATCTCACTCGCACACACACACACTCACACACAGTCCCTCCTTCTTGCCTCAGCTTGGCTACACAGCTCCCCACCCCCCCACAAAATTCATAGAAGTGCAAGGTTAGTAATGTGTGTAAGTGTGTAAGTGTGTAAGTGTGTGTGTGTGTGTGTGTGTGTGTGTGTGTGTGTGTGTGTGTGTGTGTGTGTGTGTGTGTGTGTGTGTGAACTCTAACCCACTCTCCTCCATTGCACCCACTGACACTGTGTAAACATTCAGACCAATATAGCAGCAGATGTACCCTTGACATTAACAGGAGGATTGCCCCCCCCCCCCCCCCCAACACACAAACACATACACACACACACACACACACCTGAAAGATGAGGAGATCAGCTCTCAGTGTTTAGACGGCTCTTACCTAAAAGGTCCCCTGTCCACACACTTTGTTACACTTAGTTAAACAAATGTTTCTACTGGACTAGGTTTCCTCTTCCTGTGGTAATAATCACATGTTCGCCCCGTGACAGTTAAGGCCCCTCTAGCGTGGTCATTAATCCCGTGAGCTATGAAAACAGAAGTGGTGTCCGCCTACAGCGCAGCATCTCACCTAGTGACGCGCACACACACACACACACACACACACACACAGACACACACACACACACACACACACACACACACACACACACACACACACACACACACACACACACACACACACACACACACACACACACACACACACACACACACACACACACACACACACACGTTCACTTTCCCCCATGGCTTCAAACGAGATCAAACGCTGTTTGCCCCCTCTGAATCAGCAGCTTCCCAAAGCTGCCTGCTGGCTCCGGTCCAACAGGGCAAGACTGACACAGAGCCAGCTTACTTCTAAGAAGCCCCATAGCTGCAGGGGTTACAACAGTGCAGGCAAACAGACAAATTAAATCCACAATGTAGTCACTGGGGGAGATTACAGTTGACACAGTCCTATGTAAACTATGATACGTCCAGAGCAGGGCCAGAGAGGTCAGCGGGTTGAGAGGATGGAAGGACACGCTGCAGATGGTTAGTTAATCACATTATGGAGCAGACCTTGCATAACTCAGACTGTTGAGAGAGCTCAAAAGATAGCAGAGGGAGCAGGTGGCAGAGACGCATGGCACACTTACAGAACACTGAACTAATGATACAGATTAAGCACCAGGGACGTGGATACCTGTAAGAGTGACAGGCTTCAAAAGGCTGGAGGAGTACAGGAGCGTGACTAGCAGCCATGGCAACAGCTGTAACAGAGCCACGCATTTCCATGGTGATGGCTAGACTTCATACAGCTCCCTGAGTTTATCTGACATTTGGCAAACAGTACCTAAAGCTGCTGAACTTACTCCAGGCTTCAGAAAGCTCATAAATGCACACGTTTTACCAAGAGAGAAGCCGGCAGAGCTTCACTCCAACGTGTCTGTGAAACCTTGTGAGGTGAGGTGCATTGTTTGTTGTGAGCAGGGAGAACAGAGTAACCACAAAACTAACAAAAAGAAGTGAACAAACAGAGAACTGTCCCTTACCCCGGGCCTGTCAGGGCTGACAGTTCATAACTCACCAAAGATGTCTAAAAATATCTTTTAGCCAACTGTATGATATTCAAGATGCCAAACTGAATGCCAGAGGATAAGCACTGTGTTTACGAGAAAATAACTCAACTTCAGCAGTATTTTTGTATCTTGAATTTAGTCATTCAATATGTATATGTTATCAAGGTTTTCACAACATCTGGTATTCATTTCATGTTATTTTGTTCTGTATGTCTGAATTGTTGTTGCTCTTACTGATGTTGTTTTTTTCACTCTACAAATAACTTCAATTGAAAAAATAATGTTGTTTCTATGTAAGGCACTTTGAGTTTTATATTGGTATGAAAGGTTTTATAAAAATAAAGCTGATCTGAATTAATGCTTAAAACTTTAAAGTTGCTATTTACATGAAAACACTTAGGACTTCCTGACAAACTAATTTCATCCTAATTCAATGCTTTTCTATAATTTTCACGTCACTTCTGCCAAGACTTTAAAATATGCCAATTTTCCACCACAAATCAAGTCCTACAAGTGAGCTAGCAGGTTAACATATTATGCTTCACAACCACAGACTGTATAAAATATGGACGTAGTATCGTCACCCATCTGTTCCTGAGCGCTGTTTTGAAGCCAATCGACAGCGGCAGCCATATTGGAAATGCGCAACGCAACCAGGCAGAGTGTGACGTAAAGAGGCGGAGTTTGAGCCTCCTTGCCAACAGCTATGTTTTCCCGTCCAGGAGTCAAGTCAGTCATGTCCTAATTTGGGCAAAACTTAATATCTTCTGAACCGTCGCATTAGAAAAAGATTCACCCCTCGTACAGTGTGTGTCCGTAGGGCCAAGCCGTTTTTTGAACCAGGCTGTAAACATGTTTATTAATGCTGCAAAGATCGTCTTTTTGAATTGGTGTGTATGTGGTTTCTGATGTTTCTGCAGCCAGCCTCAAGCAGATTCTAGATGAACTGCAGTTTATGACACTTCCGCATGGGCTTCATAGTTTGAGACCGGAGGTTGCCGCTTGTTCACAACCAAGCCACAACCTCCGGCTGAGGGAAGCTGATGAGGAAGTGTTCAAAACTCCAGTTCATGGAGTGTCCCTAAAGCCCAAAAGACCTGTTAGGTCCTTCGTAAAAGTAACGATTTTTACAGCAGAAATAAAAATGTTCGGTATGAAATAAGACGGATTTGGTCCCAACAGCTCATGACCTTATTTGTAACTTTTTTGGGTGGGTGTTTATAGGATAATATTATAGCTAAGAGTTATGCATTAATTGACAGACAGATGGATGCACTGAAGCTGTTTGCAAGAAGGGCCAAACCCTGCCTCAGCTAGACCTCTTTGCCTGGTTTTGGTTTCACCCAAAGTTGTATTGATTCAGCATTTCTAATATGGAAACCACTTCATTAAAGCCTCTTTGGAGACCAATGGGTGACATCACTGAGACTCAGCTATGTTTTATTCCGCCTGTGTTCACACTCTGTTTGAATTTCTGCCCTCTTATTTTTTTTGAATAATTCCACTATTGGTTTCTGTTAAAGAAGTAAAATGAGGAATTTAATCGGGCGATGCTAACCAAACATTTTCTGGAGAGCTATTAGAGGAGAAACAGCGCTGAATTGTAAATAATGTCTTTGTGGAAAGTTAAAGGTATTTTACTGGAGTATTTACTGTGTAGAGTTACAAGAGTCTCGTAGGAAGGGCGACTTGCAAATATATTCAATTATTGAGGGCCTCCAAGGAAATAAGTTATATTCAGTTTCTAGAGATAAATAAAGTAAAATCATTGTAGTTAGTACAGCATGGACGAGGTCTGGATTTTCTCCTGCTGCTTAATAAGTCATCGGACACCTTCTCGCACATTTGTTTCTTCTTTTAAGATGAAAAAACGTGGTTTAATTTCTCTTTACTTCCTATCCCTCAGCTCTGTGTTCATACGTGTGGTCCAGCATCCAGTAAGAGGATACTTTCAACAACCTCCAAGAGCATCCCCATAAGTATTCACCTTTGTTGGCATCCATGGAAGCTGTTGGAGTCTGTGGTTTTGCAGGCTCCTTTAAGGCCTTCTGTGGATCCTGCTTAGGGAGCTGTGGAGGATCAGGCAGGGCGGGCTCGGGGGCATTGGGAGGAGCTTCCTCAGCCGCCACAGACGCAGCTTCATTGGCCATGGAGCGTGTGGTGATCCTTCCCTTACGGCGGCCCTGGCTGTTGGCAGTCTTCCTGCCACGCGGCGTGTTTTGCTCCTTCCCGTCCTCGTCCTCCCCACCGTCACACTTGTCTTTGTCCTTGCCAATGTCCCTGTGGTTTTTGAGTGGGAAAACACAGATTTAGAAATGGTACAGGGAATATATATTTCCTTTTGACTCAGCAGATTATGGCCCTATTTTCTCATCCTATCTTTCCTTCATAACTAAACCCACCAGAGAAATGCACTAGAATCTGTTTACAGCCAAGCTGGAAAGACTTATTGACAAATTAGCACGTTTACTTATCACCTGGCCAGGCGCCAAAACAGAAAAAGCTTTCTCATACCACATCGTCTCTAGGCTATGAACCCTGTCAACAGCCTGGGGATTAGGCCTGCTACTGAGAAAAACATCAAACTTGTGATACCATAGTTTAATATTGTGATGACATGCAACTAAATACTGAAAAGTGTTTATTAGCTTTAACAGTTCCTCTTCTTCCTGCTCTGCCCAATACCCATGTTTGTGCGATGCCTATCCTACATCATGATTCACTGAGCTACAGTTGTGCATATAAGTTTACATACCCTGGCAGAATTTATGATTTTTTTTGGCCATTTTTCAGAGAATATGAATGATAAGAGAAAAACTTTTTTTTCACTCATGGTTAGTGGTTGGGTGAGGCAAAATTTTATCAAACAACTGTGTTTACTCTTTTATATCATAAAGACAACACAAACTACCCAAGAAACCATAAATTCTGCCTGGGTATGTAAACTTATGAGCACAACTGTATATCTGACTGCACTAGACGATGTGAGAGCCTGGGTCCTTTACTCAGTGCAACACATGTAAAGTAACCAGGCTGAGTGAGAAACCTCTACCTGTTAGCACGAAATACCTATTAACATTCAATCTGCAATAAATCTGGACTTCAGCTATGTGCTTGTTAAAATGCTCATATAATTTTACCAATAAAGCTGTGATTTATTGTGCAACCCTTCAGGGGATGAGAAATGTACCCATCACTGCCTCATTCTTTGACTCAACACATTTAAATATGATATGATAAAGAAGGTTAATAAAAAAGAAATGTTTTCACGTGATTTGTCAAGAATATTTGATACAATTAACATCCCAAAATATACAGGTTAGGATTCAATATGTGTTGTTAAATTGCAGAGCTGTTTGCAACTCAATCTATTGGCTTCTCTTCATTTAACTTTAGAAAAGCTCTAACTATAGATATCACATCAACATATGGGGTTATCTATAGCTTTGCACATTTAAACAGAACAGGAATTAACTTTGTTGTATTTATGATGGACTCGAAAACATCTAGTATCACAACAACACTTGGATACAGTGTGAAAGTAAAGCTAAACTATTCACATATTCACTATTATTAAAAAGAAAGAAAGAAAGAAAGAAAGAAAGAAAGAAAGAAAGAAAGAAAGAAAGAAAGAAAGAAAGAAAGAAAGAAAGAAAGAAAGAAAGAAAGAAAGAAAGAAAGAAAGAAAGAAAGAAAGAAAGAAAGAAAGAAAGAAAGAACCCTAACATACCGATTTTATAACTCATACTAACTTCAATTTACCAGGTGCCTCAATAAGACTAAATAATATTTTCAATATCATAGAATTCCTTATCGGTACCATAAAAGTTGAAAGTAAAGCCAGGTCTTTAATCTCTGTACGCCTGTTTTTGTGATATCCAAAGTTTGAAAGAACTGTTTCATAACCAGGACAATCCAAAGTCACGTCTCTTGTTTGTAAGTCAGAAGATTTCTGCGGTTATTTACAAAAGTAGCTGTGGGGCACTTTTGTAATAGGAGCAAAATGAGTACTATTTGGGTTTTTTGTACCAGCACATGTTAGCCATAAAAGTGTAAAAAGAATATAATAGCAGCATTGAGCAGAGATAAGTAACATTTAACTTATAAGCAGCTTCACAGATTTATCACTGACTAGTGCTGAAGGGAAATTTGCCTGCAGGGTCTAATGACCTGGAGTGACACCAGCACAAGCCACTACGCACAACTCACCTAGAATCCTCCTTTTCATCTTTCTCTTCCTCGTCCTTCTTTTCCTCGTCCTCTTTTTTCTCGGATTTCTCGGATTTGTCCTCTTCGGTTTTGTCCTCTGACTTGTCTTCTTGTGAAGGACGTGTGATTTGCTGGAGACGAAACACAAAGGAGAAGAAGGTTTAATTGTTTCTCCTTAAAATGTAGAAAGAAAGTTAGCCTCAAGTACGCGGGATGGAAAAATACCTGACAAAGAATACCTTTTATCACAAAGTGATATCAATGCCTTTATTCGGATGTAAAAACCTACCCAGGAATACATTGAAAACGTCTTTAAAACCACAAACTTCATTTGTTTTTTTCCCAAAAGCTCCACACACCAGTCTGATCTTGGTTTACTGTGGCACAAAATAAACCAACCTCCTTCATAAAACTTTTTCCCTGCCTTATACTCTCACTGTTACTACACCCCTCCTGACATTTTTACACACTTCTTGCTCCAGTTTTCCTGCCTGCTATCAAGGAACAGACGTCTTTTAATGGTATCACAGTTCCTGAATTGGCCCTGTGAGCCCAGAGGACCATCTAAAATTGCACAACTGAATATGGGCCAAAGTAGTCAGCTTAATTATTCAGTTTGATAGCAGACAGACCAGGGAAGGTGAATAACAGATATGAATGCTGCAGAGTTGTTATTAGACCTACTGTCTTCAAGCTTCACAATAATGATAAAAAGGGAAAGAGAAAAAAAATAAAGACAGAACGTCAAACAGAACAATTCACCTAGAAACAATGAAAAGATCAGTCGTTTTATGATCACTACATTTTCCTTCATCTGTAAAATCTAAGAGACAAAATGCTGTTGACACTTAATCTGTCACCTCATTCACAAATTAACACAATCTGAAATGTGGCTACTTCCCATTCCTCATCTGTCCCTCACAGAGGAGAACAGGGTTTAACCAAGACACTCATTATGAACTTCATATCACGCTACCACATTTAGATTTGAAACCCAGAGCAGAAAAGGGCAGTTTTAGCATTTTACATTAAAATATGAGAGTGAAATGGTTGGGTTCAGAAAGATATTTCATACATGAAGAGTGAAATCACTTTCAAAAACTGAACTTTAGTTACAGGTCTGATACATTGATTGAGGACAGAGCAACATTCTTTATCATCAGTACTGGCGCAGTAACCACAGAAAGCGTCCTCGTGCCTGCTCCATGAAAGTGCTGTGCTGGAACAAGTCTGGCTATGCCAAGCCAAACATCCCATGCTGGTACCAGATGGGGCCAAGGAATGTGCTCCACTCAACGGTGAAGGCAAAAGATACAGACTGAGGCAAAGAGAGACAAGACAGGGGTACGGGAAAAGGAAAACAGGGTTGTGGTCGTCTGTCTTTTTTACAACATCGTGGTTCTGCACACAAGAAGTCTGGCTGCCATATCATACAGTTAAGTTCAATACAGACGCTGTGGCAAACTCTGCCTTAAGAGGCAGTGAGCAACTTGTGGCTGCTCTGGCTAACTTTTATAAGAGCCTTTAATCGAGGGGATTTTGCCTTCAAGGAGCGGAACTGCATGACTAGCAAAATCAAATCAATGGTATTTGGAGGAAAATTGCATGTGATGCTATCTTACGTTTACCCCATACACTGTTCAGAGCAAAGGCTGTCATTCATAACCCTCAATTTAGTCGCACCGAAAACACTGAAAAATCACATTCAAGGATTGACGTCACTGTTCGCTGCTTCCAAGCTAGTCCTCCAAGTTTTATGCAGACCTCCAGCAGGGCTGCTGCACACTTTTTAAATCAAATTCAGGACTTTAAAATACTTTTTTATGACACAAACAAATAAAACAAGAACATTTCTCTGCAATTTACACAGGTATTTCACTTTCTATATCCCACGCTCCTTTACGTCTCTTGCAAGAAGCCTCATAAGCATTGTTTGCCTGTGCCAACCATTCCCCCGGGATTGAAGCCAGATAAAAATATGAACATTTTCGACATGTAAAATAAATTACAGAGGAGCTCCCCACATAATAAGCCCCCATAATTTTGACTGGTGTTTTCTATCCAGGAAAAAAACAGAAGTATTTTCTTTTTTGAAAGTTTCAGATCTATTGCAACAGATGACGTCACTGTGGCTGCTTTCACAAATGGGTAGCTAAATATGCAGCCTACGGTCAAGTACATTGTACGCCTACACAAATTTGCCAACTTCCACCAAGAAGTGATGCTTCTGAGTACAGCAAACTCTAAAGATGTAAAAAAAAAAATAATAATCTGACAAGATATTAAAATGTGCAGGTGTGACGTCTGAGGTAATTCTCCCCAGATATAACCAATAACCAATTGTAGTTATTGTGCATAAAATTGTTCTATGATTCAATTTAGATTTTAATGCATTAGTGTGTCAATCACTTCAATTTTTCAGCTCATAATTCTGGTGCTTATTTTAATTGAGTTAAATAAATGTAACTTGATTTCTCTATTGACATTCTGCTGAGTAGCATGTGAATTCCTTCATTCATTGAAGATATATTGACTCAAATTTTGTAATTTGTTTATCAGAATTCAACAAAATATCAGAGAACTGTCCTGATTTACAATGTTACAATGTTACAATGTCATTTAGCAGACGCTTTTATCCAAAGCGACGTACATACGAGAACAAGAACAACACAAGCAAAGATCTAGACAAGAGGAAACAAGATCAGTAAGAGTGACAAAGTGCTTCAAGTCAATTTGGGTGCAGGTACTGCCAAGCAGTGTAAAGGCAATGCACAAAAAAAGTAAGGATTTTTTTTTTTTCCCGAAATAAGGAACATCTACAATGAAGCAACCAACCAATTTAAGACCTTCCATTATCATCATCAACAATTAACATCACCACAATAATGACCAAAGTACCAAGTGCTGGGTCACTCAAGAGCTGAACACCGATTCCCAGAGTAGAGCTGGAAGACATGATCTGCCACTGGGGACAACAGTGGAGAACTGTCTAGCTAAGTGCATAGTGATTTGTTTGTTAGACTTCAGTACCTGTTTACACACAAAGTGTTCTAGTTTGCTCAGTTTGCATTGAATACTGTTCAGCAGCATAGGAGCACACTCTATGTCCGATTTAGTTGTTGTCACTATCAAATGTCTGAAGTGTACCACTATGCTTTTTAATTATTTTAGGTCATTGCTGGACATGGAGTCAGCATGCAGTAAGTAACTGCTCTCTTCTTTTTCTCCTTATGTTGTTGCTCCTATTTGTTTTGTTTCTGTAGTGTCTTGTAAGTCCATATGGGCTGCGCACCTTTCGGTGGATGACACGATGAATAATAAATAAACTAAACTAAACTAAACTATCAGATTTTGTATTTTTAATCCAAAAAGTAACAACTGGCCATACTAAACTTGTTCTATAAATTCAGTGAAGTCAAATGACTGTTTTTGCCTGTGGGATTTAGTGTAGTAGCAGTGAACAACCAAGAGACAGCAAACAGACGAACCCATGAAGAGTACAAGAGGACATATTCAAACGTGAACCCTTCACCACTTGTTCAGGAAACACGATAAACTAAGCTGTGCTAGCTTGTTCTGCGACGATAACACATCATGACTGTCATTAAACGGCTAGTTTTAACCAGAGACTGTATGGTATGTTTGGACATCTTCAAATTACTGTGCTCAATATACACGGTTTTCTTACCATCAGACTAGTTGATTAGATGGAATTAAAATTTCTATTCAAACTAGGAAATTTGTCACTTTGAAAAATGTTTACAACAAACACAGATGAAGAAGTAAGAACTCAGCCAGCTTACAAAATATCTGTAAGAACTAGATGAACACAAATTACTTCATTTTGAATCCCCCAAGGCTTCTCGTTTCGTTTCGTTTTGTTTATTCAGGGGAAAAAATATCAACCAACAGTTGCAAGAAGCCATTGCACTTTCTGGAGTGTTTTAATAAAAGGTTGTTTAGTAAATTAGAAAGTGATGGCACAGCAGGGTTCCTTTCATCACCTGCTTGTTTTTCTTACTATCCATCACAACACTCAGCAGCAACAAACAGGCAAATTGGCCCAAAGATTGGCTTCTCTGACTGTGTGATGATATGACAAGCACTGTATTTTCCTACTAACATACTCTCACAAATACTGTAAGTGCCCTGAAGAAGACACGGGGTGCAGCGTTTTCTGACAGTCACACGCAGCTGATTACGCTCTCTACAAAAAACCATGATCACATCACTGTCTCTCCGCTACAAGCACATCTGCTAACCTAAGGACAGATAAGGGGTGACATGGAGCTATATCTTTTTTTTTTTTTTTTGCCAGTTTTTTTTATTGAAGTTTATGACCACAAAAACACAGCTTTATCATTAATCTTTTTCCACTTTCACAGCTGTATGGCTGTATTTTAAGGTTTAACAAATGGACAAACAAGACAATAACAACTAAACAGAAATTAAAGAAAAATAATTTAAAAAAAACAATAGAATGAACCAAGCTTCTCTAAATCAAACAATGCTATTCAATTTGAAGGAATCAAATCAAGGTCAGTTGGCATATATTAAGACAAAATGAAAGTATTTCTACATGGATTTTGGGACTGCAGTGTTGGATTGTTTTTTCAATAATAATAATGATGATCAATGAAGGGTTTCCACATTTTTTAAAATCATGTTCTTTGGCTCTCTGGATGTATGTTATTTTTTTCTAATGGGAGGGTTGACAACATCTGACTTAACCAAGCGGCAACCTCCGGTCTAAAAATATGAGTCCAATGCGGAAGCTGCAGTTCATCGAAAATCCGCTTGAGGCTGGCTCCGGAAGTACTGGAGGTCACATACACATGAATGGGAAAAAGACGATCTTTACAGCAGAAATAAACATGTTTACAGCCTGGTACAAAAGATGAGTGTAGTCTGGATAGCTCATTTCTCGATGTCCTCTCACTGTACAGGGGATGAATTTTTTTCTAGCGCGGCAATTTTGAAGATATTGAGATTACAAGTCTTCCAATGAGAGGCACAGCTTACTGTGGGAACACTGCAGCTGTCGGCTAGGAGGCTCAAACTCCGCCTCTTTACGTCACACTGGCTCCACAGCAGCAATATGGCTGCCGCCGACGATTGGCCTCAAAACAGCTCTTGAGAAACAGATGGGTGACGTCACGGATACTACGTCCATATTTTATACAGTCTATGGATTTAACCAATGGGTGGTACTGGGTCTGTTAGTGTCTTTCCAGTTTTTCGCAATACATTTCTTTGCAGACAGCAGATTATGGTCAATACATTTGCATTCATTTGTAGTGTAACAAATCTATATCTTTCTTAATAGCCTGAAAGTTTTGGGGCTTTTGAGTAAACATTTGGGGCTTTGTAGCTATACTACCGTGCCGCGGAAGGTTCTCAGTATATCACTCTTCATGGGGAAGATGAGGTGCATCCCAAGCCAGATGCGTAGGAATCCATGGGCTCAATCCAGCATCACCACTGAGATCTACAGTATAGTGTGATGATGCAGAAACATTTGCCCTTTAGGGAAAGCCCTACTGAATGAGAGCTCTAACTGCATAATGACGTATGCAGAGGATGCTATTTCAAACTTTCACTCTTGACTCATTTCCTGCCTACAGAAGTTTGCAGAGTATGCTTAAGGGAGCTTGTTACAGAAGACTAGTCGGTTTGGGGGTTGTTCTACTTATACATGTTGTTCAGTGAGATGCTGTTCTGGTTGGGTCGGGGAACGCAGTGCGTGTTTGCTTTGGAGTCAGGAGCAGTGGCATTCCTGCCTCTTCTCCCACACTGTGTAAAGAGCCTCCACACAGATGTTCTCCCAAAGTCAATGAGGCCCTGTGGTTCTGTGGTTCTTCAGTGTTTTTTAAATGAAGCTCTTGCCTGACCTGGCTTGAATATTTTAAGAGTTTTAATTTCTCCCCTCTTTTGCTGATTCACAAGTGCTGTTTGATTTAGGAAATGACAGAGCCACAAGTCAATCTTCCTTTTCCTACCACAGAACTGAGGCCAGCAGAGGAATCTCTCACTCCGTCTTCTAGACGTTTAAATGGCAAAAAGAGGAAATTAAAAATCAACTCGATTATTATAAAGCAGCAACTATTACGTAGCATTTCATCACAGTTACTGCTGCTAAGAAAGTGTCTTTAAAACAGTCTCATAACCCATCTTATCAAAAATAAAGGAGAAGATCAAGAAAAAGGAATACAGCTATGAATATTCAGCATCAATCAAAGGGGTGTGTAGCTCACATTTAATTTGAAAAGAAAAATGCACTATCAAGCTGATGGACACATTAACTCTAAAAGCTCTTACTGGATCCATTTTCTGTCAAAAATACCAGAAAAAAGGGAAAGCCAAAATGAAAAGCATTGGCCACAGTTACCGTGGTTACTGTGAGCTCTGCAGCAGAATAACTGCTCCTACTGATGCTTTAAACCAATGAGATCAACTCAGCTGCTGAATTAACTTTTCACTTAATAAAGGAGGTCTCAAGACCTTTGCTTTGCATAAATAATATAAGAGAGATAAAAGTATCCGCCCATCTTATTTGTGTTAGATAATGTCTCTGGATCATCACTTTCCAACTTTGAATATTTGAAACACTTCCACCAAACAGAACCTTGTGAAATATCAGACATTTTTCCAACTGTGGATCTCTCTTTTTTGCTAATGCTACAAACACTTCCTCTAGACTTCTATCAGTGTTCTGCTCTGTTGATGAACGTGTGATATGTCTTGAAATCGTTGGTGTTTTTGTCAAGCATTCGATGAAATCAGACTTCAGGGACCTCTCTGGTCAAATGTTTCTTTCCTGCCGCAGCAGTAGCAGTAAAGAAAACATCATTCCGACCTTTGCCTTTTCTAGCAGCATTCACTTTTTTGTTCCACGTCTTTGTTTGGGTCTCCTCATGTGACCAATAACAGATAAAGGGGTTTATCCCTTTATTAACGACTACTGGCCCGGGTTCAGAGCTAGAACGTCTAATTTGGAAAGAAATATGAAATGTTACGCCCTGTGGTCAGTTAAAGTCCCTTAGGTCTGACCCTCATTGACAGCTTTGAACACTGATAAGCCAAACCTGTCACCATCACATCACATCACATCACATTCTATGGGGTCATGGAAAAGCCTTGAATAAATACAAGCGAGTTGTCACAAATTATATATAAGATTCATGGGCAACAGCAATATTTTCACTATATTTTTTATTTTATTTTTTTTATAATTTTTTAAAAATATTTTGTATTATTTAACTATCACCTACTATACTCTTTTAATGTAAAACTACCTCTGCACTACTCACCACTGCACTATTATCATATTATTTTTTAGCCTGTACATATTAGTCATGCCTATGTGCTGTTCTTTTTGTGTTTATAGTTAATGTTATTATTATTATATTTATATATTTTTTTGCATGCCTTAGTCTCATGCCTTTGTACAAAGAGAGCACAGTTTACTAAAGTCAAATTCCTTGTGTGTTCAAGCATACCTTGCCAATAAAGCTGATTCTGATTCTAAGATGATCTTATACTGAATTATGTCAGATTCTAAAGGGACCTGCAATTCAATAGTGGGGTACAAATACAAAAGAAACTACTCTAATATGTTGAAAGAGACCCTGTATTGTCAGGGCTTTTATTTTTCTCAGTGGGCGGAGCTTGAAGCTGACACATATATACACATGCTGTGTTGTCAAAGACTAAGGAAACATGAGCGAGAAGACACTAGAACAGGATGAGGTATTCAGGGGAAAGTTTTACATCTGAAAGTAAGCAGTAGCTCTGTTGTAGACAGAGTGAGAGTGTAGCCTGTGTGAGTTTTCACAAGAGTGCTTCCTTTGAGCTCGGAGTTCATTGTTGTCTTTATGAGTTTTTCATGAGTGTTTAAAAGCTGAGTCAAATATTCATTTAGTGCAACATTCTGTTGACTTTGCAAACACATTCTGCAAAGTTTGAAGAAATGCCATCACCCTGTCAGTGTGTCTGACTCTACAATATGTTTGGAGATTAAAACTCATTTTTGCGTATCCTCTTGGCTAATCTCCAAACTCTTAGCTTGAAGTTGAACACATTCATGCATGCATTCCAACACAGCCTTGGTTTTGACAGTTCAATTAAAACCATGTCCACACATGTCCGTGGAAAAACTACCCTAAAAAAGCAGAGTTTGACTGCCTTCAATCCTTCAGTAATGATGAAGTCTAAGAAGCCAACTGTCCAAGCAACAGAGCAAGACAAAGTACGACACAGGCAAGAAACAAGAAGATACAGGAGAAAGAAACTGAGCGAGTGTGGTAACAATGGCAAAAACTGCCCTAACAAGCGAGCAACATACCTGCAAGCTCATTTGCTGGTCATAAAAACCCGTTTGCGCTGCTGTGAGCCACAGCTTACTGTTGTTGGAAATGTGAGTTTACCCTCCGGTACTTCCATGGCAGTGGTAACGGTAGCAGGAGAGGGGCAGGACAGCACCATAGCAGAGCTCCTTAGAAGGGCTGCCGGGCCACGGCACGGCCGCACATATTCCGGGAAAGCGTGTCATCAGGCCGCTTAAGCCGCCCAAAGAATTGTCCATCTCACATGCACGCACTAATCTATGCAGGGTCACCCAAGGTAATCCCTGCGAGCACTCCTCTTTGATTGGCACTCACAGCAGCACAGAGAGTTTTTTGGGCCTGTCAGATGGCCGGACTGTACCATCTCAGTCTATTTAGAGAGGGGCGATTTTCTCTCTCTCTTTCTCTCTCTCTCTCTATGTCTCGCTCTCGCTCGCTCACTCTCGCTCTCTCTCTCTCTCTCTCTCTCTCTCTCTCTCAGGCTCTCAGAGGAAACGAAGAGAGAGGAAATGGAAAAGAAAAAAAAAAACAACACACACTCAGCGGATAAGCTGCCAGCGCTGACTCGGTCTCACTGAGGGTTTTTTTCACTTAGTTTCACTCGCTCGCCCTACATTCCTCTGCTGTTGCTTTTGCTCACTCAGTCCTCTTCCTTCTCTCTCTAATGACTCACTACAATTTCTCCAAACTGCTGTTGTGCAGTCACACCAGCAGCTCGAGAGGCTACAATAACAGTGTTCTTCTCCGAGACCAGATTCAATATCTAGATTGGTGAATTGGAGCAGATGCCAGTGTGAAAGCACGACTTTAGAAAATGACAGCTGTACACTACTCATCCTGTATCGATGAGACATGACTGTTTTGAGGCTTGGCTTGGGTTTAACCCTTTGTATACAGAAAAAGAATTACAGATGATGAAGGTTATTTAACTGAGAATTAAAACAATTTCCTTCATTGTGTAGTTCAATGTGACTAAAACAAAAAGACAAGACTATTGGAACAAACTATTCTGTAGAACTTGGAACGACTTACTTATATTGTCAGGGGAAAGGAGGGGGGAATTTCAAGAAATTTCGTCACCTTTAATTGAATTTCTCAGACGTTACGAAGCCAATTAATTGAAAAATGGTGCTGTGTTGTGTATTTGCTTATTTTATTTTTTGCCTTTTTTTATTTATTTTTTTATTTTATTATTCATATATTATTCTATTGTATTTTACTCGTTTTCATTTATTTATTAGGAGGGATTATGTTGTTGGTATAATGTACATTTTATGTCAATTGTACCATTAGTATTTGTCTTGTCATATAAAACACAATAAATATATTTTTGAAAAAAACCAAACTATTCTGTAGAACAGTTTCTGAACCCGTCTCCTATGTATGCTGAAGAGCGTTAAGCATTAATAGATGCTGTTTTTTAACATTAAACTGCTTTATTCACTATTTTAATAGGTTTCAACTACAGGCTCCTTTGCTTTCACGGTGGAGACGACTCTATTGATACAATGCTCGTGAAACTTGCTTGCTGTGTAGGCTTCTGTTTTAGGGTGGCCATCATAAATGAGACCGATGCAGCCCAGCGTACTAACCGAAATCCTGCACCCACATCTAAGGCTATAACTTAAACATTTGCGACACTTATATCATTACTGGTACAAAGTTACAAGTGGCTTCACGGACATCCACTACGCTGTGATGTCCATGATTCCAACTTCCTCAACTCAAACTCACTTTTAGTCTTTATTCTTAACAACACAGGGAGGTCTTGACAAAGCTCTGGCTTCTGAACAACAGACCTGAATCTGAAGAGAATCAAAGAGACCATCTTACAGAAGTGACAAGTCAGAGAAATCTCTGTTTCATATGTAGTGTTAAAACTGAAAAGACGTTTCCATCACTTACGTGGCACTCTGTGTCAGAGCAATGAACAAGTCCTCTGTCAACAGCTGGTGGCTCCATCTACACTATGAACCCAACTCAACTGGACAGCTCACAAGGGTAGAGTCACCCATCAAGTATTGTACCAGTCACTTTGTAAAGTGAGAAGAACCATTATTGTGTTCAAGATGTAATCGTGAACTCTCGTGACCTTCAACTCCTCCTATGTAAAAGAAGCAGTCCACAATCAGCCCACTGTGTCCCCCCCACAGATGCACGCGGAGACAGAATGTCCTGTACGGGACTGTGGCATCAGTGAAGGAGGGAGAAGCTGGGGAAGAGAAAACATCCACAGCACACTGACTGAAATTAATATTTAATTGCACCCAGTGTGGAGTTGTGAGATGGTGCACCTTTTTGGAGATGAATTTAAGTCAGATATAAGAATGACAAAAAAAACACCTACACAATCTCTTAACAACAACAGCGTATAACGATAGTGTCAATGCGTAGTCCATAAAAGTTCACATGAAAAGTTGGCTCCAGTTTGTCTTTGTGTTTACGCTGTGACAAACACATTTCTGTGGAGCGACAAGATGAAACAACAGCAACAGTGAAGTCACCATGTCTTCAAATGTGTCCTTCTTTGTCAGCAACAACAAAAAACATTTTGATTTCAGTTCAACTGTTGAAGCTCTTCTGTCACATTTGGTTTAGCGTGACACATTTTAAGAGAAAGGAAAAAGTTGAATTGCACACACACACACCCAAACAGGGTGTGTGTGTGTGCGTGTTTCTCAATGTTCTGAATGTTCCACTTTGCCTCGTCTGACCTCTCGTCTCCCCTGTGAGAGTAAGAATATGTCTAATCTTGTTCTATTCTAACAGTAAATCTTAATCATGTGACTGTGTGGTTTCAAATGGATTTCAAACTAAGCAGTCAACGATCATTATATCATTACTGATTTATCTGCTGATTATTTTCTCTGTAACTTCAGTGACGGCGTCTGAAAATTGTCAAATAATGAGCGTGCCTTTGACAATGTTCAGAAGCACATAACTTAAATCTTCAGATATAAACAGGGGCCTTGTTTTGCTTTTAAATTATCCACAAACTGCACCCCCAAGTAAATAGTGTTTCTGTGTGCCAGTGTTGTTTGCATACATTTAATTGAGGCATTATGCATTCATCTGGAGAAAGAAATGCTCTGTTCTACGCAAATGAGCCTCATTGCAAAAAATACCTGACTCACTGGTGTTATAGCGCTAACAGTGACGCACAGCTAGTGAAATCCATAGATGGTATAAAATATGGACGTAGGATCCGTGACGTCACCCATCTGTTTCTGAAGAGCTGTTTGAGGCCAATCGTCGGCGGCAGCCAAATTGCTGCTGTGGAACCAGTGTGACGTAAAGAGGCGGAGTTTGAGCCTCCTAGCCGACAGCTGCAGTGTTCCCACAGTAAGCTGTGCCTCTCATTGGAAGACTCGTAATCTCAATATCTTCAAAATTGCCGCGCTAGAAAAAAATTCATCCCCTGTACAGTGAGAGGACATCGAGAAATTAGCTATCCAGACTACACTCATCTTTTGTACCAGGCTGTAAACATGTTTATTTCTGCTGTAAAGATCAGCTTTTTCCCATTCATGTGTATGTGACCTCCGGCACTTCCGGAGCCAGCCTCAAGGAGATCCTCGATGAACTGCAGCTTTTAGCACTTCCAATTGGACTCATATTTTTAGACCGGAGGTTGCCTCTTGGTGAAATCTTGACCGTCCACTGAGAGTTTATGCTAATTACGCGTATTTATAAGCATTGTTGCGCTCAAACTCTTCAGTGATCGTGACAACAATTCCACCTCTGGAAGCCCCGATAATAATATATCTGTACTTAAAGTCTGTTAATAGTACTTTGGCATAACAATTTTCATAATAATAAAGCTGTAAAGTGGCTGCAACAACTTGAACAATCCTCATAGCACAAACTTGCTGCAAATGCAGAGAAGAAAGCAAAGTCAAAACCATGTGCACAGTAAAAAAAAGACAACAATGAGAACTTTCAGCAAAAAGACGGTTTAACTGGAGTAACAGCAAATGTGCAGCAATATACACACATGATGCAAAGCAATAAAGGCAAGAAAAACCAGAGGTTTTTTTTGTTTTTTTTTACCAGAGGTGCTCCTGGCCTGTGGGGCGCTAACAGTTGACCATTCATTTAGTATCAACATTTGACTGGGAGGTAGTGTTGTAGTCAAAACCACATCCACCGAGACCAAGACATGTCCAAGACCAAGACATATAGGGATCAAGACCGAGACAAGACCAAGACCATATATATCAATGAAATATCATCATGAGAGTTAAGAAAATAAAAGACTTCTGTTTATTTTATTTAAGTTTGCTTTAAATACAATCAACAGCAACAAACAAGGTTTGGTTTGATCTTTGTTTCCTTTCTTTTGACCTGCTGTGAGACTTTTGACTCCTTTATTTTTGTTTTTGTCATCGTTAGTTAAACATTTGCTTGTGATGAGAGTTAAAACGGTGTTTTCTGTTGCCTGTGATCTCAGGCGAGGTAGAAGATCGAAGGGTTTTGTTGAGTCTTTCTTTTCTAAATTAGTTGTGTGCATTTTTTTCTTCTTTAGATAATATTTGAGGTGTTTTTATCTGATGGGTTATAGGTGTTGACACAGAGTGCATCAGTGGTGGTCTCGACCGGTCTTGATATACAAAACAAAGTTCGCCCAATCCGAGACCGAGTAAAAATGCTTTCAATTCTGAGACGAGACCGAGACCTGAAATAAGACCGGTCTCAAGTACTACAACACTCCTAGGAGGTAAGAGGCCCACTCTGCGTCCTATCCCTAGAGTCAGTCTAGCCTGTAAATAATGTCAGGAATGTCGAGGACAAATCCTCAGCACCTGATACTATAGCGAGGTGTGGCACATGTGTGATATACGTTCTAGGCATGTATCTGTTACACGGGCTGACAGGGAGACACGAAACAGGTGTGGCAAGGGGTGAGACGAACTTGATGCTGCACAGTTAGCATGTGAACACACACACACACAAATCCAACCGTCACCTGACAAGGATGTTTCCACTGCAAACACCCCGTAAATATTTCTGTTTTATTTCAGAGTTCAATCACTGAACTGAACTTTAGAGCAAAGAGGAAACGAACAGCATGTTGACGGCTGCATGAGGAACAAACAGTCAAAAAACATGTCATTAAGTTTAACATTTACCTGGTTGCGCCCTCTCCGTCGTCCGTAGTTTCGTCTCACCAGCGTCTTGTAGTTGTGGTTCTTCTTGGTCAAGTAGTAGTAAAGGACACAGTCAGCAACACACTGGAACCAAAGACGGTGTGTTATTATCGTAACAGACACTGAAACTGGAGGCAACATGGCCAAGAATATGTTTGTTTTATTGTAAATATTGTCCCCGTTAAGAAGTACGGTTGGGCATTAATATGTACATCTTATGTATTAATCTTCTTTTCACATATATTTCTATTTATTCAACATGTGTTTGTGACTTTATAGTAAAAAAAGTTTGGAAGAATATAATTTTTTTTTATACTTAAAAAAAAACACAAATAGTTTTTGTGTGTCTGACTTTGTAAAGGTGAGTTTTATATTGAGCCCACACTAGAAAAAAAAACAGTAATAGTTCTGCTATTAATTTTAAAATTAGACCCTTTTTAAAAAGTTTATCTTGGGGCGTTTATCCCTCACAGAGACAGAGTGGGGAACGACATGCAGCTGAGGGTTGGAATCACCCCGAGCAGCCCACTTGAGGGACATCTCTGTGGACATGGATATGAGACACACAATTTAACCACTAAGCCAAACAGATGCCCCTTTCCAAAAAGGGACATTGAAAATACAAGCAGTACCTTTCTTTCCAGATACGATGCAATCAGGCCAAAGTTTTTGGGGTGTTGGACAAACCTAGAATAAAAAAAGATGTAATGTGTTAATTATGAATTAGTGAAAGCCTGAGGCGGCGTTAGAATCAATATCTGAGCCACAGACTCAAAGGGATAGAAAACAAAAACTCACTTCTCCTTAAAGATCTCCTTTTCATGCTCTGTCCAAACATTCATGAACTGCCGGGCTTTGTACACCTTCATTGGGTCGTCCATCAGGCCATTCATGTTGATGAACTTCACTCTCCTCTGTTCGGAGTCGTACATCATGGGAGGGATGACAGACAGCTGTCTCATCTGTTTCTCATTGTTCTGTGAAACATGGACAGCATTGTTACGCCAATAAACACAGACTCTTTTGTTCAATAAATCTTTAGATCTGCTACCTGCCTTTACAATTGTTTTGATTATATGTATTAAGGCTGGTTTTATAAGTGATAGTGAGCTTATGTCATACATATCACTGTCGTTGAAAATCACACTCACCTCCTGCTCCGAGAGGCCGTCGATGATTTCAGAAATCTCGTGCTCGCTTCTTGCGATTGTTGCTGAAAGGCCGGTTCCTCTTTGTCCAACCCTGCAAAAAAAAAAAGACACAGCTTCTAAGAAATCTATTAAAAACCTCACATTAAACTTGTGGGCAGTTCCAGGCAATATCCACCCTTTTAAGAGAAATAAAATGTAGAATTAACATGATTTTTATCGTTTCCTGAGAAAACCGGAGTCAAGTTGCTAAAAAGAGAGAAGTTATGGAACATTTGAATGTCTGTGAACAAACAGAATCATTGTACCCATTATTACTGAATAAAAGAGTCTGTTCCACCACTTATTACTTGCTTCCTCCTTCACAGTCTAGCAGTTTTAATAAACAGCACTGACATGCAAACTCTTACTTGGAGATTTGAAAGAAAGCACCAAAACAGAGCGCCAGGAACAATCAGACGCAGGACCCCAATCCTGTCCCCCACCATTCCCAGAGGCACCCATAAAGCCGGAGTCTCTGCCCAACAGGCCACTGAACACCATCTAGTGTTCTCCTTTTGAGTGATATCTGACCACGCAACATTGAGGATACTATTATAATAACTGTGTTGCTTCTTTTTGACATTACAAATGCACCAAAAGACCTCTGAAGTAAAATTTATTTCTCTACAGTCCCTACATCTTTGATCTCCTCATCACACAAAGTTGATCCTTCAGTCCTCGCTGAGGAGCAAGTAAAAAAGGTTACTAATGGAGAGAAAGGCAAGAGCTCACTCACTTCAGGTACACTGACATTCTCTGGTAAAAAAAATAATCTGTTCTTTTATAGTATCAAGCAGATAAAGGGAATAGTGCCAGTACAAAAGCATTGATTAAGACAGGAAGACAGTTCATCTTCCAGCAGACAATCATTCTATTATTTTTTTATTATTTGAATATATTTATCTATTTATTTCTTGTATTCATCTGATTTTCTTAACACTACATTATTTTTAACTTTTCTTTCAACCATTACTTATTTTATCAATTTTACTGTATTGATTTTATTTTATTTATAATCCTGCCTTTTATAATTTTAACATTGCTGTTGGTTTCTGTCTCTCTGTTGTTCTGTGAAGCACTTTGGGCTGCATGTTTTTATGTATGAAAGGTGCTACATAAATAAAGTTGAGATGTGTCTGTGTAAGAAATACAACAGCTGCTTAATCAAAGATGCCGTAAGAATTATGGTTTAGATGCAATATTTGGTTATTTGTTGAATATCCTTTTACATTTGATTAAATAAAAGAAAATCTAACAAGAAAAGAAAAGATTTACCACCTGGGCCGCAGTCGTAGATTTTACTCTGATGTTTCGTAGGATCTTTGAAAAAGATAGTCTCTTCAACCACTTTACTTCCTACTGTAAATATAAGGACATGTTCATGTGTGTCTAACCATGAGCCTGTCTACATTTACTTTCAGAATGCTTTGTCTCTTTGTCTGCCGGTAATTGTTATACTAATGGGAACATTCCTACTGGTCTTAGTGGCGTATGGAATAATGCATTTGCAGTTTGTGTTGATGTCCGTGGGGAGATGGTGCAGCTTTGGGTTTGTATGTTTATTTGTATGTGTGCCTTGAGTGCAGACATGGATGAGGGTATCTCCTCTGTAAATGGACTTGACCCGTTTGTCTTCACTTTTGCTTATTTTTACTTGTTAACTCATTATTCTATGTATCCTTTTTTCGTCTTTCATCTTGGCTGTGATGTTTTTCTAATTGGATATTTTTTTAGAATCAACTATCTCTTGTGATTTCTATTAAGTTGCTCAGCCCAGCTAGAGGTAATGGACCAACAATTAATCTGCAGCTGCTGTAATTGTTTTGTCGGTTGATATCTTCATCAAAAATGAGAAAATAATTCCTAAAGCTGCACATAATAATGCAACAGCCAGTATGAAAACAAAGTCTAATCAATCCAGCGTTAACAACTATACTAAGTAGAACAAAAAGGGAAGCCTGTGAGGAAAGGGTGTCATGTGTATCAGTTTCTGTTTCTGAACCAACAACAAACCACAGCCCAACGACCAATCACAGGTGGAGGCTGTTACCTCTGGAAGCGCTCCTGCTGCTCTCTCTGTTTGCGGATCTCAGGGAACTGCCTTTCGTAGTACTCCCGTGTTCGGCTATCCTTGGCTTTGCGTCTGGGGTTGTTCTCCATTCGCTCCACCTTCTTCTCCCACGCCTCCATCAGCTGGTCATAGCGCTGGCAGATCTTCTGTTCCTGAGTGCACAGAATGGAAAATGCTACAGTTGGAGTGGGCATCCATCACCGCAAGTGAGAGCCAAAAGAACTTTTTGCCAAAATATCCACAAGCAATATGTGTATCATGAGGGAGTTGATATTTTCATATGCCCAAATACAACCTGGAACAACTGAGAGGGAGTCGAGATCTTTTGTTTCCATCAATTATTTATAGGTGACTTAAAACAAAGAAATAACTTATACTAAATAAACAAGGTTAAACAAATGCTCTGGTTTAAGATTTGTTAGAGGTGCAGATGATATAAAACATAGTGAAGTAGATATAAATACAGTAATAATTAAAATCTAACCAGTGGGCTACAAAGCAGCAACAGCTGTGACATGTCTGGTTCCTGCGGTCTGCAGGTGAACCCAAGTGCATCATTGCATATTTAATATGTCAAATCAACCTGACAGTCAAGTCAGTGTCGCTGTTAATCTCTTGAAGGTTACATGACAACAAATAAAACACAACGGGCTGCAGAAACTTGCTCGCAGAGTTGAGCGAGTACATGCTGTTCAGGAACTGGGTGTGTTTGTTGTGGCTCTCTGTCCGTCTTTCATGTTGCCTAATTCAGTGTCCCAGCCCGGGCACAGTTTGTTCTGATGCAACAATTCTGATTACAAAACCCTCTTAAAAGCTCATTACTATTTTGTTACATAAACCTACACATCAATCTGTCCTTAAATGTAACATGTATGTTTTTAATTAGATTTATTTATAACTATCTGGTTGTTTTAAGCCTGGAGGAGAGGTTGTAAAACTATCTGGATCTGAATGCTACAATAAAAAATATTCCCTAAACCAGCTGATTTCCAGAGGTTTAAGGGTTAATATTCTCAGTGAGGATGTGGAGAGACTCTTGAATTTGGAGCTGAATACAGCCTGGTTTCTACTTTGCAGCGAGAGACAAACAATTCACCTTCCTCTTGGCATGAGGCCATGTGCACTCTGCCATTGTTCAGGGTCGATCAGGTCTGTCTGACCCTGACAGGGAAAAGGTGGGACTCACTGATCCAGTGGAGGAAAAAGAAGCCAAGTGCCCCAACATGGGGTGATTCTGAAATATCTAATCCAATGATAAGAGAGTATTTCTCAGATCTGCTCTTTGATGAAACTGTATTTATTTGTATGCTGCCTGTAAAAGCAGCGCTGGGCCTGCACAATACTTCTCAACAAACGGGGGAAACCAAGGCCTGTCTTCCTGTTCTTTAAATACACCAGGGTTTTTTTCAATAGCTCTATAAGCACTGTGGATTTAGGGATGGCAATGTCGGTCATTCAGTTCCCATCCCAGTTCCTCCTGGAAGAAAACTATTGAACAGACTACCGTGAAATATTGTAGGCGTTTCTGCTCCGCAGGGAATCGCCTGTTGATTTTGGAGATTTCCTGACTTTTCCTGCATTAACTTGACATTTGTATTTTGAGCTGAATTTATCGACAATCACTGAATAGATCAGCATGAAATCTGGTTCAGACTTCATGCCTCCTTCTGGGAAACTTGCTGTGACTTTGGTGTGAAGCCGACTGCAACTACCTGAGCTCTGGATAATTCATAGTAATACAAGAGTTCCTCTCAGACCGAAATGACATGTGTCCTGTCCCAGGAACGTCACCTCGGTTTCGTAGCACTAGACCTTAGTCAAACCACCAACCTCCTTTAAGTTTATCTCAAGTCAGAGGAAACTTCAAGAAGAAGAGTCACACATTAATAAACCACGAGGCAGTGTGGCTAACCCCAAAACACTTTTTAAAAGTATCAACTGGATTTAAATCCTGAATCACACGAGAAAAGAAAGAACATTGTTTGTTTATGGTTGAATCACCCAGCACTGTTTGGGTGATCCACTAATTTTTTATGTCAAGTAAGAGTTAGATTTTGATTTTCCAAGTTGTAGCATTTATTTAACTAAAATATAAAACTATATGGATATTCAAACAACTACAGACAACAGTTTTCAACAGATTAATAGCTAAATTATGGAGTGAAACTGAGTTATGAGTAATCTTAAAACTGTTTTGTTTCTTTGTGTGCAAGACACAGGGCCTGTCTCGTGTCTGTCTTCTACAAACTTTTTAATGTAAAAACTAAGAAACATTTCAGATTGTTGAATTGCAACAAAGTTCATGATGTGCCTTTACAAATAAAAATGTGTCCCCTTCTCAGTGAGGGGCATCTGGGTGAAAACATTTAGGTTCTAATGACCACAGGACGGGTTGGTGCAGCTGATGTTGTGTCCAGAGTTTCCTCAATGCTTTCCTTACAGCAGGGCGGGACACTTACCCTTTGTTTGCGAGCGTGATTCCTCCTCTTAAAAAACAAAATCAGCTTCTTCCTCATGACTTGGTTCCTGTAAGAGCACAAAAACGGTTCACTAAAATAGACGGTATGAAGATATTTGCTTTTAAAGAAAATGATTGTGACTTTTACCAGGAAGTATTAGAAGATGCATAACATTTATAAAAGTAATGCCCGCCAGAAAGCTATTATTTCAGCAGAGAACAGACCCTCAGGATGAAGGGAAATTGGTCTGAACATATTGTTATTTATCTTTAGTGTGAGTGGTACAAATTACTGGGAACTGTTGTGTTTACACATGATGGTGGCTGCAGGGGGGAGAGAAGTGAGAGAGCTGACCCTGGGAGTGTGGTCTGTACAGCAGATTCACACAGAGATGGTCTCTGTCCTGATAACAGGCTGAGCCAGATGGGCTGCTCTCATAGTACACACTGATAAGGGTTTGATCCTTGACAGTGTGGCCTTCAACCCCACAAATAAAACTTTTAGCTTTAGACACAAGTGCACGCTCTCTCACTTCCCTTCTCTCCTTGGTGTCAGTAGGACAGCCTATTCAGGTGACTCAGCAATCAGATTAGACAGAATTATCGGTTTGTTTGTCAGCATTACTTCAAACACTGTCCTAAGCTGAGGCCTTACCTATCTTGTTAGCGTGCTGAACATCATGTCTGCTAGTAACTTCCTGCTCGAAAGATGTTCATGAAGTGAATCTAAGTGACAAATGCAGATACTTACGTCTTAATGTTGTCATGGTACACCTTGGTGTCTGAAGGCTGGTTGTAGAGGGGCTAAAAAAAGAGAAAAGCAGACCAGGATAGAGTGGAGGATTAGTCATTATCTTGTAGATGAGGAGCAGTATACAAGCTGCTGAGCTAAGATTGACTCTTTCCTAAAAGCTCATTCAAGGGCAAAATGTCTTAAGCATTTCATCACATACCAGCTCAACCTTTGGACCCAGGCCTTCCAGGATTTTATGGGCCTCTTCTGCTTTTTTCTAGAATAAAAAATAAGAAGAGTTCATTTATTTACACGGTTTACAAAGAAAAGAGGAACAAAGTGAGCAAAAGCGAAACATTTTACCCACTGATCAATATCACATACAGTAAGTGTTGCTTACTGTGGTGTTTACAGAAAAGAAAAACAACTTGGTGGTGCAGCACAGAAGGGGAAGTATTTAAACCTAGGGCACTGGTTGAAAACATTCAACCCTTGTATGAATAATTCAACTTCCCTGTTTGGTTGCTGATAAGATGTGTTGTCTTAAAATAGTACGAATAAAGATCAGGGAAAATCATCAACTCAAGTCTGTCATATCATGTCCTTATATAGCTTTTAGTCATTTTTAATCGTTTGGTGCTATTTGTACTTTTCTTTTCTTCTCTTTTTTGTTTGTTTGTTTGTTTGTGTTTTGGTTTCTCCTCTACCTTCTTATTTTGATCTTATTTTACTCTATTTTATCTTTGTTTAATCTTGATCTTTTTAGGGAGCCTTTTTAACATCAGGCAAGGGACTACGGATGTAAACTAGCCTTTTGGCTAATTCTGGCATATTTACAGAAGTGTTAATTAATATGCATGGTCCTTTTAAATAACACCTAAATAAATAAGTCACTTAAGACAAATGCTACAAGTCCTGAAAAAGAAGAACTCTTGTGTGATTAGTTTCAGATGCTGTAATCTGGTCTTATGAAATGTATCAATGCAGTTTTATAAGTGAACAGCTTCACCTGCCTGAGAGCACCCACAACACAAGAACACATCTATAAATACACCTGAGGAGAGAATGCATCCGCTGTAGCATAATTAACAGTGCTAGCAAAGGCAGTTGTCCTGGATCAGTGCGTACACAGCTGCCAGATTTGATGCTTTGCACGCTGCAGGAGCAGCCTCACAGCCTGAAGGGTTAATGGCTGACTGAGAAGGAAGGCGTGTCTCAGCACTCTCCTACCACAACACTGTCTGACAGAAGTGAACTACAGTGACCTCTAAAAACACACACACACAATCATTTTCTAATTGTTCAGTTGAAATATAGATAGTAAGGGCAGCCTCTGGTCTTGACTGTTGGTTCAATGTTTTCCTGATTTACTTTTAGAGACGTTTTGGAAAACAAATGAGGAAATGTGTGATACAAACATAGTTACTGTTTAGCACCACTGCTTACAAAACAGGATATTTCAACAACAGAATGGGATTCCTGCAGATCTAAGAGTAGCCACAAACATAACGCCTGTTACATTTGTATAATCAGACATGTGATTTTCAGGACTTTTTGCCTTTACTTGATAGGACAGTTTGAGAGGGACGAGAATTGTTGGGAGAGAGATAATTGCAGATTTTCCAAGTTTGGATAGAGCTACTGAGTTTTGCACCTTGTTTAAACTTCCATTACAATAATCACACAGACACAAAGCGCTGTTTTTAAAAGTAAACTTAAGACTTACCTTTCTAATTGAGCTTTTAATTTGGAGTAGTTAATTTTAGCCCTGGACTGCATTATTATTATTATTTTTATTACTATTTTAATCATTATTATTTAAATCTTTTTTTAACATTTATTTATCTTATTTATAAAAATTAAGTTTAATTACATTTATTTTATTTTTTTACATATTTTTTTTATTATTAAGTAAATGTAATTATCTATTTATTTCTCGTGTTCATCTGATCTTGTTAACGCTACCTTATTTTTAACTTATCTTTCCACTATTATTAATTTTATTAATTTTACTGTATTGATTTTATTTTATTTTTAAGTATTTTATTTATAATCCTGCCTTTTATAATTTTACCATTGCTGTTGATTTCTGTCTCTCTGTTATTCTGTGAAGCACTTTGGGCTGCATGTTATTATGTATGAAAGGTGCTATAGAAATAAAGTTGAGTTGAGTTAATTGAGACCAGGTCAAACTTTATCAGTACTACGTTGTTCAATAAGTACCATGAGATTGGCACGAAGCTACAGTCAAATCTTACTGAGGAGTAAATGCAAAGCACCGCAATCAAACACAAGCAGCTAGCTAACACGGCCCACCGCAGTCAATTCAAAAACAACAGGATGATTTGATCCCAAACATTAGGAGGGATCCTCGGAAATTAGAAGAAGAAAGAAGAATGCCTCCAAATTGATGCTGGACTTCCACCAGATCTTTGTGTGGTCCGTCTCCGCTCCACTGCAGTTTTCAGAACGCAGCACGGTGCAGGACCTCTAACCTGTTGACTCCAGGCTTGGCTCTGCTAATTAAGACGGGTTGTTGTTGTAGTTAAGTGTAAATTGATCTAGTGTCAACAGGGAGGGTTTATTAACAGATTTTAATGTCCCTGACTTACTGTCCCGCTCGATCATCGCTGTGGTAATTGATGCGTTGTGCATTAGCCGGATGTATGTTGGGATATTTTCTTTTTTTTCCTCACTAAATAGCTTACTACTTCCTTCTTTAAAGATGAGTGTGTTTTTTTATGGGTTTCAGGAGTCACATGGGACAAAATCTAACGAAATCTGGATAAGTCTGGAAGAATTACGTCTCTGATGCTGCACTCCTGTGTGTGAAATTGAACGGCCAACTTTTTTTCATCTTAACATCCACCAAACTATTACCTGCAAGCCGTGAGTAAAAAGTCTGTATGAAGTCAAGGTGAGTCACTGCTCTGTTGACGCAGCAGGTAACAGTCTTAATGAAATCTCACAATGGGCCATTTTTGCACTGGTATTCCACCACAGCCCTGTAATGAAGCTCCTCTGTCACTTTGCCTTTGCACGTTTACATTGAACCCCCAAACAGCAAAACATCGGTGTCCCAGTGAATGATGTTACATTGCATTACAGCTTTGAGAAAAAACGAGAGGCTTAACTTGTGAAGTAACAATGCACACACATGGATGTGAACACACTGCCCGTCCAACATCTACACTGAGAGCATTTCACTTCTATTACAACTCTGTTTCTACATCTGATGGCCACTCGGCGGCAAAAAACTTTGACCATGTCCCCATGCATATACTCTGAGGACAAAGCTTAACAGAAGTATAGCAGTTCCATCCTGAAGATGTACGAGGGGGTTATTCAACAACTGTGTTTGTTTTGCAGAAAAATACTTACACAGATAGACAAAGAGTGTGTCAGAGAGTGTGCATGTGTGAAAGGCAGTTCCAGAAAGTATCCGGCCCTGAATGTCTGGAAATTATCCAGAAAATGTCAAGAGTTCATGTGTGAAATGGTCTCAAAATAAACCTTATCATGTAGACCTTCTTTTATTGAAGATGTAAAAGACTCAAACCTGTGCTAATGCTTGTCTTTATCACAGCTCACGCGTGGCTCTAAGCAAATAGGAAACAGTCCGAGACTGATATCTCCAACAGGCATATGGGAATAAAACTGAACTCCACACCACAGCCATTCAGTTAGATCAGGGGTTCTCAAACTTTTTGGGGCCAGGGACCCCTTACAGGTGAGAACATTTTCCAAGGGCCCCCTCATAATTGTAACATAGATTAAGCACATGCTTACTACCATTTGCACTCAAAGATGCCCTTGGAACTATTTGTATTGTAAAACGTATCAATCTAAATACTTCCGACCTGTACCATAGTGATCCACAGAAAACACTGCACCATCTGTGTTTTGTGGCGGATGTATTCCTCGTCTTTCGCTGGAAAAAGTCTTTAGCTTTGTCCTTATATTCCGAGTGATCAGATGTCGCTTTAGCTTGGCTGGCTTCATAGCTCTGTTCGCTAGCATCTGAAGACACATGGCGCATTTTGGTCTACCGTCACTGTTCTCAATAAAACCACACTCTATATACCTGTCATCATATTTTCTTAATTTAGCTAGCTTGGGCTTAGCATCACTTGACGATGTGAACTGGTTTAGAAATGGCTCCATGCTCGCGAGCTAGTAGGCCAAGCTAAGTAGGTAATAGGAATGGGAACAGTTGTGACTGGAGTCAAGTATGTATGAGTGATACGTGACAGATTGATGTGACGTGTCGCAATCATATCAGTTTCTATTGGCCCAATGTCAACTAGGGTGGGAGTAATGGGCACAATATGCTGGTTTCATTGGCGCAAATGGTCCTCATCTTTATATATGCTGTTTTTAATGACACAGCACAATTTTATAATTTATTAGATATTTATTATAATAATTTCACAGACCCCCACGCTATGGTTCACGGACCCCCAGGGGTCCTAGGACCCCACTTTGAGAACCACTTAGTTAGAGGATAAAAGGCACAGACAGCTGAACACAGATAAATTTAAAAACACATGTTCAAATAAATTTATGTGCAGAAAAGCTTGGTTCGAGGGGTTCTCTATGGTTACCCCCTGCTGTGAGGACACAGCAAAGACGCATCTGTCCTCAGCTTGGAACGGCTCCATTCCTTTTAAGGGAGTATCACCAAGGCCAGTGGAAAACAAAAGTAACTTCTTCCAGCTTTTATGATGCACAGAGACGACGGATGAAACAAAAGCTGCCTTTGTGGAAGACACAAACAAATGTCCAAGGAGAACTGATGTCTGTTGTTGTTGTGTTTGCATCAGATGACTTACTCTGTTCTCATCATAGATGATCTGGACGATGCTGCGGTGCTTGTGCTCCACTGGGGGAGGGGTCACTGGCTTTTCTGGCTCCACTGGCTTCGCTGCTTCCTCCTCTAGTTGTTGCTAAGAGACAACAACGACAGGAAATATTTTGACCAATAGTACATGCAAAAACACACCAAATATTTACAAGAAAACATGGGTAGCATACTTTGTTACACACACTATCACCCATTTCAACTTCTGTATGGTTTTAATCTAGATTTGTTTTTACATGAAAAAGAAGAAAGCAGACTCATCTGCTCTGTGTTGATCTAAACTCATGATCTCTGAGATACATGCAGGCATTATCAGATTATTTCTACAGGCTTGTTCAAGTTGAAGTCACCAGTTCAGCTCGTCCGCCTTCGAGGCCACTGCTGACGCTGACAGACAAGCTGAACTGTTGACTGTTTGGTCGTTCAATGTTTACAAGTTAAAGGTTATCTTAACTACAGGTTACAGCGACGAGATTCGAGGTATTCCTGAAATACCTGAAAATAAACAAACAAATGAATCTTTGTGAAATGCAGACTGAAAAAAAAAAGCTGCACAATCTCTCAGTCATGCTCAGCTTACATTTCTATCTAATGAGAGGGAATTCAAAAAATGATAACAGAGGTAAACAGCTGCACTGTTGAAAACAGCACTAAATAAAAACAGTCCAATTTATAGAGGAAGGACGGGCTGACGAAACATAAACAAGTAACCCTTCAATTGTGGAGATTTCTTTTTTGAATGCAGTTTGAAAAACAAACACCTGCAGGGCTACAGCCAATTAAGCCAACCTAGCTTTAAAAGAGTGTCCTCAGTAGTTTAATTATGACGCTACCAAGAGACCAAATACGAGTGTGGCAGTCTGCTTCATCACAATGTGTGGTTAACAGGGAAGTACATTTTAAGTATTTTCCGTGATGGATTTTTGGAAATGTTAACGATCAATTATCGATTAATCAATTAAAAAAAACATTATTATTCTTATGTCAAAAACAAGGCCAAATGCATTTTCCCCCCTAAATTCTATTTTCTACAGCAACAAAATGCATATAACTGATGGTATTGTATACGGGTACAACATGTTTAACACGCTGAATATCAACGATCAGGCTCATAAAATATTCTCAGCGGACATAATCTTATAAAGTGAAGGCTCATAATACTAACAGAAACGTACTTCAGACTCACAGTGTCCAGTTTTCTGCCTACTCGTTCTTATTGAGAAAAATAAACATGTGTATTCGGTCAGGTGTCAGCCAGGAGCACAACCAGGTCATAATCAGTCCAGCTGCAGAAAAGCCCAGACGGCTCTGATGTTGCTGGCTTTGTATCCAAAGGTGGGGAAATGTTCTTTTTAAAGTTGTCAACCTTCGTGTCCGTGTCGTTGTTGGCAGCATTTGCGTATTGATCCTCTTTAAAAAGCGAAGACCTGACGCACAGCCGCCAGCTGAGCATCTCCGCTTCACATCAAAACATGCTTTACACTGAAAACACCTCCCTGATAGCTGATAGCTAATATGACACCACATGATGTTTGTTCCATGTGACGGAAAACTGAAAACAAAAATGTGTGTTTCGAGTACTTCCTTAACAATCAATTAATCGATAATCGATTAATTGTGTGCATCCCTAGTGGTTACATTTCTGTGGAGGAACAAATCAGACGTCAGCAGTGGAGAATCTGTGGCTTTGATGTATCTATGGCATACATTCAAAGGAGGTATAAGTACAAGTCAGGCTTTAGCAGCAGCTTTCTCATTAACACGGTTACAAAATGTTGAAACAAATGCCCTCAAGGAGGTGAAGTGTTCAGGCTGTTTTTGTTCACAGTATCCCTAAATTCTAAATTGTATCACAAAGACTTTCACACGATGGCTTGATTGCAAAATGAGAGAAGAAACTATTCAAAATACATCCACCACACGTAAGTGACTCCACTGTCAAAACACAGCAAACACAATCTACAACACACCTCATGCTGTCCTCGTGATTTATCATTATGCATCATTTCAAAGAAGCAAATCATGTTAAATTAACCAACCCTCGTTGCTGTGGTAATATCACATCAGTCTCACATGGGTTACTGATAAAATAGGAAGTGACGCTGTTGTTAAGGTTGTTATGATACCACAATTTTCAATTTAGATATCAAACCGGTAACAATCAAACAATGTCAATACCATTTTGTAAATAGTGGTAATATTAAAAAATAATATATACACCCAAAATATATATTTCAGCTGATTCTCATTGCTCAACCAGAAGAAGTGTGCAGTGGTGTGTGTATCTGCAGAGTGTGCTCTCTCTTATTTTCTTATTTATGGTGTCAGTCATTGTGCAGTGTCGTAGACCTCACAGCCAACAGGTTAAAGCTGATAACATACAAGGACTAGGTGACTTCCCTGTCTCTCTGCTCGGCTCCCAGTTTGTCTACAATACACATTTTGTAACATGTGATGCTAAAAGAATGAAACAATATGTCAATATTTGCTGATCTATGACTAAGAACAATTAGCTGTGTAATCAGTGTGACAAAGGCGGAGCAGAGAGACGTAGCAAGCAAAGAAGGGTGATAAAATCCTGCACTTTCTGCAGAGCTGTGGGCGTATTTGTTAGTTCTTTAGAGAAGTTATTTGATCAGCTGTGAAACAATCACAAAATACCATAAAGGTATTTCACTAACCATGCTTGCTACAGCTTTTGGTTCTATCAGTCTGTAGCTACTATCACGTTTAAAAATAAAGGATATTGTTTTAGTGTGGTATTGAAAAGTATCATGTATCTTTTTTTTACACATTGTGTTTCATTTATAGTCGGAGACAAAAAAAAAGGTCTTCAAGTGGTTTCTAACCTGCTTTTTCTTCAGCTTGAAAATCTGCTGCTCTACTTTAGCGATCTCTCTGTCCACACGGTCCATGCTCTGGATCAGCTCCTCCTTGGATAGCTTTGAGGGAGAGTTGTCCTGTTCATCCCCCAGGTGTAGTGCGTGTCCTCCTTGGGATGGGGAATCAACTTTGACAGAGAACTGAGACTCCTAAAAGATTTTTAAAAAATCATCACAACGTGCCAAGGTTCACAGGGCAAAATCTTTAGATCCCATGCTGAAGTCCACCCTACGCAGTTATATCCTGCAAACTTCAAAATTTAAACTATGACCTTTAATTGGGGTACTGTATATCTTTCAAGAAAATATAAACAAACACATACAGCCATTATAAAGCACCTAGAATAGACAGAAATCTGTCTTCACTATAAGGAGAGTGCTACAAAAGTTCTGCTAACCACTTTCAAGGTTCAACAGTGTCAGCTGACTTAACATGCAAGATTAAAAACAGACCAAACAGACTAATTTGTTCATAGCAGTTGATGGAGAGGAACAAGTCCCACCTTTTTGACCTCTACGCTGGCTCTCAGACTGTCCTGTACTGAGTGGGACATGGGCAGGACGATACCCCCCGCTGTGGGAGGAGTGCGGCTGATGTGAGACTCAGCAATAGTCTCCATGCGAGGCCGTTTAGAATCCAAGGCCTCTTGCTCCGCATGGGATGTGATGGAGTGAAACTGCTGTTCGTAGCCATGGCGTCTCTCTGGAGGCCTGAGGAACAGAAGTAAACAAGACATTAACAGACATAGTGGAACAAACATCCGGTCGTCTAGATGTTTAATTCCAAAAAGTGTTATCTGGGGACAGCGTCCCTGAGGGAGTGCAGAGAGAAACCTTCTACTACACAAATAAAAAAGAAAACAGAACTCAGAAAAAGTTTGAGGATGTTGTTGTTTGTCAGATTTTTAGGAGGCAAGCTGGATAGTTGTAAGTTTAGGTCTTACCTTTCAGTTCCAGGGTGGAATTCAGAGAGTAAAGAGGGTCTTCTTCGACCTTGAGGATCTTGCATGTGAGTCCGATAGTCTGGGACGGTGAAATCCTGAAGAAGAGAGAGATACAGAAAACAACATTATGAAGTAACCTGATAAAAATTGTGACAGCATCAAACATGCCCAGCATTCATTTCTTCATACCAGAAAAAAAATCAGTTCCTGACAGCATAATGACAAACAAACATCCCCTTAAACCGGCACAACCACCTCTGGAGAGGCTGGCAAAGGTTCTGGTTTCTGACTCGTCTAGTTTGTGTCGTGTGGTTCAGACACACAGCTCAAAAAAGTAAGTGCTGGGTAAAAAGCAGAACTTTAATGAATTCACATACAGCAGATCAATTTTTGATCCCATGTGATTTCAATTATGGAATAGAGCTGTTACCTGTAGTTGATTTTACTAAAAGACTAAGGCTGTTTTCGAAACGGCCTGCAACATACTACTTACTAATGTAGTATTCAGTAGGTACTGCCTACAACATACTGCGTTTGAATTTAGCATGTAGTATGTCTGTTCTGTTCGATCTGTGTTGCAGTACGCTGGGCCAGACGTCACTGAATCTCCGGTTTTGGAAAGTGGGAGTAAACACGGCCAAGCTGATAGCGAAACTGCTTCATTAGCATCACTAAAGATATAAAAAGTTAAGAAGTGGTTAATATGTAATTTAATAGTTTTCACAGCACCTAAAAACTGAGTTCCCCCTCAAAAAAGACAAGGAAAAGAAAAAATGGAACGATCGCTGTGCATTGTGGGAAACAGTGCCCGAGGCAGACTGGTCCGATGCATACTGTGAAATTTTCCTGAATCAGTATGACATTCGGCGAGTTTAGCATACTGCAGATTTTGCTCTTGTTCACATACTACTTACTACATACTGAATTTTGGCCAAATCAGTACGTACTGCTAGTGTAGCCGGCGGTTTTGAAAACAGCCCTAGTGATTTGAATCTCGGCAGGTCAGGTCATTCACAGGTGAGTTTGAGGAGAGAGTCCAGAGGGAGGGGGCAGCAACAGAAAAGGCATTTGGTCCTGGAGGAGCAGAGACTGCAGGCATCATTAAACTATCATTATTACCTGATAATTATTTGGGTAAAGTCATATTTTTGTCACTTTAAGAGATGTACCGGTGCAGCAAGAAGTCTGAGACATGATCAAAAACAATAGGCTATAAAATACAGCATCCATGTTGTTTCCCAAGTAGGACTTGAAGCTCTATAACAAACTCAAGTTGGAAAAATGACTTGCAAATTAGAGTAATTGGACCATCTGAGAGGGACGTAAATGAAGAGACTTCAGACGCAGCAGCAACCTGAATCAGGCCTATGAAGAGGCAGACTGTCTACAGGAACAGATACACTTCAATCCTAATCAATATGGCTGTCTACACTGGCGACTTCATTTGTGTTGGAACTTCACCAGTAGAACTGTGGCTTATGGGTGCTGTTAAAAGCTGTCTGAGGACCATCCTAGTGGCCCACAGGCTGAAATTATTGACAGTTTAATTGAAATATCCCCCCAGTTTGAGCTCAGCCAGGAACTGTTTGTAGGACGTCATCCCTCCCTCGCCGCCGACTGCATAATTTCCTGTAACTGTACTCAATCTGATAAAGGCAGAATTCCTTAATGGACACAGAAACTGCTGCAGCTCTGAGTATGAGACGAAGACACAATGTCAGTATTTGGATGCCTGATTGCTTAAAATTAAAAACTAATTAACTGTGCTTACCCCGCTCTGTTGGAATAACAAGGTTGACACATTTATCACACTTATTAGCAAGTAGGGGAGAAGGGGACAGGATTCCCATGTTGCTTAGAATAAGAACAAGAACCAGACAAAATGAACATATTTCATAACACATAGTAAAATCAGGGATGTTCAAGAACTGGGGCTACTATTGCATTAAGTTACTTTAACCAGCAGCTAGTGTTGTAGAACTCAAGGCCAGTCTTGGTCTCGAAGCCTCTTATTTCAGGTCTCGGTCTCGTCTCGGAATCTAAAGCATTTTTACTCGGTCTCGGACTGGGCGGACTCCGTATTTTATATCATGACCGGTCAAGACCACCAGGTTTGCACTCTGTGTCCCTGTCATTACTGTGATAAGAGAAAAACGAAACTTAAGGAGTCAAAAGAAAGTCAACAAAGACAAAACCAAACCTTGTTTGTTGCTGTCAATTGTATTTAAAGCAAACTTAAATAAAATAATCAGAAGTCTTTTATTTTGTTAACTCTCATCATGATTTTTCATTGATATATATGGTCTTGGTCTTCCCTCAGGCTGAAGATTTGCGATGCCAAAAAGCAGGACAAATAGGAAGAGAAACTCTTTTGTACCGATAGCAGTTAGCCCGCTTAACGATGCTGCATAACTGTTGTTTCCATGTTGTTGCTGTTGTTACCATTTTGAATGTTTTGATGTTGGTGTGATTTGTTGTACTGTTTTGTTTGTGTCACCGCTGAAAGACAAATTGCCCCACGGGGATAATAAAGAAACCTTGAACCTTAGTCCTGTCTCGGTCTCGCCCTGCCTTGGTCTTGGTCTTGACTCGGTCTCGGTCCCTAAATGTCTTGGCCTTGTCTTGGTCTTGGTGCACTCTGGTCTCAGACATGTCTTGGTCTCGGTTAATGTGGTCTTGACTACAACACTACCAGCAGCACTACACCTATTCATAAACTACGATACATGTTAAAGTCAATAAATGTATCAAAATATTTCTAACACTGAAAGCTTCAATCACAGCATTATTGTGTAAAGAGCACAGACATTATCATCAGCACAGCCTGACCTCCAAACACACCTGAACAAGCAAATTGCAGTTACAGGAAACATTTCTCAACTCCAGCGGCTTTCTTTTTTTTTTCAGATTACAGCAAACAATCCAAATGCTCAGAAATGGACCCCTGACACTTCCTTTGAAAGTAAGCTTCTAAGAAATATGTCATCACATATGACTGACGAGCATTACTCAACAGTCACAACAGTGAAATGAACGTTCCACTGGAATTCTGCAATGAAATACAGTCATGACAAACTCTATGACGGCATTATTTCAGCAGAACTGAAGGTAACAAATGTTTGTTCATCACTGAGAGGATGATTCGTGAATATCTATTCAACTTATTTCTAAAATGTCTGACTTTGATGTTTAATCAAGCAGCAGCCTCCGATCTTAAAATACTGCATGTAGCCGATGTGGAAGTGTTAAAAACTGCAGGTTTGGCCTCGTGGTTAAGTTGTGGGCCCCATGTATGGAGGCTTTAGTCCTAAAGAGGAGGGCCTGGTTTCAATTTCAAACCTGCAGCCCCTTTCCTGCATGTCATTCCCTGTTTCCTGTTTTATCCACTGTCCTATCCTCTCTGAATAAAAGAAATAAAGCCCTAAATTATCATTTTTTAAAAAGCATCCACTCAAGGCTGGCTGCAGAAGCATCAGAAACCACATGTGCACCTTTTCCAAAAAACACATCTTTACATAAAAAATAAACATGTTTGAAGATATACAAGTTTTGCCTGAATACGGACATAGTTGACTTGATTAACAGGAGGACACACCGGAGCCGTTAGTGAGGAGGCAAAAGGCTCGGCTTAACTCTGCTTCTTTGCTTCATACCAGGACAACCAAAAGTTAGGTTGAGTCAACATTTCCAATATGGCAACCGCCGACAATCGGCTTCAAGACTCCCAGTCAAACACTATTAATACTTTTAACAGAGCTACCTCATCAAGCATGCAAGCTGCAGAAAATCAACTAGCTTTCAATTGTAGAACAGAAACACTGTTGCAGCAGCAGCTATGTTTTAGCAGCCAGGGGTCTTTAGATTTTAGCCACACTAAACGTTGCAAGCTCGGCAGCGCCAACATCTTCAGACTTATTTTCAGATGCTAATCACTTAACAAAAACATGGGCACATGCTACCTTTTCAGACCAAAACTCAACACCAATTAAGGATGGTGGGTAATTTATCAACTTTTTTAAACTTTTGCTGATATATGCCCAAAAAACTGCGTTAGCCAACAAAGCTTCACACTTTTTAGATACATTTGTAATTACTACTCCTTTAATTTAATTGGCTAGAATATGTTGGTTAGTCTTCCAGCCATATACTTTGATTGGGACCGCCTGACTAATGACCCTTTTCCACTACACAGTTCCAGCCCTACTCGACTCGACTCAACTCAACTCGGTTTAGGTTCCTTTTCCACCAGCCCGAGTACCGACTCACGGTGGGCGGGGTCGTCATAACACAGCTGTGCTAAACTTCATTCATGTCATTGTGAACGCGACACGAACACGGGTTTGATTCCTGTGTTGGGCGTCGCACTCATGACTCTTTGGTGACGACATTCTCTGACCAATCAGTGGCCGGCAGTCCGTCGACGTCACCTTTTAGTATCGGCTCAGCTCGCTTGGAACCAGAGCAGAACAGGTACGAAAAACTGGTATCTTACACGAGGTACCGCGCCCGTGGAACCGCAACACAAACTGAGTAGAGTCGAGTCAAGTCGAGTAGAGTAGGGCTAACACGGGCCGGTGGAAAAGGGCCATTAATTTAATTTATATCTGCAACTGGACAGGCTCCTTCAAACAATAACAACTGATTACCTTAAGTAACATCGATTAGGAGGCTGCAGTAAATATGGAGTCGTAAAAGACATACTAAAACAAACCTGCTTTGATTTTACTCTTTGTATTTAATATCTTAAGCAGAAAAACTGCACTTTTATCTACTCCTGAAAACCTACTGTATTTCCTCAAAGTCAAACAAATAACAGGAGGCATACTCGCGCACAGCTTCAGATGTGAGGATCCTTTACACTGTTCATCAGTGTATCCTCTGAAAAAAGGCTCAAGATGTCTTCATATAAATAATGGCAAAGGGTGATATCATCGACCTATGTAAAACACTGTCCATAACATTTATGCAGCAGGGAGGTGTTACCTGTTGGTGGCGTGCCCCAGTGAAGGTGTACTGGACAGAATGAGGCGGGTAGCGGCTCTGCTCGCTGCTGAAGCTCCCCTGGCTGGGGGGGTAGCCCGAGCTACTGGACATCTCGGCTCAGTGCGAGCGGGCTGCTGCTGCTTCACAGATCACAGATCTCAGCTAGACCATGTTCAGAGACACAAACCACCTGCACCAGGATAGAAATACAAAATAGATTAGAGGTCAAGGTGAAGGAGAACTGGAAATAAAACACGCCTTTATAAAGCTATGACGAAAATAATCAACAACGACAACTTTTTTCTGTGGTGCTGACCGGCTAACCCAGAGGAGGTGTGAGGTGGTGTGTGTAAATCTGCAGGGTTTGTGCTCCCTCTTCTAAATGTAGAATGTGTCTTTATTAGATGCTAAAAAAGACCTCACGACATGTCAGTACTTCCTGGCCTGTGAATGAGGAGAGTTAGCAGTGTAGTAGCTGTGATGAAGGCTGGAGCAGAGACACACACGGGGCAGGCATGTTAAAAACGTGACTGCAGAAGCAAACAAACTATATCTGACACCTAACCTGGTCGTTATGAGTTTACATGCACTAAGTTCAATTTGATTTCATTCCCTCAATTATGAATAAAATCCGCCCCCTCCAGTCACCCCCTCTCTCTCCTGTTTGCTTGAGGTAAATGAACACTTTTATTTTGACAAACCAGATCTCTGAGCTGATCTCAGACCTCGTATTCAGCTTATTAAATCCCCACAATTTTCCCCTTCCATCAACTATTTATTTACTTATTTTCCATTCCCTCCATTCTAAATATAAAGCCCGACATCAAGCACCTTCCTGTGGTACTCCACCAACAAAATGTCATTCTAAATGTGGAATTCCAGCTTGTAGATTGATGTACCAGGTTAAGGAGCGATTAGCACAAGATCAGGCAATGTGCTATACTATTATGTCTTTTAAATAAGAAACTACATCAGAATGGGATCTCACTTTTGAGAATCAAAACACAAGCATGAATTGAAAGTCTTTAGGTACAATTTTTGTTTTTCCAACACCACTAATTTGCTATTTTGTTTTCTTTCTGTGCAATTTAGCAACCTGAGACTATAAAATGGAGTCTGCTATGTTTGCAAACAGCTTGATAGACATTTGCACGTAGATGTCTGCTTATAGAGATTTCTAAAAAAGCCAAACAATGGTCACCGAATAGCAGATGGGTTGTGTGACGCAGTACCCCAAGTAACTTGTGTGTGCCTCTCTTCCCCGCCTCACAGATTTCCTACAGTCAATGCCACAAAAACGCCAGTTATACTACTTTAACTACTGAGAGAAACCAGACTGCTTCTGACACCCTAACACGGGGGCTTCCACCAGATCCATGTCCGGTCCGTCTCCGTGTTCTCTCGTCCATCAACACCCACTGGTTGCGTTTTTAGAACGCAGCACGGAGCAGGACCGCCGGACAGCTGGAGTCATGTGACCGAGGTTTTCCCACGGCAATCACTGACTCAAGGATTCTCCTCTTCCTCTCCTCATCCATGTTGTCTTTATCAGCCTCTGAAAACCTCTGACCTGTTGACTCCAGGCCTGCCTCCGCTCTAAATGACATTTTGTTGTCATAGTTAGAAGTTCACACATATAGCAACATCGCTGCCAGAAATAAGGGTGTAATAACACTCACTTATCCCCTTCAATGATTTAGTTGCTTATATTTTGATGGAGAGTATGACTGTTTCAGAACTATTGTTTCAAAGGTGTCATACAGACTTAGGAAGCAAATAAAGGGAATAAAACATAATTCATTTTAGTATGTTTACTTTTATATCTGTCATGTACACTAAGTTACATTCTGTAGTACTTCTATTAATATTTGTTGTAGTATGGTTTAAGTAAAGCATAATGAAAGTCCATATGAAAAAAGATAGCCAAGTGTTTTGTCTCTAAATAGCCCTGCCCTCCTTCCTTCCTTCCTTCCTTCATTCCTTCCTTCCTTCCTTCCTTTCCAAATCCACTCACTGAGCTACAGGATCAAGCACACTGATTGGTCAGCAGGCATCATTTTTATACAGGTTGATCTCTTATCCTGAACATCACCTGCTCTGGGTGATCAGGTAAGGTGTGCAGCGTGAGCTTGAATGGTGCTGCATCTTGGTGGGAAGTAAAGTTGAATTAGAAATCCAATCATTGTGCACCTCGTTGATAAGAGTAAAAAATAACAAATCCAAATATATGACTGACCTTCCACACTTGCTTATGTCTAAAGCAGATGAGCTGAGAGTGACACGGAGTCAAAATCAAGACCAGGTGAAATGTATCGTTCTTTTAGTTTTCTGCAGTAAGGTGCCATATGGCATGGTTACACACTCAGGCTTCATTTGAGTCAAATAAAGATAGAGACGCATTTACAAGAACAAATCTCCTGCTGATCTCTGAGCTTGAATATTACAGTGCGTAACCATTCTCTAGTTTCTCAGAAAAAATTTGATGTTGTTTTGGTTTCATTATCATGCTGGTATCAAGGTACTGTGCCTTCTCTGTGCCGTGTGCACATGAGATTGAGTGTGATGCCAAACTGTGCTGTGGCACATTCATGGTCTGGTTATTGTTTCAAGTGATGTGGGTGTGTTGCTAATGTTAGTCATGTTCTGTGAGAGCAGGAACTTTGTAACTCATTGCTGTCTTTCATTAGCTGAAGAAAGAGATGTTAACAGGGGCTGTTTCTGCTATTTATTCATATACGCCACATTCTTAAGAAGTCAATTTAATCTAAGTACATTTCAAATGCAATAAACCAATCTGCATCTCTGCCTGATCAGATATCATATCCTTCTCTAAGGCTTGAATCATTTTCCAGATTAAACATGATAAAACTACTTCAGTCATATATGGTTATCAGTCGGTCATGAATTTGTATCGGTGATAGAAACAGTATCTTGTCCATTACAGTGATATGTCAGGTATGTTATTGTACACATAGAATGCGTGAAATAACATCCTGAATTCCTCAGATTTTAATTAATTGTGCTAAAAAGGTCCAATCTCAAACCGTATATGTCATGCCAACTGGTTATATCAGCAGTACTAAGAACTTCAGAATAATATCTCATTGTTAGCTGATCCGATCTAATCTTATCTCACACTGACAAATGACTCCTCTACTTTCATTTAAGCAAAACTGTTTATAAGAGAGAAAGTAGCAGGTTTATTTCAGGCGCTTAATATCTTATTAGCCCGGATCAGTTAAGCAATGTACGAAGAACAGAGCCAGGAAGCAATGTGACACTTTATGATGAAGGTCTGTTATCTAACCGAAGTTCGGAACTTTTAGAGAAGCCAAACATACAGACAGCTTCTTTGCATGCTGAAAAAAGTGACTGTATTTGTGCCTCTTTGTGTCATTTGTTTCATTTATCTTATGAGTCTCTGTTGGCTATCACATTTTTAATTTAGGTTCTGTAAGATTTACAGCTTGACCAGCATGCCAAGACATTATGATGATTCCTTTGGGGTTGGAAAAGCTACAACAAACGCCACCATAACCGGAGCGGGGAATCTGTTACGTTATTTTGTTTCTATCTGAGAGCCACAGTTTGGAGCCAGCTTCACAGTTACCAAAATTATAAGTAGAACATCACAGATGTTTTGACAGAGTGGGAACCACAAACAAGCTGCCACCAGTGCTGCTGGTGGATGTTTTTCTTTTTCTTGATGTAAATTGTGAAGGTTGTTGAACGAAACAGAATAATTCTGTAAGGGAAAGTAAGGGAGCTACTAGATTTACACTAAAAGTGATGACTAGATAGTTACCAGTGTGCCTTGCATCAATAAAATGGGGGAGGGGGGGGATTGTTGCACTGATGCTGAGTAATACCCTAGACATATCTCAGATAAAAATTTGGTAATTTTTCTACTAAAAAGGTTTGACTAAAGAGTTAAAACACCTAAGTACATTAATCACATCTGGGCTATAGGGATGGGACTAATACAGCAATATAATGCAATCCTAACATTTTGCACCAAATATGGATATTTCATATTTTAACTACTCCATGACTCTTTTCTGTGGCACCATTGATATTAATCCTGCTCTTAACATTTTGGGGGCAGTTTCTTCTCTCAAGTTAACTAGGTATAGGAGGTATGATTGTCTTCCTATTTATCAACCTCCACAGGATCTCTATATTGTGATCTTATCGTCATTGTGAATTGCAATTCCCACCCCCATTGGACTAATATCCTTCATGAGACTTTTTGTTAAGTTGGTGATGTGTCTGTATGTATTGTGACTGTTGAGGAAAAACAGACCTCATTTAAAAGATTTAGCACCCCTGCATCCTTGCTGCATTAAATCCCTGTTACATCTTTATCAGAAAATATTCAGGATAACATAAGAATGCCTTCCACATAATAAATCGAGAACCTAAAACCTGATTTAATCCCTCTCTTTTACAAGAACTCGTATTAAAAGAGTCCATGATGTGAACCATTAAGTGATCTATACATGGTTCAGTTTAAAGTGCATCCCTGCCTTATTCGAATAACATGAAGCACACATGTAGATTACAAATTGCAGATGCTTCTTTCATCTTGTTCTTCCCCTTCCTCTGTTGTTTCCTATTCCAGCTCTTCATCATTAAATCTCCAACGTGTTTCAGGCATGTCGACAATGGGAGCATGCAGTTCAGGGTTGAAAAATGTACAGTTGTCGTGCCTCTAAGTTTCAGTCCAGCTTGATTACCAGGCATTTGCAACAATTTCTATGGTCATTTCTTTGCAAATCAAGCAGCCACAACGTACTTAATGGCCCCATGTAGCCATTATTGAGAGATGTTGCTGCTGCGTGTTGTTGTTATTGCCTTAAAACACCATACTGTCATATAAACGCAATTGGATTTGTAGCTTATCTTGGGGGATGGGGCTATTTCCACAACCCGGTGCTTCATAGGAAATGCATCCAAAACATGCACAGTAATACACGACGACTACACATACTATGATGCTCATCACTTCAATGTGATAAGACGATGTTTCAGATGTTGTTGTTGTCGCTAGCTAGCTAACTTAGCCTGTATTTCACCTTTGAATTCTCAACCACGTCGCCATCTTGCAAGGCAGATTTTCAGCGTACACCGGGGCGCTTAAATAGCGTGCTAATTACACATGTTGCTGTGCTGCATCTAAGTTGTTTGTACTTACCTCATATTTAGAAAATATACTGACAGCAGAGAAAGGTTTCTCGGACTGAAATATGTGTCAATTGTTGATTGTAAATCCGCGGGTTGCGAGCTGTGGACGACTAGGCAGACCGAAGGCTGCGCCGCATTTGTCGGACGATATCCTAAAAGGGCAAAATAAATTATCCTAACTCGGTTTTATCTAAAGGGTACTATAACCCCCCAAAAATGTCGACTCATACAGCAGGCTAAAATAGCTGAATCACACGGTAATACCATGGGGAGGTTATATATTTGAGTATTTGTTTTAGAAATTTCATTTTTTTAGTTTTATGTTCCTGCAAGGAAAAAAGAGTGCAACATCTAAATATTCCCCTCTTACAGTGTAATGTTCCTGGTGCGTGTAAATTCCCCCCTTTAACCCTCTTGTTATGTTGCGGGTCAAATTGACCCCTTTTAATGTCTATTTTAGGTAATATATGCTATCCAAACCAGCTATATACAGCATAAAAATCTGGGCAGCATGTGATAGAATTCAAAATTTAAAATAAAACTAACAAAAATCTAAGTCATGTAAAAGCTATTGTATTTAAATTTAGGGATTTCCAATGTACATTAAAACAAGTTTTAACATGAATTTTAATGAAGAACGAGTGAGTTATCCTCATTGAACCATGATCTGTGATAATTAAAGAACACCACTGCACTAAATCTTGATCTAAATTGTTAGTAATGGAGTTAAAAATTACATTAAAAAAATGTGTGTTGGGATTTTTTGTGGTTCTGACACTTAGATAATTGAATATGCCCCGGGTCAAATTGACCCAGGAACATTATTGCTGTTCCAGAGAAACGAACATAACAGGATGCTTAAACCACACTACAAATATTGCTTGATTTAAAAAATAAAAGCTATATTTTCGGATTTTTGTTCTCGCTTATAACAAAAAAAAGAAAAATGTTAAATTGATTTTGTTCTGTTTGCCAGTTGATTTAAACTCATTAATTGGGTAGCGATAGGAACTCCAATAAATGAAAATACTTTCTCTCCTTCTAAAACTGGATACCTTTGTTTTGCTGGACTTGATCATGATACTTTTTGGACTCTCAAGAAAAATCGTTTGTGATTAATCGTTGGTTGCAGCTGACAAAATGCTATCTTCTTTTGTGTGTGGAACCATTCAAGCACTTAAACGTTCGTCCCTACACGGAATGTTTACGGTAACGGACAAAATAATGAGTGGTTACCTGGTTGTCTGTGTAGTATTATCCTATCTGATATTTGTAAAATGGATATATTATCGACATCGGCGCTCTTTGATAAAGTTACTGAGCAACTTAATGAATGTTTTACTGAACAAAGAAACGAGCGGGGCGGACATCAGAGCTTTAATCGTGACTGCTCATCCGGATGATGAATGCATGTTCTTCGCGCCAACGATTGTACGACTGGTTGAATTAAATATCAACGTTCATTTGCTCTGTTTGTCTGAAGGTACGAAGACACTATGCCATTGTTTGCATTAATAACCTTAATATGTAAGTTAAAAAGTCACTGGAGGGATGTGACATTGATAAATAAACGTGTGGCTTGCTGCTTGCTTATGTTGTTAAATTTCATTTAATCCACGTGCTTTTCGCGTCAGCTAACACTACAAAATAATAGAAAATGAACCGCATGACAATAACATGTCCTACCAATGTAGATTATCTTACTTTCAGTGATGTTGCTCTCTTAAACTTTAACCAAACACCACACCGATACAGTAAAATGGTTGCATTTTCATCATCATTGCAGGTGATTGCGTAGGGTTAATACCTGCACATTAAACTGTCGATTGGGCGCTTTGAATTCGTTCTGATTTATATAAAACATATATATTTATAATCAAATGATTCTACAAATTACCAGAGCTGGAAAAAATACTGTTTCTACAGACTAAATCATGGTGTTCCGGCATAATAGCTAGCAAAGAATCAAGTTTTAAGGAACTGTTTGCTGGTGTTGTTCCTTTAGATTTTTTCGAGTAACTGATTCACTTCTCCCTGCCATATAATGTAAGAGACAAGAGAGCCAGCCTGGTATTTTTAAATTTTGTTTGGGGAGGATGTCATACGACTAGCAGAAAGGAAATAAAGAAAAAACAAACTATTAGTGATAAAACAGTTTAATTCACAATATTTTGAATATCTTGACTGCTGCTGGCATTATAATGCATAATGTATTGTATTATATAATTGTCTTTGCCATATTGTATTATGTTATATTACATTATTATTGTAACTACAACTATGGTCATATTACATACCCATATTTATTTTTATTTATTGCTTAATCTGTCATTACCAACCATAATCACACCATGTCAACCTGTCACTACTGAAACATTTTTAATACTGCCTGTAATTACTGCTATTAATCTGAATTCCATTTGTAACATTATTGTATATATCTTAATTGTATTCTCGCTTTATATATCTATTTTTATTTTCACTTATCTTATCTTATTTAATTTTATTTTACTTATTGAAACTTCTTCTTGATTGTACATATGTCTGGGTTGCTGTAACTGAATCCCCCCCCCCCCCCCCCCCCCCCCCCCCGGGGGATCAATAAAGTAATATCCTTTCTTATCTTATCTTAGCAGCCAGCTCTGCTTGGAAATGCAAATCAGTTATGGTAAAAAGGCCAACAGAAGGCATTTTTTTCATTGATCCTTTTAGAGCTTAATAGAGACATCAAGGTATACATATAACTTTAAAGTTAAGGCTTTGACCTATGTCACCAAGGCTTTGTATGCCGAACTGATTTAACTTAGAGGACATTAATAAAACAACTCAAACTTCTACAGCTCTGTTTTTAATTTTAATGCAACTTTACATACTTTAGACAGCCATAACATTACATAGTAAAACTATACCTTTTAAAATCACTAACTTCCATGTTGCGTTTGTAGAGCCTCCTATCAGAATCTACACTTTTTGCTAGTTGTGCCTTTCAGTACTGTTTGGCTAAAGTTTGATTTGTCCTCCTATTGCAATACAGGAAACTACTACAATCAAGGAGCTCTGCGTAAACAAGAACTTCTCAACAGCTGTTCCGTGTTGGGGATACCAGACTCAAGAGTCACCATAATCAACCATAAGTAAGCAGCCATCTGCAGAAGACAGATAACACATAAATTACAACTTATCAGCTGTGCACATGTAATATTTAGTGCGCACATTCAGCTATGGCTTGTAAGAGTTTGCACCGCTGAGTATTTACACTTGTGGGTTAAAAATGTTGGAAATGTACAGTATGTGTTCAGAAACTGAGACTAATTACTAACTAAAAGAAGACTTAATGAACAAGTATTTTGCTACCATCATTTCTGCAGACATATCCTTGTGTGCCTACATGTTGCAGCCCCTCATTCCCCTCACCGCCCCCAGTGTCTATCAGAGCAAATAGAGGGTTGACCATGGATCACACCCATTCACTCTCAAGACAAGAGAGCTGATCTGCCTGATCTGATGTATTACCCCTGTGTCACAAGGGAATAAATTAGTGGTCCTCCAAGAGGCTATGACCTCCCCTGCTGTTGAACGTAAAGTTATCTAAAACATCTCAAACTCCAAGCTTACATTAATGAGTTTGCCCATTAATCCATGTATCTATCTACAGTACCTACATTTATTAGTTTGTCCATGTCTTGAAGGCATCTTGAAACTATAATTAATTCATCTAATTTATTTTATGAGTAAGTTTGAGAATAAGGTTCTCTTTATTTAATTTATCTTGTGATGTGTACTCCAAGCAGCCTCCTTCAATCTTGAGAAATGTAGCCCATGCCAAAATCCACATCATAAGACAGATACGTTTTAAAAGAGACCAACCAGCTAGATTTGTAAAAGAAATACAATATAGAATGGAACATAAAATCAAGACAGTTGACACAAGATTTTGTACAATTAGATTTGTGGCTGACTTGACTGCGAGGCGTGCCGTGCACAATTTTGCTGTTAGTGGGATGGCTGAAGGCCCGCCTCAACTCCACTTCTGTGCCTCTTGCTAGGTTGACTGAAAGTTAAGTTAGCATTTCTCAGGCTTCAAAACTTCCCTTCAGAAAACAATGGGTAACATCACTGAGATTAACTCCATATTTTATACAGTCTGTCGTTTACACTAATAAGCCATCAGTCTGCCTAAGTAGTTAAAATGGATGAGTCAGAATCAACAACAGTCCATTGTACATTAGAAAGACTATAGACCTGGTTATAGCCATTTTGTAGTCTATTAACTGCATAAAATAATTGACCTCTTCATGCAGTTAAAATGATAAATAATCAATATGCAACCCCACACTTATTTGCAGCTGCTTAGTCAGGTCTTCAGAGTCGTCTGGTGGAGTCCAAGCGGCAACCTAAAGCCGCGAGAATTGAAGACAATGCGGAAGTGTTAAAAACTGCAGTTTCTCGAGTGACCACTTGAGGCTTGAAGTACCGGTAACCACATACACATAAATTTAAAAAAGCAAAGAACACCGTAGCTGTCGGCCAGGAGGCTCAAAGTCTGCCTCTTTACCTCACACTAGCCCGACTGAAGTTAGGTTGAGTTCTGTATTTCCAATATGGCTTCCGGCGACGATCGGCTTCAAAACAGGGCTTCAGAAACAGCTGGATGACGTCACAAATACTACATCCATTATGTATACAGTCTATGGTGGAGCCTCATACTTGTATGGTTTAATGTTTTGATCTGTTTGGATTACATATCAAATTGTGTACTGAACTTAACTGAAGTGTTCTGCTTGGTGGAAACGCACCAAAAGTGTCAGTTCAAATGTAATTGATGGAAACTTTTCAGCATGTCTACCATACCTCTATCCCCATAGTTCGCTAATATTTTGCTGTAAAGGAAAATATGACTGATTAGTTCAAAGCAGATTGTCTCACATTCAAATATGGTTGCAGGAACAGGCAGAATGTAACCTTTGTCTTTTATTTTTTATTAATTTAAAGCTGGGGTTGGTAGTCAGATACACTTTTTGTTATACTTGTTAAAAAGGTTCTTTATGTCCTGATGGCAATCAATACATAATGTGTTCTTAAAAAAGAGTGAAAAAAAAGCCGCTTTCTACAGCCAGAGCAAACCTGGGTAAACATCAACCAATCCCTGCCTTTGGGAGCCAAATTATTAAACCAATCAAATTCCGTCCTGCCGTTCTGCCCGCCTCCTGCGCGTACATTTCATGTTTGTTTGTGTTTTTAACTTTCACTATGATAATGTTTTGGTGTTTTCGTACTGCTGAGTGAGACATGAGTTGACGTAGTGCAACTCACGTGCACTCCGGAGCTCCGAGGGGAGGGGGGATAGGGGTTCGACGGAGTCCTGAGGAAATGCTACATTCAAATTCATGCTAGTTTATCGTGACTACAGACTACAAGCAAATACTTGAAAGGATTTTTGATGAGTAAAATTGTGACTGTATGCTGAAAAAACTATAGTTTATGTCCCCATTGAAGGCCTTAAATGATGTTTAGAAACAGCTGTTGTAGAAACAGCAAAGACCAACAAACTTGACTCTTGGACATTGTCCTCACAAGTTCAGCAGTGAGCAAAATAAGAGCAAGAACTTATCACTGTCCAAAGTCTTGTGGAACTTTTCTCCTCTGATGTCTGCTACATTTTGTTTGCTTGTTGATGCAGCTGTAAGACTCTCAGTATCCGGACTCTGGTTGTTGGCAAGGTCAAGTTACAGAGAAAGTAGTGGTAAAAGGTGATGTTAAAAAAGGGGGGCTATCTTTTTTTCCTTTGGATCAACCCTGCAGCTTTCCTTGAAAATGTTTGGAGTTTCTAAGAACTGTGGGGCCGCCTACATGTGAGTCCCTACATGTTGTCTCAGCAGGAGAGCTGTATGAACTCTGGCACTAACCTGGAACTCGCAGTAATAAGCTGGCAGCAGGCCCAGGTTGTCTGCCCCAGAGAACATTGTTGTGTGCGTGCGCGTGTGTGTGTGTCTGTGTGTGTGTGTGTGTTTGTGTGTGTGCGTGTGTGTGTGTGTGTGTGTGTGTGTATGTGTGTGTGTGTGTTTGAAAACGCACTCACACACACACGCACACTTCCTAGTTTTATCATCTTGTGCACACAGAATACAGCTGAACTTTGATCTCAGTGCTGTCTGCACTTCTGCTGAACTGGAGTGTAGCCCATTTTCCTTTTCTGTGTATTCTGTTGTTTGCCCAAAACACACATATCATCAGCACTTTGAGAGCCCCAGCCCCTCTCTCTCTCTCTTTCTCTCTCTCTCTCTATCTATCTATCTATCTATCTATCTCTATCTCTCTCTATCTCTCTTACAACTAGGCTCCCTCCCCCTCTGTTCCAGCCCCTCACCCCCAACCCCTCCTGCCCCTCTTGTCCATGTCTGCTGAAGCCAACTGCCAAGGACTGTGGGATATATTTTGGCAATCCTCTGAGCACAGCTAATGTAGGTCATTCTGAGCTGTTATTCTCTTTGTGTGTCTGTACATGGCTAACCACACTTTGGCTTTGCTACTCACCCTCTCCACTCAAGTATGTGCAGATGGACATCCTGGACTTGACCTCTCCCTGTTTTTCTCACTGACCATTTTATTGCGAAAGAAGAAAGTTTCTCACTTTCAGAACTTAAATAGAGTAGAAACAAAAGCATCGACCGATGTGGGATATTGAGACCAGTATCAATACTGATATTAGCGGGGACTTTGCTGGTCACTGACATGGTGGCCAATTTATTGTATTTCAAGCTAGAATAAGTGGGAACATTATCTGTCTCGGTTTCTGATATGACAACAACCCTCTTCATATCAGCTCCCAACAAGTCCACAACAGCTCCCTCCATTCCGCCATCATTACATCTTTGGACTTAAACTTTGATCCTGCAGCAGTGTTATAGGTGTCCCAATGTGTGATTTCACATTGCGCTACAGCGTTAGGGACACACGAGAACTAAATACACAGACCCCTAAAGTTAGGGGTCTTGTCCACCCTAAAATGATTCTATTTCAGATGACCACCTCTCACCATACATCAACCTGCTTATTACCCGCCTGCCAACTCAAGATATGCATTAGCTGACGTTTAGGTATTGATTTAAAGGTGATTGATTTAGTTTGCATTTTTTCTTTCCACTCAACCAGTCCTGTAACTCTACCAAAGCCCATACTGTGTTGCAGTTTGTGGTTGCTTTGTGTCCGTTTTCTTCAATCTTGATTGATGTCGTTTTCATGCCGATCCTTGTGTGATTTAACTTCCATCGCTGTTTTCCTCCTCTCTCTTCTTTTCTCTGCTGGTGACCGGTCAGCCTTTTACCACCAATCTTAAGTTTGTGCTCTCCAAAATGAATTTAGGGTCATATAAAAAATATCCTCCATGTTGTTTATTAAGGCTGCCGGAAACTAATGTTTTTGCCACATTGTCAACAGGAAGAGGTGAAATCATAAACTTTGTTAATAATCGACTTCTTTACACAAAATGAACCGACATGTTGATGGGATCTTGTTGTCTACATTCAATCATCATCAATCAATCAATCTTTATTTGTATAGCGCCAAATCACAACAAACGTTATCTGAAGACGCTTTTACAAACAGGAGGTCTAGACCACTCCATGTCAAATTTTGAATAAAGACCCAACTTCAAGACAGGATAAGACTCAATCTGACCCCACCTTAATCCATCATGAGCATTGCACATCACAGTATTTAGCTAGTTACAGTGGCGAGGAAAAACTTCCTTTAACAGGCAGAAACCTCAGGCAGAACCAGACTCATGTTAGACAGCCATCTGCCTCGACCGAGTTGGGCCTTGAAAGAGGGATAGAGGGGAGTAAGAGAGAGAGGTGATAGTGATAAGACGAGTAGAAGAAGCTGTTGCCGCTGGAGTCCAGCACGTCCGTATCAGCTGGAGTCCAGAACGTCCGCAGCAGGAGGACGTCTACAGCAGCTCAGAGGGACCTACGAGACAATGGAGCTCAGGGACTCCAGAAAGGTCTATGGTTAGTAACTTTCAATGGGGCAGGCAGAGTTAAAGTAAGTGATGGGGGGTTGGGGGGAAGGGGATGAGATAGGATCCCAGTGTGTCAGTGCGCCAGTTCCCCCGGCAGCCGACAGCAGCATAACTAAAAGCTGGTCCAAGCCTGATCCAGCTCTAACTATAAGCGTTATCAAAAAGGGTCAACCTGACTTATCTTTGTTTTTTGACTTTGACTTTGCCCCTTGCCCAAAGCACACACCTTCCCAGACTGAACATTCTTACTGATTTCCGAAAGGCGAAAGAAAGGACTGTTGAATAATGAACTTTCGAACTTTAAAAAAAAAAAAAAAAAAACATTCCAGAAAGAAGAATGTAACTATGTTCGATTTAAAATGTTATAATGCATGATGTCATCTCGTATGATGTAATTATTATTTTGTGGCATAATAATTAGGGGCCGGTATTGTAGGGGCCATAATGTTGATTTTCTATCTTATTCGTTAACCATGATTATTTCCTTTTTTATTGCTTACTTCATTTCGGGTTTTGGGTTCATGGGTGTGGTTTACCTTTTATCTACCTGTTCAGTTGGGGGCGGGGGTACACACATAGAGGGTGAGTGGGGTTGAGTATTTTTTGTTGATCGTCATTTTCATTGTTTATTTCGATCTTTTTTGATATTGATTTATTTTGAGTGTTTGTTAATAAATAGTGAACCTACTTTGAACTTTGATTTTGATTTAATGGCAAGACGCGAGCACAACCCCATTTAGTCTCTGCGGCACCTTACAAGCTGAGCCGCTTCAAAAGTTTTAAGCCTACTCTTAAAAGTGGAGAGGGTGTCTCCCTCCCGGACCCTGACTGGTAGATAATTCCAAAGGAGAGGGGCATGATAACTGAAGGTTCTACCTCCCATACTAATTTTAGAGATTTTAGGTACGACCAGCAGGCCTGCATGTTGGGCCTTGCTATTCAGTGTGGCCCTTGCTATTCAGAATAAAGAATTGTGGTAATTGGGTTTTGAACAGCTAGTCAAGTATTTGTAATCAAGTAATTAACACAGTCTGTAATGAGTCAGAAAGCTTAGTAATAAGTGGTCCTACAATTATTCCTACATGCACACAGGTTACACAGATCAGCTGTTGAAGTTGAGTCTGTTTGTCCTGCTGATGAACTGTTTCAAGTTATGATTACTGTATTAATAAAAACGACATGGAGTAAATACAAGAATATGTGAAATATGTACTCATTAAACTGACCATAAATACAATATGCAACTATAAAGCATCCAGACTTTTTATGGCTGCACCTCCAACGGCACCTACTTTTTGAGATTGATTTCTTTGGAGGGTAAAATTGAGCTCTGGAATAATCCACAAGGTGTATTCAATACATCAACATGTGTAAAATTGAAATGCTCAGTCAGCTCACAAATTGAATATTCAGTTCGATGACTTTACATTTTCTTTAATTCCTCACTTTGAACTCCTTTGGTTGTATTAATCCACCCAAACATTAGGAATCAGGTATCTGTAGGAGATTCAGGGAAATTTAGATCCAGAGTTAGCTACAGCAGTGTGGGAAACAACTGTTGTACAGACCAACAGAAACAAAACCACTGTTTGTTTGGTTTTCCTACAGACCCATGCTGACTTTAGACGGATAATGTGTAAGACGATAAAAACTGGAGTTTAGTGCAGCTCAAATGCATCATTTACTGAGCTGATCTCCAGAGAAATCTCTGGTGTTTTGAAGGCTTTCATTGTAGTCATCAAAGATAGCACAAAGCCTAAAACAAGCACAGAAGCTATAAAAATGAGCTCCTTGGCTCAGGAACTGAGATTTTTATGTGATGCTATCAAAGAACAAAACAAAGAGCCAATCCTGAGAGTGTGATGGCTCAAAATCTTTGCTTTTATAGTTTGTATGCCGGCTGAGTTAGATGGTCTGTGTTACCAAAACAATAACCAGGAAGTGTGCTTCTTATAATTTTTTTTACCCTAATGCACAAAAATGTTTGAGTTTTTGGCCTCTTGTAGTTTAATGAAGCGATTTCTCTCTATATAATATAATCAATGTAACTCATGCATGTAACGTAAAGAGTACAGAACGTTCCTGTTAATGTTGTCACTGTACTCCACAGGTTGGCAGCAACCTGCTAAGATACACAGCAATGTACTGACAAAGACAGCGTAGAGGAGTGTTAAGCTGCATGTAAATAATGCAGGGTTGAAATAACTGAAAAATGGTGTGAGGGGGGAAATATATTAAATGACTTTTTCGTGAGTGCAGTAAATATGAATACAGTTTTCTTCTAGATTGCTGACAACAAAACTCCAGCAGATACATTGAATTATCCTAATACAAAAAGAGTTACATTAAAAACAAACTTTGAAAAACTTGCCAAAAACAGCATTTCCACAAGTGTCCAGAAGAGGCTGGGTCCAGAATTCAAGAAACTATATACCCGCCCATTAGAAAAACACTATCATTACAGCAAAAATAGACATGTGTACAGCCTGGTTCAAAAGGTTTTGCATCATTAAGGCCACAGCAATCTTGTAGCTGTTAGCAAAGATGCTAAAGGCCCGCTAACACGGCAATTTCGAAGATATTGAGATTATGAGTCTTCCAATGAGAGGCACAGCTGACTTGATTGACAGGCGGGAACACTGTAGCTGTTGGCTAGGAGGCTCAAAGCCAACCTCTTTATGTCACACTGGCTCGACAGCAGCAATATGTCTGCCACCGACGATTGGCTTCAAAACAGCGCTTCAGAAACAGATGGGTGACGTCACGGATCCTACGTCCACATTTTATACAGTTTATGGGCCCGCCTCAACTCTGCCTCTTTGCCTCATGGTAGGTTGACTGAAAGTTAGTTTGAGTCAGCATTTCCAATATGGCAACTGCAGGCAAACATCTTAAAAACTCAGCTTCAGAAACCAATGGGTGACATCACAGAGACTAAGTCGTTGTATTAGACAGTCTATGGTTAGTCCCAGAATGGATGTACATTAAGATGTACAATCTCAGTGTCATGCACTTGACTTTTGTTTTCAAGCTACAGTCTTTGATTGACATCAGATTTCCAGAGTCCAGTGCGAGTTGTGTTTCATGACAACTGATCAATGTGTGAGACTTTTCTCACTCACCACTGTAGCCTGTGAAATAACAGGAATAACACGTGAATTCTGTTTTACAACAGGATTTTCCCTTTAATGCTTACTGAATAGGACAGCTGTGTTGACAGTATCTGGGGCCCCAGTGCATGTTGGGGCCTTTGTGATCAAGCTTGATCTGAGCACGCTCTACTGCCTCCCCACTTGCACCGAGCTGACCTCTGTCTGCTCCCTGGACTGCATTAGAGCTGCTCATTGCACAAATCCAACTGTCCCACTTCTTCATCACATTATCCATCAAACTCAACCCCCTCCCCACATGCACACACACCTCAATTTCTTTCTTTCCTTCTTTCCAGAATATCAGAGTTTAGAAAAAAGTCTTTACTCAGAGAAGCACTAAACACTTTTTAATTGGATTAGTTGTAATTCTCTGCAGGGATGTAAACAAAGAGCTAAGCACCACTTTTTGGAAAGTAAAGCCATATTCATTGCGGTTACACCCTATCTCTACACAAAGTTTAAATATACATCGATCAGAGGGAAAAATAACCAAAGCTGATTTATAGGCACATGGCAGGCCACTGTGAATAGCAGTGAGATGTTCCAGCCTTGCCACTGACCTCTGGCTGTGCTTTTATCCTGGGTGCATTTGTCACAGCACCACACACACACACACACACACACACACACACACACACACACACAAACACACACACACACACACACACACACACACACACACACACACACACACACACACACACACACACACACACACTGGCCTCTGCATAGTCAAACAGTTGATTTTCACATTTAGACACTCCTCCATATATACAGCGTCATTGTGTCACATTAGATGCCCTTTCTCTGCACAGTTCGCTTCAGTGAAAACACCCTAAAGCTTAATTTTCACGAGTGTTTTCCTGGTGTTTTTTTTTTTTTACCTCGACATGGGTGAATATTGGCAAAAAAAAACCTGCAACCACGAATGAATGTGGTTTACAACATGTGTGTGCTGGTGTTGTTACTGTAGTCGTAGCTGCCTTATTACAGTGGGATACTGTGGGCGTTCTGTCAGTCTGCAGTGGCATCTCAGCCATTCCCAGCAGGACACATAATCTGACTGTGTGGACAGAAGTCTGGCAGTTTCACAGGCCTGTGGTCCACGTGACCAGACTAAACAAGCCCTCTCTGACACACACACACACACACACACACACACACACACACACACACACACACACACACACACACACACACACACACACACACACACACACACACACACACAGAATCCCCTTACTGGGCCAAAGTTCAACCACTGCATACAGATGCCTGCAAGCAATTAGACATCATGCAAAGCTACAAAGGGGGAGCCGCAGAGGTTACTTTAGGACATTTTGCTTGGTTGCCATAGCGAAGCTGACAGTCAGCCTACATCCTGCTTGAGAAAGGTCAGGTGTCTTATATCTTTTCTTCATTTTTCCTTTTTTTCAGCCCTCCTCCTTGCAGGCTAGCTGTGTTTTTTTAATCTGCAGGGCAAATGTCTGTAAAGATAAATGAATAAATGCAACAGTGAGAAAGCAATGCAACTTTAAAAACACAGACTGTGCTACAGTGCGGAGAAGATGTGACCTCAGCTTGACTTTTTCACACTAAATATTCATGCAGTTTGGCCAAAGTCTCACAAAAACCCTATTTGAGTTTGTATAAGCTGTCAGTCTGGCAGAAATGAGGACATTAGCTTGTATTTTATTAATTTAAACTGTATTTAACAGAGAGTATGATTCCATTTCAGGGCAGGAGTTGAACAAAACTGTAACACTGTTTTATTTAAGTAGACCTCATTGCTCTGTGTTTTCTTTTCTCTCTCCAGTTTGAATTGCTCTTGTGTACCATTTTTACTTCTCCCAAAAACTGTATGAATACAAAACAAAAGAGTGAACGAGAAAAAGGGGGAAAAAAACATGTGGTTTTGTGTTTTTTGATTTATAATGCTGTTTTTGTCTGGAATTATTTCAGAGCACAAGTTTTTATCTTAATTTTTTCAACTCTGTTTTTTGCTTTTGTCGGATTCCATTTTTTTTAACAATTTTAGTTTGTTTTATTGATTTCAATTTCAGCCAGAGCGCCATGCTGTGCGATGACCTCGCATTGCAGGGGGTTATTATACTTGTCTTCTTTCTCTCTATTATTACACAATAAAACACAAAGTAATCTACTTTAAAATGCCCCAAAGCTCGCCAAACTTGTCAGATCTGGTGAGAAATTTGCAAATTTCATCTCCATGTAAGAAATTAAACTATATTTAGATCTACGTAAATGGTGTGAGGGTTCGCTTAAGGCTCTGATTTTACCATCATAAATTTCTGTTTTTGTTTATCTTTTTTTCCACTATAAAACATTTTGAGCTGCATGTTTCTATGTACAGTATGTTCCTTTATAAATAATGTCAAGTTGAGATGTTTCCCACATGTAAGAATGACAAAAAGTTCATAAGATATCTTTTGAAATGTCTGTTTTATTCAGTGAAAACTACTTCTCTCACACAGCCCCTATGCACCGTGATTGGGTGCTCGTGTAGTGTCACAGCGGTGCATTCACTCCATGACAAACAGTTTCAAACTATCTATGAACCCTCCAACCCTCCGACCCTTCCTCCCCGTGACATACCCAACCCTGCACCCCTCACACCAAAGCCTGACCCTCACATCACTGGCAGCCAATAGATTTGTGACCTAATCCATCACTTCCCTCTGCGAGCTCCACTGTCCTGGCTCATTGTTAAAAAAAGCAAGGGGAGGGGAGCGACTGATGACACACCAGACTATCTGTCTCCATCATGCACTTATATTTACATACAGATGCATACACACGCACACCCATTTGCTTCCCTAAATGTACAGTTACATGTCATTGATGATTATGCTTATGTCACAAAAATAAGACCCCCAAAGTTTGGTGTTTAAAACTGTGGTACAATCTTTTTTCTTCTGTATATTTAATGTTTTGATCATTTATTTTTCAGGATAAACTCCTTGAGATTACTATTACTTTTTTAAGGAGGTCCCAACAGAAACCACATTCACAACATGACATTTGATGACAAATTAATAATATGAAAAAGCACAAACAGACAAAACAAATCAGTGAATGACAAATGTTATAAACACAAGATAGCCCTAATGTTCACTTATGTTAAAAGAAAGAGTGTGAGTGGATCAGTGAGTTTACTAAAGTATAAGTATCAATAGAAATAGAAACATAAAGCAGAGACAACAAACATTCAAACCCTCAGGTCTCTGCTCTTTGAGTGAACTCTACTGGCCTAACTCATCTCTGAGTCTGCCTGATTATTTTTAAACCCCTCTATCTCTCTTTATTGTTTTCTTTTCTGGTTTCATGACTTCAAGGGGAATCTCAGAAAGCTACCCTTTCATATTTGAAACTGAGAATAAAAAAATCTGCCAGCAAGTGAGTACATGCATGTTTAGTAGGCCAAAGCTTGAGCGGGCCAACTGTGATGTTTGATGTATGCTTCATCTGCTCCATGTTTCCTCCAGGCTGTAGTTTCAGATGAACATGATGCTGGGGGCCTTGCAACCCTTAACCCCTGGACTTCCCAGCACTCCCTTGTGTTTGCATTCCTAAACAGCCTTTCTTCAAGTGCAGGGTTAAATCTACACTGTGCACAAGACTATTGCTCTGCACACAGCGTACCTATGTTTGTTTACAACGCTCCTTACTTGAAGTTAAAGCATGAGTGTATTTCATTAATTTGCAGTTGTTGCAATAATACATTAACTGAATGAGGTTCTCTTTCTTTGCATTGCAGAAAACTTCCTGATGATCCCAAAGCAGAGTGGAGCATCTCATTGGTCTCCTCTTTGATTGTGAACCACATAAGAGATAACTCCTTCAACATGGTATGCTCAGACCCATAACAATAAGCAACAACAGTGTAACATTGTACAATATAACTACGTGCTGTGCTGTTACCCAGAATTGTTTCCTTTGAAAGCAGTGGCTTTTCTGTCACTTCCTGTTAGATGTTAACACACTAGCTCCCCACCGCTCTGTGTACAAAAACCATGTGTTGTTGTGTTTTGTTTTTGACCAAATGTTTTGTCACCACAGTCTTCTCGCTCATTGTCCCAGTTTCTCTGTGGTCTGTGTAATAATCTTGTCAGCCGCAGCTTCTTTTGGACCAACCCAGACTGTGCTTTGAGCCTCCCTGAAAACGAGAGGAAATGGTCTCTGCTGCAGAAGAAAGTTTGGATTTGGGTTTCTGTGATTACAGAGAGATTGTAATCTGCCTCATTGTGGTTATGCGCCATTAGCTAATGGGAATGTGGCTAATTTAGAATCAAAGAATTTCCATTCGGTCTCTCTCAAACAGTGTAAAAATAGTCAAACACTCTGGTATAAAGAAAGTGGTGCTGCAAAAGAAACAAAAATAAAGTGATTACATGGAGCTGAGTTCTTAGTACGGTCTGAGCTGATCTTTTTTTCTGATCAAAGATGACAAACAAACACACGTCTCCTCCCATCCTGTCAGGCTCAGCAGAGGAAAATACCTCCTGACCAAAAACTAGGACAGAGTATCATCTCTTCTCTGCTTTTATAAACTCAGCAAAACACTCAGATACAATCAAGTAACAATAATGTACAATGAAAAGTACAAAACCTGATGCCATGCCATTCTTTCACTTTTTATTCATACTTACTTTTTTTTGCATTATTACAAAACAAACTACTACTGAACAGATGCCAGGAGTGATGCAACACAGCTCATGTGTTTTCTGTGGTTAAAGGCACTGTGATAAATTTGTAACTGATTTTGAAATAGTGTCACTCTTGTACTGATGCTCTTCATGACCTACATGATAAAATGAGATTATCAGTGACAAGGCTGGTTATTCTTTAAACTGGATTTTAGAGCAGTGGTCTTATTTTCTTTCTTTTTTTTTATTAGCATTCACAGGATTATACAATAATGGTGACAGATACATATATGAGCGCCTTTTGTAGTGGCATCAACAATGTACATATGATTAGATTTTTTAACAAGGTACAATGATCCTGTTAACCTAAGACAATCTTAAACAAATACAAGTAGAGATATTAGAAAAAACAATAGCTGCATGACCATATTTGTTGATGTCGAACAGACAACATTACAAATAACAATGACAGTGGTCTTATTTTTCACAAGAAAGCTGAGTCAATATCTGACACTGAGGGTGCTCAAAAGAGTCTATGTTCAGGACTTTGCTAATAAAGTTTGGCGGTGGGACGTAAGTTAGCAAGCAGGAGGAGCTTTTTTCTTCTCAAAATAGATTTAATTGTACATAATGTTTGGTGTCATCATGGCTGATGAGAATTAGAAAAAAGCCATAAGTTGTCTCTGCTCTACAAGCAGGGCTTTACTCAGTAAAAGAGCAAAATGACTATGGACAGATGCTTCCATGTGTAAACATTGCTCTTTGAGGATAACAAAATTAAACCATGTGCATTTGTACGTATTCAGACATTAATTGGGACACCGGACCTCACGTACGTCTGCTTAACATTTGCAAGCTAACTAATGGTTATAATTCCGAGTTTATAACGTTTTGTCATTGTTTCACTACAGCTAACAATTTTACCTAGCGACTGATCACTGCATTTCCCCATCACTTGTCATCCTGCAAAAGTTGTCTTTAACCAAGAAGTATCAAAAAGACCTGCATTTTATTCATTTACTTCCACATCAAATGCAAGTAAGAGCCACATCTTTTTGACAGTTGGTGATGGTGCTCATGGGAAATTTAGTCTTCATTCTGGGAAAACGTTCAATTTCCTCCAAAGTTGTCACCAGAATCAACACAACACCAAAACTCTTCACATTGCCTTTGACTTTCAGTTACAAGGGTTACTATCACACCTCAGCAACATTTAGAGTAAGGAATATGTCAAATCCACATCAGTCTATCTCTCTTTCAAAAGATCTTGTATGTGATGTTTACTTGGAACCTTTACATATAAACCCAGTGAAAACTAACTGAGAACATCATAGACAACAGACATCAGGACAAAACAAAGTAAAACACATTACTAGTTAAAAACATAAAAGGCCTCAAATATTTTCTATACGTGTATTTTCCATGTTCATATGTGCTAACCATTCATCCTGTTGCTTTTACGTATAATAAGACAGCAAGAATGAAAGGTTTAAAGTTACTCAGCGAAGAAAATGCCAAGTCTTTATTCCAGCACACTTTCTTTCCCTTTGACCCGCTTTCTTTTCTTCCTTTCCTTCCTTCAGTGTGAAAGCATGCTCACAGAAAAGGCTTTTAAATATCAGTTGTCAGCTGCCAAGCAGCTCCACAGTCAGATACAGAAACCCTTCAACTAATCCACAAAAATGTTCTACTTTTTGAGTGTTGAAATTCACTTTTAGATGCCCTTATTTCAGCTTTTCAACCACACAGTGAGATATTTTGTTGTTTCAGGTGCTGACCTTCGATGGAAGAGGAGTGAGCGGCCATGCCAATCACGTAGCCATCTATAAAGCTGTCAGGTACTGATTTGAACTTTTAAAGGCTTTGCTGTCAAAAATAAATAAAAACAAACTTTCCTTTTTACATTCTTCAACGTAAAGATCCCCTGGGTTATTGTGTGGTGTAAGCATGCACACAACAACCAACCCTCTCCAAAATCATTGAACAGCATCCATGAATATGCAGAGAATTTAGACTCACATCAACATCCATCTCTCCAAATGTTTCCCCACAACAGCACACACACACACACACACACACACACACACACACACACACACACACACACACACACACACACACACACACACACACACACACACAGAGCATGTTTTTCAGAATCGGTCTGTTACATAGCTGAGAGGTCATCCAAACAGAGTCCTCAGAGGCACTCGGCTTTGCTCCCAGAGAGCAGCCGTAAATCCTGTCCCTGAAGTGGTGAGGTGGGAGGGCAGATCTGGTTTTGGAGAGGCCAACCGAGCAAGTTGCATCAGACTGTTGGTTAGAAAAAGTGTTTTGCACAGGGATGTGTATACTCTGCTGTCCCCATACTGCACTCGTGCTTTAATTGTCTACCATGTTAGCCATGGAGTTTCATGGTCATCTGTGAGTCTCATCTGTTGATAAGATGTGAGCCCTCTAAAGTACATCTCATGATTCCCATTAGGCGGCAAGCCAGAGGGGCTGTGCAGTACTTGCACACAGCTCCAGAGTCAAATGGATTGTTCTGAGGTTCAGGTTTTTATCAACATTTTAGCAGGTATTTCATAAGGAAATGCAAGTTTGGGGGAAATCTTGACTGTTTTTCTGATATGACTTGAAGTAAATGAGATGAAAAAGTAGTTATAAAATCCTGTTCTTGATACTTAAAAATATAATCTCTTGTATTCAACACAGCTGGATAAATAACTTAGCTTTGACTGTTACTTCATAGCCTTTCCTGCAGGCATACAGTCATAGACCTCTTCCCCTTGGGTGTTGTAATCAGAGTAAAAAAACAAAAACAATCTTTAATCCCCTTTTTGACAATAATGTATGCATCATTGACGTTTTCAGTGAGTTACATTCTTTCTTTTTCACTTTCAGCCATCTTGCCTCCACTGGACAAGTACCCAACGGTAGGTTCCACACATAGAACATATGCATCCATTTCCTCTCCAGTCTGCATTTTGTCAACCCTGGAAAGTACTGAAAATACCCCATCAGACTTTGTGCGACTGTGTGCTTTGTGAATGAACAGCTCCCTCCTCTGTTGAAAATGGAGGTATGACGCTTGTCTCCTGAACTTCTGGGCCTATAGGTAGAAACTCTAGTGTTTGTATTTTAGAAACAGCAACTGAAAACTCTTTTTTCTTTAGCAAGAGTAATAAGAATATAAGTGCAAGACAATACAAAACTAAAATAAACTGAAAATATTAAGAGCAAATCAACAAAATATAATCCAAAAGAAAATAATTTTAAAATAAAAAGAACATTTTTGGGATGAAGATCGAAATGAATGTTCCTAAATGAGAAACTATTAGTGTTGTCTTTTAATTTCCACCTAGATAGATTTAATTATGCAAATTTGGTTCTACTGAAAGGTCCTCTGATTACCTTTTTTAAACAGAAGTGAAAGGAAAGTAGGACAAAGAGGGGGCGATATGTTACAACAGGCCCCGAGCTCAGTACTTTGCTAGTTTGGTAAACATAAAAGTCCACAGATCACACACACATTAATGTTTGCATAGAAAACACTGTATGAAAGCAGCAGAACAGGGTCTGTGTTATTTATCATATGTGAGATTTCAACTGTTGCCTTATGTTGAACACGTCAACAGCACCACGTCAGCCAGCACACTATCTTTATTCAGGACAAAGGGACTTTGTCCCTGGTTGTCCTCTTTAGTCTGCAGTGAGCCCAGCAGGTGTGTGTCATTATCTACACTCTTGGTTATTTATCACCTTGCGTTTACGCCTCACCTGTTGGGCTGGCCTTGCTGTGGCCTCGAGGAGAGGTGGCAGAGAATTAGGCCCAACGTGATTGTAATAAGCCTCCTCACCTGGCCGAACAGCAAGACTCACTGCACACTACCAGCAAATTTAAGCCTCTCGTGCCTCACAAGCTTATGCTGCATGACTAAGGTTAGAGCTGGAAGTTTTAGCTCCATACAGATAGAGTGTGTGTGTGTGTGTGTGTGTGTGTGTTTGTGTGTGTGTGTGTGTGTGTGTGTGTGTGTGTGTGTGTGTGTGTGTGTGTGTGTGTGTGTGTGTGTGCGCGCACGCACGCTCTGTGATATAATTTAGAACTTCTGAGGATATTCCAAATTCCCTCTAATTAGTCATAATAAACATAGATAGTTCAATAAAATAGACACCGTCACTGTACGTATTGTACACTGAGGGAAATATGTTTTTAAAAGGCATTAGGATAATAGCAGTCCCATTTTTTCAGTATTCATCCATCTTCTCCTTTTGAAACTGAAGTGTAAATTTCATTTCCCTCACACCCTGAATAGAGTTTATGATGTTTATAAGGAGTTTAAAGTTGAGGAAGCAGCATTTTAACTGCTTTTACTGAGACCTTAAGAAAGTTTTTCATGGTACAAAAAGGTGACAGACAAATTCAAAATGCCCCTCTCTTTTCTGACATTGCTAAGTAGCACCTTAACTCCAGCAAAGTAGTGCCAAAGTACTAATCACACTGCCCTGAAAAGAGTTGACAGTGTTTTGTGTAAATGAGGCTCTTTCACAACTAAGCATTTCAAAAAGCAGAATAACCTGAAAGAGTGACCTAGATTACGGTCTGCCCCTTAGGTCAGTGTTTAACATATTAACAGCTAACTGGGTCTCCTTCTGCTCCCCCAGACTGCTGTTTGCTCTCCCTGACGACCGTTGGCCTCTTCAGGAAGTACATCTCCCTCTTGGAGCTTCCCGTCAGCTTGCTGCTGCCTTCGTGTCTCAGCTGTGTGATAGGTTCACAGGGCTACAAGAAAGCCAGAGTAAGCTGGATTTTTAAATGACTATATTTATGACTGTTAAAGGTTTCAAAAAAAGATACAGGAGATACCAGTGCAACACAAGAAGTAGGGCAGGGACACAAACACACGAATAATAACAACAGCACTGAAAGTCAAAGTACAGTTTTTCAATTGAATTCTTACTTTTCTTGGTATTCAAAGTCGCTTGATGTTCAAGGGCCAGTAGCTTTTTTTTTCTTAAGCTATATTTTGGGACATTTTTGCCTTTATTGATAGAACATCTGTAGAGAGACTGCAAAGAGAGAGGGGGGGGGGACATGCAGCAAATGGACGAGGTACATGTGGCGTGCACTTAAACTGCAAGGCCAACTCCCTAAAGGAAACATTCAAACCTTTTTCAGATAAATCCTTTGACCAAGCTAACGTTACTATTCCACGATTCATGGAATTAAGACAACATCTATTTGAAATAGGGCAGGTGTGCTTAGGTTGTTTTTTGGGGGATGTGGTGAGTAACAAGCCTTTTGTCGTGGGGCATTAGCTGGGTGTTGGAAAGACACTAATCTAGATATTATACTCACGTAGTTGTAACTACATTCACACACAAAAATAGGCAGCATGTACAAATCCCCCATGCTCACTTCTTTGTCATTTTCCACTGGCTCATGGTGAGAGGCTCAAATGTTGTCAGTAAGTCATAATGCTGTGTTCGGAATTTAAATTCAGGGAATTGTAGCAATATTGTCTCTTAATCACTCATAATTAAAGAGCATGTCAGCATACAATGGATTGTATGAAAGTTTAAAAACCTTTTGGAGGAAACATTAGCTATTTTTAAGCTATAACAAGGCATTTTACACAGCGAATGCTAATGATAGTATTCAGATACATCCTCGCCACCATCATGTAAAGTATATTTCTTGCATACATAGGACGCCTAACTTCTTGTTGTATTGCAAATCACTGATACTGGTTTTCGGGCCTTCTAACATCTAACACTAATGTCATAATGAAGTAGTTGGTGGCTCATCATAATATGTTGTTTTCATTTCAAATGTGAACTGAAATTGGAACTGAGTAAGTGTAGATAAAACTCTATAAGCGAATGAAACAAACTGTGTTACTGACAAAGACTTAAAGAAGGCATACATATATTGAGCTCTCTCTTAAAAAGACAGATGAGTAAGACAGTGAGGTTTGAAATGATGTCTCATCTGTCATTTAAAGCACTTATTAAACATCAGGCTTTGACCACTGTTGGTTGTTAAATATCCATTGATGTAACCTCTCACACCCTCTTTTTTTTCAGGCAGCTATGTTTTGCCATCGCACTCAGCTCCTGTGGTTTCGTCACCTCTACATCGCCTTCTCCCGGTACATGTTCATAAATACTTTCCAAATAATCCCACAAGGACCAAAGAACCTGAAGATCTATTGACACAAGCAGATACAACTCTATTAGGTTCTCAACTGGCTGTTCAGTTACTATAAGCTTGTGGTTAGACCGAACTAAGAAAATGTCTGCAAATAGCAATATAGTTCTGTTGTGACTGGATTTACTGGAAAATCTATGAGGAACAACAGTACATTGTTTTGCTTATGCAGGAATTAAAATTAGTTTCAGTAACGTTTTCCAGTAGAGAGTAACCTATCAAAAAAAAGTAATAGAACAAAGGATCCCACAATGACCAAATAATCTGAAGATCTACTCAGTTAACTCATTCAACATGCACTGATTGTTACACTCCAATGCAGCCAACGGACTGCCTCAGTACTCTGTGGTAGGAGGGGATTTAGTAGCTGTTTACAAATGTTAGCTGTTTTGCTCACGGGACCAAAGATTTCTTCAATACTATATTTGCTCCAGTATCCTGAATTTTTAGTGTTAAAAACCTTTTTTGAATGAAGCTGACAGTTACTTTAAAGTAAAAGCAACAAAGTTCTTGTGAAAACGCTCTTTATTTTTTCTGTCTTTACACTGTATAGAACAACACCAAGGTTTTAACCTTTTTCATGCAAGTTTTAAAGATTGTTGAAAACACTGTACAGTTTTTCTGATATACTTGATACACCACTGATATACTAGATTAAAGAGTTTGATTTGTGTTAGCAGTTTCAGTCTGTTTCTTTCAGCTGTGTCTCTGTTGGAGGACATGTCACAACATGTTGTTTAGACATGTCTCTGATGGTCTTGTGAGCTAGCACACTTTTTTCCCAGTTTTGCCCATCAATCTTCTCCACTGTGATGCTGCGGATGGTACCTGGATCCAAACAATGTGGAGCAACACCTGGGGAGAGGAAAAACAGCTTATCAATTTTCATAGAATCAAAAAGTAATAGTCCCAGGAAAAGGTGAACTCACTTTATGACCCATCAATAAGTCTTAAGAGAATGGACTATTTTAAAGGAGGCTAAACTGACTTTTGTTAACTGACACCAAAGTTTGTATAATGTATTTTGATGTAACCTCATCAAGAAAAGCAAATAAAATATAAGTTTAAAAAAAAAGAGTAATAGTCCCTGGGAATTTCCCCTTACACCTTTGCTTTAGAGGTAATATGATGCCAAATGTTAAGATGCATTTGTAGTTTTCTAATATCACTTTTATTTATCATTATCTGTTTAACTCCCACTCTGAAAATACCATTAGTTTTTTTTAGAAACACAATAACACAAGGCATAAAAGAGCAAACTTAGTGAAGAAACACAACAACCACAGTTTATGGTAAACACGATGAAGTGATGAAATCTGTTTACAACACATGAAGATAGTGTTACTGACTTGTGTCACTAGTGAGCGAACTTACCGTACCCATCAGGGTTGGAGCGTGGGGAGTAGAAACTTTGAACCCCACAGGTTTTACAGAAGGTATGTTGAGCAATGTGAGTGTTAAATGTGTACGTGGTCAGATTTTCCAACCCCTGGAAAGGAAAAATTACATCAAATGATTCACTTAAAACGCTCTTGTGATTTCAAGGTCATATAAAAAAAAATTTAAAAGTTGCTTGATTTTCATTTACCTGTAAGATTTTTAAGTTACTCTTTGGCACAATGAAGTGATGGTTCTGTTTCTTTGTACAAACACTGCAGCTGGGGAAAAAAAACATCAATTAGTTAATTCCTTTACATACAACAAAATAAGCTGAAGCTAGCCTGGAAATTTATATTTTTATACCAAAGCTTAAAATGTTGTGTGCCTTCCAGTATTTTTTTCTCTTTTGGCTGACTACCAATTAGGAAATTAGAATTTCTGATTCTGAAGTTAAATCCTTTCTCACACAGCTTTTGTCTCTTTGTGGTTGAAACATTTACTATTTGGAAATGAGAATTGATTTAAATTTAATAATACATACTTGCATTCAAAAACATGGATGTCTGGGGAACTCCAGACTTCAAATCTAACAGCCCCACAGTGGCAGCCTCCTGTATGTTTGACAAGATCCATGCTGTAAGAACAAGAACAAAAAAATACTCAGCATTGTAATTAATATAAATGTTGATAGGGGAGTATTTGGGGGACTGTAAGCCTCACCTTAGAAACCCTTTAATTCCAACAAAGTCAACAACATGGGTTGAGTATCTCTCTCAGTAAAGTAGTCAAACCCGTTTGACTTGTTATTGTATAACCAGTTGACATAGAACTGATCACCCTCTTCAAAACAGCTCTGATCACCCTGCCGAAGAAAGCACAGTATCAAAAGTCAAAGTCCATCACAGATAACACTTGCATTAACATTCAAAGCTTCTCCCCTACTAATGCTTTTGACCCATTCAGAGCTATAAAAGTGTTTTTGAATTATCACAGGTCTTTACCTCTAAGACATGTTTGTTTCTTTTCATGTGTTGATAGATTCAACTGCCTTAGCGCTCAGCTAAGTCTTTGTCTCAGTCGATAGAGATTGTTTTTCCTGGAACACTGAGTCAAGCCATCATTATTCCAAGTAAGGGGCAGGGCAAAGTACAGACTTGCACAAACACATTCCTCAGAGGCTGAACTAGTTCAGCCAGACACCCAGCTCTGTGTTGGAAAGTACTGGCTGCTGCATCATGGGGTGGGTGTCATATGACAGCGTGCTGGAGGGGTGAGGAAAGGGAGTGTCGTGACCCAAATACATGAATAAGGACTCTATGAACTGTATTATATCTATGACCCCAAAATAGTATCCAAGGAGGTTAAGGACCATCATCTGAGCTTTTGCCTTTTGATTCAACCTAGTTCACATTATCACAGTGTAATAAAACTGCTCTGTGCCACATTTTACAATACAGAATCTTCTGTTCTGTCCATCTTGTTTTTGTACGGAGACCCCTGACTTATACATCAGTATATTTAATCAGTAGTAACATAAGTGAAAAATCATTATGCCTAATGGAAATGCTTGCTTGAATTTCTTCAACAAACATAACCTGCTTTACTTCAATGAACTTTCTAGCATCACCTAGGTGCTAACGTCATGTCAATAAAAAGGAGTCATGCTTACCAGAACAAGAACAAGCCCTGCCTGTGACGTGACATAAAATTAATAATATCTTATCAATATGGCATGTGATAAACTACTCAAAGTGTTACCAGGGAAGGTTGAAACCAATCTGAAACGTGCATAACGTCTACATTACAATCTAAAAACCTGATTCAGTCTTAGCACTGTAAAATAACATGTTAACAAGGCCAGAACAAGATTATATTTTGTCATGTAAGTGAACAAAATGTTTAGTGACTTTGTGGTGTCTTGTCAAATCTACTCTCAAAACAGCTTGTAAGTGTAACGGTTAGGCAAACGTTTACACATGCATTAAACCACAACACCTAGATTAAAATAAGGCCATTTGACATCGGCCAAATTAATTTAGGTCAATGAATGGAGGCCTACATATGAAACAATATATCCATGGGCTACCCAAATATGGTCTCTGTAGTTGGCAACATCACTTTCTACATTAAGGTTATGACCATACAGCCATCTAGTTATGACTGCAAGAAAACCAGAATCAATCTTATCAGGCTAGCTATATAGAATCAGTGTGAAGGATGGCAACATTTGATGAGTGTGTTCTTTATAAAGATAGTGTGCGTAAAAAGAGACTTGATGTGGATAGAGAGTGAAGGAGGAAAAAGGAGGTCAGTTAGCATGGCTGGTCCTTTCGTCAAGTAGGCTACTTAGCCCTGCTGTCACAACAGCTGGGTGCACATGTTTACTGAGCATGTTTCCATCTGCCACGGACACGTTCGCAGGGAGTCAGCCGACTTCCAAACTGATCACGACCCCTCCACATGTCCCATTAATGCATTGTTATCAGGACCGGATGCGCTCTTTTTGCAAAAAAAACAAGGATGGTATTGAATCTTGTGGATAATTATGGAGATTCAATTGTACTGTAAGACGAAGGTTGCATTGTCATCAAGGGGAAAGCTGACATAAAGCGACAAGACTCTAGATTCTGAGTGTTGTATAATTCAACGAAACCTTGTTATAAAATCTAACTCATAAACGCAATACAGCAATTAAACATTACTCACTGTAACACGGCAACCAATCAGTGGCCAAACAAACAATCCCTTTAACCAATCAGATGCTCGGAGAAGGTTCCTGTTGCTACCATGTTCCAGAACATTCTGAAGGCACTGTGAAGTGAGGTATTCATCCGCGGCGTAGGATATGTCGAGATATTATCTCTACGCCTATTTATTCAAGACAAACTAATGAGTTTATGAGTGAATATATATATATATGTAACTGTACAATGAAATATCGTCAGTATATGAACTTTATGTTGAAATAGTGTACTTCGGAGCAGAAGGAACTACTTTCTGAAGCGGAAGGACATTGAAGGATGACGTATATAGGCAACGGTATATAAACCAGTGTGGGTACATGATAGTTATTCATCCTCGGCGACAGATAAAGAAGCTGACCCACGAAGAAAAAAAACAGATATTTTTTACTGCGTTTGTCGAAAGTAAGTACGCGTTTTCTTTGTATTAAACCGTGTATTTCTTATAACTTGTACTATACCCGTAGTTGGAGGCCTGTTAGAGAGCTGTTGTCATGAGTTAAAGGGTTAAACCTATAGAAATGAAGAAACTTTTTATGGCAAATGTCGTCTTTAAACCGTTTGAATCTGAAGGGAAATGAACGCGCTGGCATTGTTCAGGGTCTTCGCAATTTTGGGGCATATCATCGAAGATTATGTCTTCGACGATGGAGCAAGCTAATGTTAGCTGTAGCAATGACTCGACATATCCAGTATCGTCCATTAGCGGTGACGGGAGCTGAACAAAAGGAAGGTCAATATGGGCTCAAAATGGCGCTAGCACTGGAATGGCTGTTAAGCTATCCAAAGTTAATTACTTTATATGTACATCCTGTTCCGAAACATGATGAATAGGTTATACGGTGTCAATATATATACAACCTCACTTTCAACCAAGCGTTGCCTCTAAATATTACGTTTCTGTTTAAACTTAAGATCAATGTTAAATAACTATTCATGACAATAATTATTGTACTCCAATGAAAGTCAGGATGAATACGAGTTTGAGGTTAATAGTCGGAAATTTAGTTATTTTTGTCTTGTCAGGTATATAAAAATACTTATAAATAAAATAACATGTATGACTGCAACTAATGGGTGATGTGTCTCTGTTCTTAAAGGTAAAATCATGCAGATCTTTGTGAAGACACTGACTGGCAAGACCATAACCCTTGAGGTTGAGCCCAGTGATACAATTGAAAATGTCAAGGCTAAAATCCAGGACAAGGAGGGCATCCCCCCAGACCAGCAGAGGCTGATCTTTGCTGGCAAGCAGCTGGAAGATGGCCGCACCCTCTCCGACTACAACATTCAGAAAGAATCAACCCTCCATCTTGTGCTGCGCCTGAGGGGAGGCATGCAGATCTTTGTGAAGACCCTCACTGGCAAGACCATCACCCTGGAGGTGGAGCCAAGTGACACCATTGAGAACGTCAAGGCAAAAATCCAGGATAAGGAGGGCATCCCCCCAGACCAGCAGAGGCTGATCTTTGCTGGCAAGCAGCTGGAAGATGGCCGCACCCTCTCCGACTACAACATTCAGAAAGAATCCACCCTCCATCTTGTCCTGCGTCTGAGGGGAGGTATGCAGATCTTTGTGAAGACCCTGACAGGCAAGACCATCACCCTTGAGGTCGAGCCAAGTGACACCATTGAAAACGTCAAGGCCAAAATCCAGGATAAGGAGGGAATCCCCCCAGACCAGCAGAGGCTGATCTTTGCTGGCAAGCAGCTGGAAGATGGCCGCACCCTCTCCGACTACAACATTCAGAAAGAATCAACCCTCCATCTTGTGCTGCGGCTGAGGGGAGGCATGCAGATCTTTGTGAAGACCCTCACTGGCAAGACCATCACCCTGGAGGTGGAGCCAAGTGACACCATTGAGAACGTCAAGGCAAAAATCCAGGATAAGGAGGGCATACCCCCAGACCAGCAGAGGCTGATCTTTGCTGGCAAGCAGCTGGAAGATGGCCGCACCCTGTCCGACTACAACATCCAAAAGGAGTCCACCCTCCATCTTGTGCTGCGTCTGAGGGGAGGCATGCAGATCTTTGTGAAGACCCTCACTGGCAAGACCATCACCCTAGAGGTGGAGCCAAGTGACACCATTGAGAACGTCAAGGCAAAAATCCAGGATAAGGAGGGCATCCCCCCAGACCAGCAGAGGCTGATCTTTGCTGGCAAGCAGCTTGAAGATGGCCGCACCCTGTCCGACTACAACATCCAAAAGGAGTCCACCCTCCATCTTGTCCTGCGTCTGAGGGGAGGCATGCAGATCTTTGTGAAGACCCTCACTGGCAAGACCATCACCCTGGAGGTGGAGCCAAGTGACACGATTGAGAATGTCAAGGCCAAAATCCAGGACAAGGAGGGCATCCCCCCAGATCAGCAGAGGCTGATCTTTGCTGGCAAGCAGCTGGAAGATGGCCGCACCCTCTCCGACTACAACATCCAAAAGGAGTCCACCCTCCATCTTGTCCTGCGTCTGAGGGGAGGTATGCAGATCTTTGTGAAGACACTCACTGGCAAGACCATCACCCTGGAGGTGGAGCCAAGTGACACCATTGAGAATGTCAAGGCTAAAATCCAGGATAAGGAGGGCATCCCCCCAGATCAGCAGAGGCTGATCTTTGCTGGCAAGCAGCTGGAAGATGGCCGCACCCTCTCCGACTACAACATCCAAAAGGAGTCCACCCTCCATCTTGTCCTGCGTCTGAGGGGAGGTATGCAGATCTTTGTGAAGACCCTCACTGGCAAGACCATCACCCTAGAGGTGGAGCCAAGTGACACTATTGAGAATGTTAAGGCCAAGATCCAGGACAAGGAAGGCATCCCCCCAGACCAGCAGAGGCTGATCTTTGCTGGCAAGCAGCTGGAAGATGGCCGCACCCTCTCCGACTACAACATTCAAAAAGAGTCCACCCTCCATCTTGTCCTGCGTCTGAGGGGTGGCCAGTAAAGTCGTCTATGATTCCATGTTCTTAACCTTACTTCCTCCAAGTTTACTTAATATGTATGGCTCTACATGCCCTGTTATAAAAATGTTACACAGTGAAAAGTTGTTGAACTAAAAGACCAAAAGTTTAATGCACACTTCCATTAATAAAGGTTCGAACTCATAATTTTTGTGTTGCACATTCATTGTTCATTCATTCAAAAGTGAAATATCTATTTGAGTTTAATGTGTTATTTCAACATAATGATCAGTTTTGAAATCAAAGTGGGTCATCAGGATGATGCAGCCTATAATCTCACCTGTGTTTCAACTGCACAGGAGAGAAGGTGCATATCCATACAGTAAAATAAATGTAGTGTATGTATTTAAACTAATGCCTATTAGGGAAAGGGTGTGAATGCAGCAAAATCCCTATGCCCCTCTATCAGAATCAGAAATACTTTATCCCAGGGCAAAATAAGTCATTAAAGTTGCTCCTATACACAATAATTAAGAATCTCAAATAATATTAATACAAGTAATAAGATAAATACAATAAAAACGTATGTACAGAAAGACAAACCATGCAAAAGTAAAGGATATAGTTGATTCTTGGTACTAGTTTCAGAGTGCCATACAAAAAAATGAATAAGTACTGAGAAAATTATAGTTCTCAAATGTTCTGTAAGGCTTTGAAAAACACTTTTCCCTCACCTAAGCACAGCTAATAAGCTGAAATAATCTCTGATCTCTAAAACAATTTTACAGTAATGTTGACTTACAGATGCACATTTCACTTAAACCATACATGTTAAAAATTAATATAAGTTTGAACATGTATGAAAAGCACTGTATTTCAAAGAAAATAGGATATTGTCTGGGTAAACCTATTCTGACTCATCAGGCCACTGATCCAGTAAAATCTAAAACCCTGAACTAGATTAGCAGAGTGTCAGGTCTGCAGAGCATTACATGGTGGAGAGAATCTCCATGAATGGTGATGGGGCGCCATCTATTGACAAGCAAGCAGATAACACATTAATGGGAGTAGGTTAAAATACTGATAATGATTGCCCCAAAAATGTTTTTAACTAGGGTGTCTTATCAATAATACATGTTTAAATGTCCCTGTGATACAATAGGTAGAAAATCCAGACAAAAAAGTGTTAGTTTATGTAGAAACAAAGAAGAAACTGGTTGAACCATCTCCTCTCTCCTGATGTTTGATACTGAGGACAGTAATATTATTCTTCATTGCCTTTTGTAAAAATGATTCACTTGTTATAAACTACACTTAGACCTGAAAAGCATTTGTTTCTAAAAAGTAAAACCATACCCGCAACTTATCATGCTATATAACTTTCTAATCAAACCGGTCTGTTATTTTCTATCCAACTCAGTCTTGTAATTAAGTAGTGCTGAAAGTCCCTTGTGTAGAAACTGCATGTTTTGATGTTTTATAACCCACTTGAAATATCTTACAACACATGAAAAACTAAACCCAACAGTCCCCATGAGTCCCCATTGGTCAATGGGCTAAAAGTTTTGTATAAGACTCTGCTTTTCTCTGCAGTTTACACATTCGTTTTGTTTTACATACACTCTTTACATCCGTCAAATTAGTACATGCTCTCAATGGTTACACAAGATGTATTTAAGGGCAAAATGAAAAACTACAACAAATTCAAATGTAAAAGATGACGTATGGTGTGCAAAAAAACCCAACCTAATTCAAGAGTGTAGGCATATAAGGAGGAGAAATATGAAATTAATACAAAATGTAATAATAATACATTTTATTTATAACACTTTTCATTTCAGGAAATCTCAAAGTGCTATTTAAGGTAGTATTCAAACAGAGAAAGCAGTCACAGTTATATTTGCTAGCAGTATTAAAGGTTTGGTCCAGCACATGAAATCTATATTACAAGAACTCCTCAAATTTCCATAGTTTCATTATAAAGAAAACAAGAAAGTTTGATTAACTGAGTAGTAAATTTTATTGTTTCAAACAGCTATCTGCGTGTTATCTAAACAGAGAAAGTGGGTTACAGTTTGTACTGCTTAAAGATACAGTGTGAAGCAAATATAAGATTTTAGTAGATAAATATTATAGACTGTCTTATCACTGAGAGCCTAATGACTATTAACATACTGAGGCAAGCTAGTTTGAATATAAGTGACATAAAAAAAAGAATCAAGTGGTAAAGGTTAGGAAAATACCCGAAAACCCCTGGAATAAAAAAAATCCTACATGAAATTATTTTTTTTAATGTGAAGCTTAACATTGGAATGGGTAAAGACAGCATCTGCATATAATAATAATAATAATCATACAGCAGTTAGCTCTGACCAAGTAATGTAATTGGATTAGAGGCATGTTATAAGTGCTGGTGTTGAACATAAAACAACTGGCACTTTTCACTGTGTTTTTCCCTCCACTTCTACCAGATGTGCTAAATACAGATGTTAAACACTACAGCAGAAAGACTTTGTCTACATTAAATAAATAAAGTTGACATAATTGGACTCAGTCCTTAATGACAAACTGATCTCTGATGCTAACACTGATGCCACCTATAAAACAGCTGTCCCTGCTTTCTGACACTGTATCGTGAATTTTGATGAACATTCTTCATTATTAAATGTGTTTGATTTGTAGTCAGAACTTCATATCTGATTTATAGTTTAATTCTTATATTCAAGAGAATTCAATTATGTTTTAGTTAAAATACACATTTTAGTCAAGTCCCTCTGAAAAAATTGGGATTACTCCACAAGTCAAATTTTCAATATAAAAAGTTTTGTCGTCTGTGTTTTCAAAGGGCCATGTAAGGTTAAGTTATTTCAAGTTATTCTTATTTTTGTTTTCTGTATTTTTAATGATACTGTTACAAAAATTGAGAAGGTAACTCTTGACTCTCTCTCGGTTTAGATTCAGATATCTAAAGACTGACATCATGTCTTCTTCACTTTGAGGAGGTTCTACACAGCACATCCAATCAGCACATAATTCTCACCTGCACACACACTAAAAGGTGAATGCAACCACAAACTCATTCCTGTTACCAAGTTGTTGCTAGGTTCAGTGGACCTCATTTCTATTTTATCGCACGTGACTTCCTTCATATCAGTCATGCATCAAAGAAATCAATCATTAACTTTGTCATCTGATCAACCTTAATACAACTGAATCATGAAGCAGCAAAAAAAGCACTTCTATCTTTAAAGCATTCTGAAGACCAATCTAGCTGAAAACTGTATTATATTTATATCAATAATAAGTGTTATTTATCTTTTGTAATGTAGTTAAATTGACACACACCTTGTTTCCTCTTCCCCAATGTAGGTCATCATATCAGTTCAACTAAGTAATAAGCAGTGGTGGACAGTAACAAAGTAAATTTACTTGAGTACAGTACTGAAGTACAGTTTTTGAGTATCTGTACTTTACTTGATTATTATTTTTTGGGGATACTTATTACTTTTACTCCACTACATTCAGAAGACAATTATTGTACTTTTTACTCCACTATATTTCTATCAGTGCTCTAGTTACTCACTACTTTTCAGTTTTCTTAGTCATTTTTGCATTACCTAACTTTAGTTTACCTAACAAACCCAGCACTGAGGCACTACATTTCTACACTCTATTCCACTGAGATGGAGAGCCTTGTGATGTGTGGATTGGAGCCCTCTCCTCGGTGAGGCCTCAGAAAAAGACCCTCATTGTTTTCTGGATAAAGACTTTGAGAATCAGGTTCACCAGCTCATGTTATTTTACTTAAAGAAAAAATATATATAAACAAAAGCTCCATCTTAATTTGAGGCCTCTAGAAGGCCCTCTTTCCACTGGGACCCTGGGAAATCGCTTCCCCCTCTATGTACAGCATCCGTATCAGTACCGTGCAAATACGGTGGTTTGGTGAGGGTGAACATTCAAGTAATTTCCGCCATGCTATGTACTGTATACACACACATTTTATATCTCTATGACAGCAGACAGCTATGATGATGCACCTGATAATATTGTGCCATAAACAGTGGTGGACAGTATCAAAGTAAATTCACTTGAGTACAGTACTGAAGTACATTTTTTGAGTATCTGTTCTTTACTTGAGTATTATTTTTTGGAGGGAACTTATTAATTTTACTCTACCACATTCAGAAGACAATTATTGTACTTTTTACTCCACTACATTTCTATCAATGCTCCAGTTACTCACTACTTTAGCTTTGAAGTCAGCTCATGAATTTCCTTCTCTTTTCTGAAATCTGATCCCTAAGACAGTAAAATGTGTTTGTGTAGTTCTGTTTGTCTCAGTGGTTTAGTCGTACCTGTATATTGTGCGTCTCCACGGTTGAACGTGGAGCAAACACAGAGCAAATTTCACTCAGATCAGGCAGTTCATTTAGAGGTGGTAATGATGGCTATAATTCTCCACCTGAGCACCCATGGCTGTATCTTCAGCCCGTGTCAGAGCTTTTTGAAATGAAGAATGATATGTATCATTTGAAATGTTTTCCCTGTTTCCCACTCTGCCCAAACATACAAACATTCACAGTCCAACCTGAGAAAGTGTGTTGAGTTACGTAACATTTGTTTAATTCCTTATGAACATTTCAAACTAACTTGTCTGTGCTTGGAGTAAGTTAGTGTCTGTTTTTATTCCATGGTATAGTTTTTAGAGATTTTAAGTAATAGTTTCTAAATAAAAATAATGTAACAGAATGTACTCTATATGTTCTTGACTTTCATCATTCTTTGTGAAAATACATTTTGAGATATTTTAGAGAGTACTTTGAATACTTAAGTATTTCTAAAAGCAAGTAATCACGAATTTAACTAAAGTGACTATACAACTTTCACTTGTATTGGAGTAATATTTGATCAGGAGGATCTATACTTTAACTTAAGTAATGAAGCTGCGTACTTTGTCCACCACTGATAATAAGTGTTATTTATCTTTTGTAATGTAGTTAAATTGACACACACCTCGTTTCCTCTTCACCTATGTAGGTCATCATCTCTGTACATCTAAGTAATAAATTACACCTCTCTTGTTGTAATACAGCAATTATATGAGATAGTTTCACGATCAGTGTTTCTTTGTAAGCAAACAGAAGAGAGTCCAGCTGATCTGTCCCAAAATTAAATACATTAGCAAAATAGCTATTTGGGAACTATTTTCAACTGCGGATGAACATCCTCTGATGACGTGTTCAGTATAAAGTATCCTGTCACCCTGACAACCGGACATTCAGAGGGAGGACTCTCCGGTTGAAAGTAGGCCACGAGACAGAAACACACTGTAAGTACACTGTTACATTGAAACTATCCTGAGTGTAAAAATGACCTGTTTTATTGATTTTCTAACCTGTATTGTTATCTGTTGGAGTTATTTTTGACCAATGTACGGCTCTCATGAGTTTTGACAGTTCCTATTTTTCCGGGTTCGCTCGTAAACAATGATATCAAGCTGGCAACCTCCCATAATGTCTCATAAATCAGTGACTAAGTAATATTTAACCATTCTGGTGGACAACGTTATTGAGGCCAACAGGTCGTGGAGGTTATAAATTACTCCAAAGCCAATTAGCTTTTCCGTCAACAATGAGACAATGTTTCTAGATGTCTCGTCCATTAGCTGGTGACGTCAGCTAAACAAAACCAAGGCAAACAACAATAGTGTGTTTTAAAATGGCGCAGATGCTCGAATCACCGGCTTCCTACCATTATATACAAGACAGTACTGTAGATAACAGCTTGGTTAGAAAGAAATGCGCCAAACATTGTTCTTAGATTTGAATATATTCCTATAAAGTGATTTGACTTATGATTTAAACCTTTGATTTGTCACTTATTAACTGTTTATATAGCATGTAGTGGATGTAGCACGTTCATTTGTCAGTGAGTGAGACACATCAAAGAAGGTTGATCTAACCGGTTCATTCTCATTTCATCTGTGGAGTTGACAAAGGCTTTTTTCCTTTCATTGTTCTGTCTTTATAAAAAAATGTAATATGTGATATTATTTCCACAGGTCTAAACATGCAGATCTTTGTGAAGACCCTGACAGGCAAGACCATCACCCTTGAGGTCGAGCCAAGTGACACCATTGAAAACGTCAAGGCCAAAATCCAGGATAAGGAGGGCATCCCCCCAGACCAGCAGAGGCTGATCTTTGCTGGCAAGCAGCTGGAAGATGGCCGCACCCTGTCCGACTACAACATCCAAAAGGAGTCCACCCTCCATCTTGTCCTGCGTCTCAGGGGAGGCATGCAGATCTTTGTGAAGACCCTCACTGGTAAGACAATCACCCTGGAGGTGGAGCCCAGTGACACCATTGAGAATGTCAAGGCCAAAATCCAGGACAAGGAGGGCATCCCCCCAGACCAGCAGAGGCTGATCTTTGCTGGCAAGCAGCTTGAAGATGGCCGCACCCTCTCTGACTACAACATCCAAAAGGAGTCCACCCTCCATCTTGTCCTGCGTCTCAGGGGAGGCATGCAGATCTTTGTGAAGACCCTCACTGGCAAGACCATCACCCTAGAGGTGGAGCCAAGTGACACCATTGAGAACGTCAAGGCCAAAATCCAGGATAAGGAGGGCATCCCCCCAGACCAGCAGAGGCTGATCTTTGCTGGCAAGCAGCTGGAAGATGGCCGCACCCTGTCCGACTACAACATCCAGAAAGAATCCACCCTCCATCTTGTCCTGCGGCTGAGGGGTGGTCAATAAATGATAGTGTATTTACTTAAATTAAACCACAACCTAAACCAATAAAACATTCAATCTAAAGTTATATGGTGTGACCTTTATTGCACTCTTGTTTAGAGTATGAAACCTTAAGGAGCGGATGGGCTGTAGAACATGTCTGTGAAAGTGGAGATACAAATTAATAATTTGATTAATATTGTACCATGATTAATGATATGTTGAATAGATAGGTCAATATTGGTATGGGATTTAGCAGTTTCTTTATATTTTATGGTTCTCATTTTTTCACATTGTTTGTTGTAAAAGTTCCTCTCTTTAATTCACAGTTCAAGATTGAACATGAGCAGTGAATATTCAGTTGATGTGAAAACACTCCATGGCTGCTTAAAACATCTCTGACAGTTTAATAAAGGCTTTATCAGTCTCCTTTAAGAATTTTCTTAAATTGTTCCTGAAAGTCAGTTCATTGTGCCACCTAGACAGCCTACCTGAGAACAACCAGGAGCACCGTCAGATCTGGAACATGAACTGATACAACGACAGCTGTTCTCCTTGAAAGTACAGTATATTATTACTGTTTGATATGTTGCAACTCCTAGTTACATCCTGTCAGAATCAGAATCAGAATCAGAATCAGCTTTATTCGCCAAGTATGCTTGAACACACAAGGAATTTGACTTTAGTAAACTGTGCTCCCTTTGTACAAGGCATAAGAATAAGAATAAGAACTACAATAAAAAATAAAATAGAAATATAATAACAATAACCTTAGCTATAAATACAAAGAAACAACAAATAGGCTTGACTAATATGTACAGGCTAAAATAATATGATAAAGTGCAGTGGTGAGTTGCAGAGGTAGTTTTTACATTATAAAAATAGTAGTTAAATAATACAAAAAATAGAAATATGGAATTCTGTCTATATCTCAGGTTCAAGCCATACAACGCAAAGTTGTTTAGACTCAGAATCTTGGTCAGCATCAAATCTAGTGCCTAATAGGGATTTATGTTGTATTCACAGGTCACTGAATATGAACTGTTGAAATGCTACATTAGACCACAAGAGGACACTGGCCTACCAGTTCTCTATCCCACTGGTACCTCCAAGCTGTTGTCACTTGTTTCATTCTCTATTGCACAGTTGTGTGTTGAGAGCATAGGTCCTATACCTGTCTTTTTTCAACAGCATTGATTTGTTAAATTCTGAAAGAATAAATTAGTCCTGTACCAAAGCGGTTTCATCACAGGATTTGGTTTTCAATCCTGTACAAGCCAGTGAATGCATGGGTATGTTTGGAGATGGAAGAAAACGATTCATTTATGAGAAAAAAAGGAAACTTTCTTTCAAAATTCAAAAAGAACCCCTGGTTTAACCAAGCTGAACCTTTTTTCCCAATACCTTGATAACAGTATTAGTCAAGGATGAATTATCAAATGGTCGTTAATGTCTACCTTTGGCACCCTGTGGTCCCGAATCTTCAGGATTACTCCTTATCAACTGAAACACCAAAGTATGTTACTTGAACAAATCCATCATTGTACCCTAAGACCTGTAACGTAGAAGCAGGGGCGTGTCCAGAACTTTTTGACAGGGGTGGCCCAACTGAGGCTCTCACATAGACAGGGGTGGCCAGTGCATTTACAAATAAATAACATTTGCTCTTTCTGTCTTCACAACCTACTTTCATTAAAGTATTAAACAGTTGTTATATTCCTTTTGACTTAAAAAAAAAACATGACAAAGTGGCATAAATCTTCTAAGCTTAATTCTTAAAGGAATTACAAAAGATGTTTTTTCAAAGTCACATTTGAGGGCACTAATAAAGAAATCTACTGTCAGCCTTTTAACTCATCCCAAATTATAGATTTTAACAGAAACCCCACCTCTGACAAGGTAAACAGCCAATCATAGTTTTAGGATTTTGGGGTGGCCCCTGGGGTGGCCAATTGGATTTCAAGGGGTGCCAGTGCCACCCTTGGCCACCCCTCTGGACACACCACTACGTAGAAGGACCCTGTTTGTTTATTTAGATCCCCATTAACTTCTACCAAGATAGTAACTACTCTTCCTGGTCCCTCTCATGCAAATATGTACAGAAATTACATAATTGAAAAATCCAAGGCAGAATTTAAAAACAACAATGATAACAATAACACACAATAAGCAAGATACAAAACCAAGAGAACCACACTAAACATATTATAAATCATATAAGTAATCCCTCATGTGCCCACAGTACATTCACACCCTGTCATAAGACACTCTTTTTTTTAAAATTAGGATGCCTTCTTAAATAAGTTATCAAATTAAAGTGCCTCTCTGTAAACCAGACAGAAATGATTATTGAACATATTACAGGAAAAGGATGAGCATTCATCTGGATGATTGGCTCATAAGATGAAGTCTCTGTGAACTGCAGTAATAATGAACTGTTCCATGGAAATCAAATAATAATGAGAAAACATATACAGAGAGGGGAGTTTCCTGTGTTGTTCTGAACAGAGCAGTAGGAAACATGAGAATGATCACTCAGGGAAGATTATGTGGCAGGAAAAAGTAGACTCAAAAAATGAAGTACAACCATGTATTGCAGATTTCTACTGTTGATTAGAGTTGATTGGATGGGAAAAATGTAACATAAACATATAGCTGATTGTCTGAACTGTCTGTGGTTAAGCAGCTTTTTGGTTAATGTGGATACAAGTTTTTGTCAAGGAAGTACATTGCATGGAATAAAAAAGTGTATATTCCTGGTTCAGCTAAGACAATCTTGATCCCCTCAAAAAAATCTATTTCATATTTAGCATGTTATCAATGGGTGTCATCATGGTCCAGATACTGATATCCTGATAGGCCTACTGATATCCTGAATGCCCTGAAAAACAGCAGAGTGCTTTTGTTTGTATCTCTTTATCCCTTTGAGTTAATAGTTAACTTACTTCAAGTGCACAAGAGGACACCACGTTTTTTTCCCCTCACAAACAAATAAAACTTGATTTACAAGATAAAAGTCCAAAAGTGTCAGAACACTTGACCCGCAACATTACAGGAGGGTAAACAGCACATCCTAGTACACGTCTTCATTACTTAAGTCAAAGTATAGATACTCCATGTCAAATATTACTCCAATACAAGTGAAAGTTGCTCTTTCAAATTATTACTTGAGTTAAAGTACTGAAGTACTTGCTTTTAAAAATACTTAAGTATTCAAAGTACTTTTTAAAAAATCTTGAAACATTGTATTTTCACAATACATAAGTGCAGTCAAGAATACATAGGAGTACATTCTGTTACATTCTGTTTATTTAGAAACCATTACTTGAAATCTCTAAAAACTATACCATGGAATAAAAACAGAAACTAATTTACTCCAAGCACAGACAACTTAGTTTGAAATGTTCATCTGGAATTCAACAAATGTTACGTAGATCAACACGCTTTTTCAGATTGGACAGTGAATGTTTGTATGTTTGGGCAGAGTGGGAAACAGGGAGAACATTTCAAACGATACGTATCATTCTTCATTTCAAAAACCTCTAACACGGCCTGAAGATATGGACATGGGTGCTCAGGTGGAGAATTATAGCCAGCATTACCACCTCTAAATGTACTGCCTGATCTGAGTGAAATCTGCTCTGTGTTTGCTCCACTTCAACTGTGGAGATGTACGATATACAGGTACGACTAAACCTCTGAGACAAACAGAACTACACAAACACATTTTACTGTCTTAGGGATCAGAATTCAGAAAAGAGAAGGAAATTCATGAGCTGACTTCAAAGCTAAAGTAGTGAGTAACTAGAGCACTGATAGAAATGTAGTGGAGTAAAAAGTACAATAATTGTCTTCTGAATGTGGTAGAGTAAAAGTAATAAGTTCCCTCCAAAAAATAATACTCAAGTAAAGAACAGATACTCAAAAAAATTTACTTCAGTACTGTACTCAAGTGAATTTACTTTGATACTGTCCACCACTGTTTATGGCACAATATTATCAGGTGCATCATCATAGCTGTCTGCTGTCATAGAGATATAAAATGTGTGTGTATACAGTACATAGCATGGCGGAAATTACTTGAATGTTCACCCTCACCAAACCACTGTATTTGCACGGTACTGATATGGATGCTGTAGAGGGGGAAGCGATTTCCCAGGGTCCCAGTGGAAAGAGGGCCTTCTAGAGGCCTTTGTTTTTATATATTTTTTTTGTTTATATATATTTTTTCTTTAAGTAAAATAACATGAGCTGGTGAACCTGATTCTCAAAGTCTTTATCCAGAAAACAATGAGGGTCTTTTTCTGAGGCCCCACCCAGGAGAGGGCTCCAATCCACACATCACAAGGCTCTCCATCTCAGTGGAATAGAGTGTAGAAATGTAGTGCCTCAGTGCTGGGTTTGTTAGGTAAACTAAAGTTAGGTAATGCAAAAATGACTAAGAAAACTGAATTGAATGGAAGTTAAATGTTTCGATAATACTGTAGTTTTTCAAATTAATGTCTATGTTAAATTTCAATAAAAAAGTAACACAAATAATGAACTATTAATGTATTAATACATACAGGTGCCCAACTTTGATGGTTGGCTTGAGCTGCTTTGCTGGGGCCCAATATAATATATTTCATGGAGCCCAGAAATCCTGTGACGCCCCTGGCCTGCTGATATTTTGTAAGAGTATTTTGCTATTTCCAACAACTTTGGCTAAAAGCATATGGATCTGAAGACCTTCAGGTAGATTTAACAGCAGTCAGGGGCGTCACCAGGAATTCTGGGCCCCCTGAAAAGATATCTCAGTGGGCCCCATCACCACAGCCAGCCCTACAATATATAACATTGCTGCTATGATACTGGTTTATTTGCATTAAACAACAATATATGCTTAAAATTATCCTGGTTAACTGACTCAAGTCTAAGCTACATATCAATATTCTCTTTTTTTACAGTTTCTCCAAATGTAACTGCACAATATTGACCTTCAGACTGTCGACCTCTGTAAATAAGATTATTTGAAGCCAAGTGACTTGTTGAATAACAACAAGGGGGCATTATTTGGTATAATCGAACCTCATGAAGTAAAATAAAACTCTAAAAACCTACAGTTTACTTTCAATCAGATTCAGCCACACCAGATGCTGTGAAAATATGACAATTCCCCACTTTAGGCATGAGACGCGCATCTCACGAAGCCGTGGAATTCTGAATGTTTGTTTACTTATTCAGACAATTTTAGTTATCTTATTGCATTTATAACAAAACAAAAGAAAAGCTTAGTAGAAAACACATTTTTCAGGCCCATTAAAGCTAGGGTTGGTAGTCTCGGAAAACTAGCATGAATTTGAATGTAGCATTTCCACAGGACTCCGTTTAACCCCTCCCCTCCTCCCTCTGAGCTCCTCCAAAACGACGCCCCCCCTCACATGCACGAGCACCACTGACTTGCGACCATATAATCGTGACTGATTCAAAACCGGTCTTCACCAAAACATTATCATAGTGAAAGTTAAAAACACAAACAAACATGGCTGCTGTTAGTACTCACAACTGTCATGCTAGCATTATCCAGTTGTACTGGTGACACAATATCAGGAGAAAAGTTATAACACAAATATAATACTGTAACAGCTCTACTGTTTGTTAAACGTGTTCAGTGTAGATGTTCTTAATTCCTACAGTGTTGACAGTCAGTGAAGGCATCAGGAGAGGTGTAAAGTGTGCAAGAGGTAGAGAGGAGAGACCAGAGGAGAAGTTTGTCATTCATTCAAACATTGATTGTTGCTTAGTTGGTTGGCGTGATCACAGCCGACAGTGACCGGTTATTAAAGCTCAACATGTTCCCGAATCGGCTCGTCATCCCTACAGCGTCCGGACGGACGCTACAATACATATACATTTTCTGTAGGACTTACTGAACGTCATTAATTATTTTGCTTGTCAGAGCCCCCGTGGTGAGAGCTTTTTTTTTTGAGAGCTCTGATCTGGACTACAGTCCTGAGCAAAGCACCTCATCGGGTCAGAGGGGACAGGTACGAGGTCAAGCGAGAGGGGCAGTAAATAGAGTCAGGGGAAGCAGAGGCAGGAGATGTGGACGAGGAGTACACGCCGGGAAATGTACGCACAAGAGGCGAGCAGAACGGCAGGACAGGATTTGATTGGTTTAAAATTTTGGGACCCAAAAACGGGGATTGGTTGGTGTTTTCCCAGCTTTACTCCGGCTGTAGATAGCAGCTTTATTTCACTCTTTTTTAGGAACACATTATGTATTGATTTCCATCAGGACATAAAGATCATTTTAACCAGTATAACAAAAAGTGTATCTAAATCTGACTACCAACCCCAGCTTTAAGGGCCCCCCTCCCCACTTGGGCCCTAGGTAGTCAGTCCCACTTTTCCCCCCACTACGACGCCCCTGACAGCAGTAGCCCAGAACTAGGTTACAAGTGATGGGTTGCTCCACTAAGTTTTGCGAAGCTTGCAAAATGGTGCCATTAAAAATAATATTACCATCTCCCAAAAGTATAAAAGTAACACCCCAGTAGTGTTTTATTGTAGGCAAGTCGTTGTTGGTGGTTTACAGCCCCTGTCTCTCTGGGTTTGCCCGCTCCCTGACGAATGAAGCAGTCGCTCACATGAGCTGGGAGCTGCTGCCTCACTTTGGCACACCGTGCGGGAGAAATGGCAGGCTGTGGAGGCTTCTTCGTTTCTCTCCTAAACTACAAGACGGAGAAATATGTCATCGCCGAAAACAGGAAGATAGGAATATTATTTAGACTCTATCAGCTGGCTGTGCTGGGATACATAATCGGGTGAGCAGTAGCAGTGTCGTTTGTAGAGTGATTCACAAAGTTAAAAATAGTGGAGCTTGTCTGAGTGGTCACTTTGTTTCTGTTGTTGAGGTGGCGCGCTGTGGAGAATTGTTCTTAAATTGTAATCTCAGAAAGATACATTTGAGTTGTTGAATTCATTAATGTCTCAAATGTCTGCAGAGACAGGAAGTTATGTGTGATGTCACGCTGACAGAAATGATGAGCAGGTGACAGGTACAGTGTGGTGACGTCTGTAACTGGTTTGACCTTTAAAACTTTGGTGAATTATTTTACTACAGTTGGATGATTGATTAAGAGGTGTGGAAGAACAGGCTGCTTTAGAAATCACATATGTCTCACTTGCATGTAATGCAGCTTAGGGAGGGCTGCTCATGTTCATGTGTGAGTTTATTGCCATGTCATGTCTGAGACTTTGAGGTACTTTAAAAAATATATATTTTTATTAGGTTTTTCTGCTGTATACATCATTCAAAAAGTGCATGTTATCCAGTTTTATATTTTAACAGACAAACAAGAACACATCATACAACGACAACCACTAGAGTCCAATCCAACGTGTTATGAAATGTTATCTTAAAAATAAGAAAACAGGAAGGACTCACGAATCAGAAAGAAGATATGATAAACAAAACAAACAACAAAAACAAACAAACAAACAAACAAACAAAATAATAATAATAATAATAATAATAATAATTATAATAATAATAATAATAATAGTAATAAATACATAAATAAATGGATAAAATGAAAATGTTTTTACTTATTTCTTACAAACAAAATCTTGAAATTAGTTTCCACAACTTGGGACTTTGAGGTATTTTTGTTCCTTTAACAATCAGACCCTGGTGCTCGTCTCAGTGCTTATTGGTAGGTATGTGAAAATAGAAGATATTTCTGGAGCTGGAGCTATTAATCCAATCAGTAGTAGCCTATACCATTAAAATAAAACATTCATAGTCTGTAAACTGAGTAGGCTGCAGCTAACCATTTTCATTATTTATTTATTGATCTGCTGATTAATGCCATCAATAATGCACAGATCTTTTAAACTAGTGAAAAATGCACATAAAAAAGCTGTTAGTAATCACAAATTGCACTTCATTTGCTAATTAGCTGCACTTTTAAATTATTTATTGTTTTTACATACTGCCTGTAATGCTCCATATGTACTATTTATTTTGACGTGTGCTGCTGACCTCTTGGCCAGGTCAGCCTTGTTAAAGAAGTCTTGATCTCAATGGGTTTTCATCTGGTTAAATAAAGGTTAAATAAAAAATAATAATAATAAAATAGCCAAACCACCAGTCAAAAACCTAAAGACTCCATATTAATTGTCATAAATGACAAAGAGAAGCAGAAATGTCTTTCGTACTTGAGAAATGTCTCAAATGTTGATAATTGACTGCTGACTGCAGTCTAATAGTTGTGTTATGATAGATGCAGCTAATGTAGCCTCTAGCTGCTACCCTCAAGCAGGTATGAGGAGTTTGTGACAGGTCTGGCAAAGTAGTTTATTTTGAACTGCATGCTTTTTGCATAATATTTACTATTACTGACTCAGGTGACTTCATTTAAGGTCACATTTTGGAATAAAGTAGCTTCATCTTTCCCCTCATGGGTCTCATGCAATTTTTGTTTTTACATTTGCATTAACATCTGCTTACTTTGAAGCATTAAGTTATTATATTGGGTAAGCAAGACACACAGTGTACAGTGTATCTTTGGAATATTTATTGTATTTTACTGTATTATACTCCTCAGTTGTTCACACATGTTGAAGTTGTCCTCTTCACAGAATTGTAGTAGGCTCAATTTTCTTTTTGTATATATATTTTATTCATTTTTACACATAAACACAGAACAAGACAGCACAGACTTAGTCAAATTACTGAAGAAAAATAAAAATATACATATAAAAACAATAATAACATACATTGGTCATAATAACATATATCATATCAGATCCAATCTTATCTATCTTCTAAATTACTTGTCAAAGGAAAAAACAAGACTATGATGTATTTTTGAAGATGAAGTGTGGGCACCCTTCCTGCAGTAAGCCAACCAGATCAGTGGGAAGATAATCTATGAAGGGTTGCCAAATATTATAAAATAGGTTGTCATTGCCCTTTAATTTAACACTGAGGTGTTCCATAGGAAAAGCCTTGAATGTTTCTCTGTACCACTGCGTGACTGATGGAGGCTTCTCCTGAATCCTTAGGCTCAATTTAAAATTTAGGCCTAATTATGGACAAGCTAAAGTATCTTTTAACAATTTACATAAACCAGCGTAAAATAAACCAGACATGTTTCATGTTTGCAGAAATAGCAGACAGTTGCCATGAAGTGCTGCTATGCAATTGCTATGCAGTAATACTACAGGCTGTTACATCAAGTCTCTCAAACATGGTGTACCCTTCTTTTATAATAAATGCGTTAGGTGGGTGTTTGTGGTGAAGAAAGGTTACCAGGAGAGAGAAGAGGCCATCCAGTCTTCAGTCATCACAAAACTTAAAGGTGTGACACTGACCAACAGCTCAGACACCGGCCTTCACCTGTGGAGCTCTGAGGACTATGTCATTCCCCCTAATGTGAGTTTATCTATCTATCTATCTATCTATCTATCTATCTATCTATCTATCTATCTATCTATCTATCTATCTATCTATCTATCTATCTATCTATCTATCTATCTATCTATCTATCTATCTATCTATCTATCTATCTATCTATCTATCTGTCTAACTGTCTAACTTTTCTCACTACAGTAATATATATCTATCTGTACAACTATCTCTATGGCTATCATCTATACATTTATCTCTTTATCTATCTCTGTTATTTCATACTGATATGTCTACCTGTATGTCTATTCCTACATTTATCACTTATAATCTATCTCTATGTATTTCTCTTCATCTATCTCTACTTTTATCTCTTCTTCTACCTTCACAAAAATATAAACGTCTTTTTCTAAAACTATCTATTTGTCTATCATTCTATCTCTAAATGTATCTCTATGTCTATCTCTATGTTTAACGTTATGTCTGTAATTGTACAGACTGTACTAATGTATATCTCTGCATTTATTTAATGTTGCTCTCTTCAGCTATATCTAAATCTATCATCTATCTGTAAATTTGCCGCACCTTTATCTCTTTTTCCATTTCTACAAAAATCTCTGCATCTCTCAGTCTGTCTATCTCTACATTAATTCCTCTGTCCATGACTACAAATATCACTACATCTATCTTTACATCTACAGGTCATAATGTTTGTCTCCATACTTATCTTTTTGTCTGCCTGTACATCTCTCTCAACTTCTATGCCAACATCTATCTACACATCTATTGCTAAATCATTCTCCATACTTATTTTTTACATCCATGTCTGCCTTTATGCTTCTTTTTAAAATCTATATATCTCTATATTTCTTTATATCAGTCTCTCCACCAGTTCATCTTCCTGTTTGTCTGTAAGTCAGTGTGGAAAGTAAGAGACCATTGAGTGTCTGCTTTAGTGGATATCATTAGCCTCAGCATCTGTCTAAACAGATTTAATGTTATTGAACTTCTTTGTAGACTAATATGTTTAACCTTTTTCCTCCCTGGATCTAATTTTATTTTGTAGGGTGAGCAGGTGTTCTTCATAGTAACAAATTACATCGAGACACCTAATCAGAGGCTGGGATTCTGTGCAGAGGTGAGTGCACTCAGGAAAATCAAACCCAATTTTATAACAGTTAATTGTGTTTTTTATTCTAATATGTGAAGTTGGCAGCTCTGATATCTAGCAACCTTTGCTCCATCTACCAGAGTTACAAGGTTCCAGATGGACGATGTCACAATGACACTGACTGCCCAGAGGGGGAACCCGTGATAGCTGGCAATGGTGAGGATAGTCCTCTTTATAGAAATCATGCAAAGACTTAATTTTTATGTTAAGATTTGTTCACATTTTCATGCATTAATCTGTGGCTTGAGATCTTTTATACTGGCCTCTGACAATCTACAAAATCTTCTCTATGATAATCAGTTTTAGTGAAGCTTTACTTATCATACAACGGATGCAAATTGCAAAAAAGCATACTCTTTAAACGATCTTTGTAAATGATAATGATCAGTTATCATTAACTCTTTAAAGAAACTTAGATTTTTACTTTGAGAAAAACAACAACAAATGTGACCCCCCCCTTAATCACATCTTTTCCACAGTAACATAATGCATATAACTATCAGTATTGAATAGCTACAGGACATATAGAGGCATACAATTAGTTGAACATGCTGAATATCAAAATTCAGAGCAGGCTCCTATAAATAGTCTCCGCTATCATGTAGTCATATATAAAGTGAAGGCTCAAATTACAACATATGGAATAGCTGCAACAAGTGATCTGAACATAAACATATTTCTCTGCCCACTTCTCACTTAGAGAAATAAGCATGTTAACATGGACCAGTCATAACCGGGTCACAATCAGTCCGGCTGAAATCACGCGTTCAGGAGGCACTGATGTTGCTGGTATGCAGAGATACTGACATGCCAGCGTTGCTAGTCTGGGAAATCCCTCTGCATTGACTTTCTGCCAGTCCGTCAGCTTTGTATCAATAGATTGGGTAGTGTCCTGTAAAAAGTTCTCAGCTTCTCTGTCCGTGGTGGGTGTTGTGTTTTGCCACACAAAACAAAGAGCTGGTGCATGGCTTCAGCCTGGCAGAGCATCTCTGTTGGGGCACAACACCTTTAGCCAATAGGTTCACATCGAAACATCCTTTAATTGACATCACCCTGATAGCTATGACCACTTATCTCCTGTCAGTATTTTCACATAAACCAAATTCTAACCAAACCAAAGTGACATGAGGCCAAAGAAGATGCTTGTGTTTTTTAAGCATCTTGTACTTAATGTCACCTTCAAGTCAGTAAAACAAAACAGCTATGTCATACACATAATAATACATTTCTCCTCTACATAATACTTGTCAAATGCCGGAGTGTGTTTGTCTTTTGTGTCCATTTAAATGATTTCTCACATGTTTCTCTCCCACATGCACAAGGAGCAATGAGCTAGCTGGAAGTAATGGGTCATCACTGTATTTCTGTCTATAATGTTGCAGCACTTAGCGTCAGTGGCTACTTTAAATGCCAATTAACAACATTGGAAAGTTCCCACTAGAAGCCCACCGAAGTTGCTTCCTGTTTTTGTAAGAAACATGTCAATATGCAGGTTCAAACGGCACTCTGCTATCCGTTCCATAAACTCTGGTACACAAAGTTTTAAAGCATTTGAATGACTCATCTTTGTGTGTTCATGTTGAAAACTTTATTACAGACTGTACATATTGCATATTATTTGAAATTGTCTCTTGAAGCAGCACCCAGCCAACAGTCTTTGGTCTCCCTCCCTCAGGAATAAAGACCGGAGTGTGTCTAAACAGTACAGGGACCTGTGAGATCCATGCCTGGTGTCCTGTCGAATACAGCAAGAGACCCACGTGAGACCCCCTCCTCTCTTATAGCCTCTGGAAATTTGCCATTTTGTGCCTCTAGACTGACACTCATTCTGATCCCCCACTGGGACGGAGATATTTCACAGCTTCTATTTATTACTAATACAGCCTGTCAGCTCCCCTCGTCTTGGTTTTGTTCTTCACACAGCTGCTTGTCTCTTTCACTTACAGGGAGCCCCTACTAAAAGAGGCAGACAACTTCACCATCTACATCAAGAACTTCATCAGGTTCCCAAAGTTTGAATTCTCAAAGTAAGTGGCTCTAAGTGAAGCAGAGTGCTGGTGCTCTTATGGTTTCAAGGCATCATGACAGAACCCACCACCGCTGAGTGAGCTGAGGGATATACATGCCCCGGTGGCTGCTTTAAATAACTTTAGGGTGCAGAGAGCCTTCTATTTATACTGACCAGTGCATTGCACTGAGTGAGACAGTGAAACAGTCATCTGAGACGTCCTTGACAGCGGGCTGTGCCCTGGACAGGTGTCCGATCAGATGGGGGTAGCCCAGGGAGCTGAGTTCCCGCCCTCTCTGCTATTGAGGGTTCAAATGCTGCAGGAAAGCAGGAAGATGCCACAAGCTGCTGCTAATTCATCAGTCATGATCTTATTCTGATTACACAACCATCTCTCCTATTCTTCTCAGATCTGTGCTTCTGCCTAATGAGAATTTGCCTGTTACAACTCCCTCCTAATGGATTGTACCCAATATGGCGACACTACATGTCTTAAAGACTGTCGCATCGAGTTACACTTTTCTCAGAGCCAGAGGGTGTAGCGGTGTTGATTGACATACACATACTGTATGTATATGTGGCTATAAATCTGTGCCCGGCAGGCTGTCAGGCAAAGGTGGAGACCTTTTACTCCAAATCAAAAAACCTACATTAAGCTTGGTTTAAATATTAAGGGATGTTTACATTAGCAATGTATTCACATATAAGCCAACATCTGTGTCAGAAATAGTTGTATAATTAAGAAATATCACACCAGTGATATGGTCAATCACAGCTGAGCTGATGTTCAGTTCAACAGCATGACTGAAAACTGCACATGGCATTTTTAGGTAAAAATGATTTATTAAAGTGTTTATTTTCTCTGATCATACATTTTGCTCCTCTGAAACAAGTCATTCAACAAATGCAGCTGGACTTTTGCCAATCAATGCATTAATGGTTTCCTGTAATCTTCTTACTCTGTGTGTTTATAAACAAATTCCCACAGAAGAGCTTCTTTGTTGATGTGCATTTATTTGTGTTTATCATTATCATTTTCCTGATGAAATAAGACTCTTATTCCAAACAACTCTTTTCCAAACAGATTACATGGTTGGAAGTAACTGTTGTTAAAGAAAGTGTACAAGCTAAAGCTGTCTAATCATTGATAGTGTCTAAGAAGATCAAAACGTCAATGCTAATAGAACAAGTTTTGAAAATATGTGACATTCAACGAGACTGGTTTTAATAGCTCCTGAAAATCTTCAATTTGACAAATGTTATTCATTTCTGCTGTTTTAACCTCTTAGGTCTAATGTCCTCGATACGTCTGATGACAGCTACCTGAAAAAATGCTCGTTTGAGAAAGACCTGTACTGCCCCATCTTCCGCCTGGGAGAGCTGATCAGCCGGACGGGATACGACTTTGAGGATATGGCTGCTCAGGTACCAAATGTTATAACATTTTCATAGCTTATGATAATACATGTTTTTCCAGTTGTGATTGCAATATTAGCTGTGAAAAAAATCTCAACTAAAGGATACATCACAGTCGCATTAAACAGAAACAGATCAGATTCTCATCATTTCCCTATAATGCCTGATTCCTTAAGAAGATTACGTGGGTGGACAAACTGCACTGGTAACTGGAAGAGGTCAAATTGAGTGCTACTGCAGCATCCTCAGTCTAGATTGTGAAGGCGCCATTTGACACCCATCTTTTATTATTTCTGAATTCCTCCTTACATTTACAAATCACTTAATAAAGGCATCACTGTAAAAGAGAGTGCAGCTGTGTGCTAACAGAAAAACGCTAACCCTAAAGCTGAGTGAAAGAAGAACCATGTTATGCTTAAGTCAAGGGGGCGTTGTCCAAACTGCATTCTGCCAGGATACAAAAGAACAAGAAGGAAATAGTGAAGTACAAGGTGCCATAATCAGAGACTTCTTCATCTTTCATGGGTGGAACTTCTGCCCTGTGATGTGTTTTATGGCTGGACTGATCATTTCAGGTGGCTGTTCTAGATTTGCTGTTACATTTTTTGTGCATCAAATGAGGAAAAGAACAAATAATTTCAAGTTCCATCTAGTTGGATTTTCACAGTTTACAAGCACACTGTGAAGTCCTAATCAATGGATGACTATTGCCTAGTTGTTATTGCATTTAAAATCATTTGAAATTTAAAATTAATTATTATTTTATATTTGTATGTGTTTTAATATAATATAAATTGTGTGATTATGCACACAAATTGCATTTTTTTATATTATATATATTAAATTATATACATAAATGCATACACCCACATAACTTAAAACAGTTACACACAAAATAAATTATTGTTGACAAAAAAAGGGAAGATATAGTTATAAAGAATAAATACTGAATGACATAATAATAACAATCCCTGTAATCACCTGATGAAGTCAAAACCTCTCAACCCTATACCTCATGAAAACCCTGTCTAATAGAGTCTCATCTCAATTTTGGGCTGAAGTTATATGTGTGCGCTTTAACACAGCCTGTGCCTGTGTTTGGGTCTGTCAGGGTGGCTCTGTGGGTGTTCTCATAGAGTGGGACTGTGACTTGGATAAGGACTCTTCACAATGTAACCCAGAGTACAGCTTTACCCGTTTGGACATGAATTTGAACAACTCAGTCACATCAGGATACAACTTCAGGTTTGTCCTCGTAGTTATTTACAAGACATAAACGTATCATCTGGCTCTCTGTTACCTGACTCTTCTTTTTTATTTTAATCATACACACTTTTATATCATCTTTCCTTACAGATATGCCAGGTATTACAAGGATCAAAGTGGTGAAAGCTATCGTGATTTATATAAAGTGTATGGGATCCGCATTGATATCATGATCAATGGCAAGGTACAATGGTGATACCAGCTATGTTTTTTTTCTTAAGGAAGTACTTCGGTTGGAAACTAAACTCTAACTCTCTTTTTCCCAGGCTGGGAAATTCAGTATTGTTCCCACAATAATTGCCATTGGGTCAGGTGTTGCTCTGCTGGGTTTGGTGAGTAATTTTTAAGCATTACATTGATGTGTCTATGGGTAAATGTTTTGTTGTCATGAATTTACCTTAGCTTGAAAATAGTCATATCCAAGTGCCACTAGAGGGTGATAGAGGATCATCTGTAAAGAACATAATAACAGACTTTAGGTTTTTCTCCTTTCAGGGAGCCTTCGTGTGTGATATGATTCTACTCTACATGATGAACACGAGCTCCTTCTACCGGGATAAGAAGTTTGAAATCATCAACTTCAAGTATGACTGTTTATAAGTGATCAGTTGTAAACTGAATGTAACAACTGGACTTTGTACATTTTGCCTCAGCTGCTTTGGCACAATATCTGATATCTTTTGAAAGTTGTCAGCACCAAAGATACATTTCCCAAAACAGCTGATTATGCAGCAAAACACTATAGTTCAAGTGAAAAATATTTTTCAGTGTTTGTATAGTGCAGTAACAAATTAGAGTGTAATGATAATTCCCTTTTTTAATTTAGCAGACAGCAGCAAGCTTGAAACCCATATTTGTACCCATATGTCATTTTTGTGAGATGAAAGGACAATCAGTGGATATTCAAGTGTGAGCCACGATTAAAGACTTACATTATTTCTTAATTAGTGAAGAGTTTGTGCTGTGATAATATGATTCACTTCCATCCATCCATCCATTATCTTGTGCGCTTATCCCGTTAGGGTCACAGGGGGCTGGAGCCTATCCCAACTGACGCACACACTCACACCTGCAGGCAATTTGGAGATTTAAAAACAAATGTAGAATCAGAGTCAGAGCCTTTTTTTCAACATGTGAAGTTTTCTAGTTTGAATTTCAGTATTGACCAATCACATTTCAGCTGGCTTTAGTTTACGCACAAAAATCCAGGTTGTGTGGCGAGCAAAAGCAGACAGAACGTGTTGTAAACACATCAAACAGGGCCATAAAGTTATTCCAATTTAAAAACCATAATAAAAGGGGGGTCTTTGGTTTATTTTTAAAAATACTCAGAGAGCTCGTCATTTCCATACCTATAGCAGGGATTACCAGAGTTTTGGGACATATAAACACAAAGCTATTGCAGGTGCTGGGGCGAGACATATGGGGGACATTTAAGAGACATGAGGGAAGAGTTTATATTTGCATGTACTTAAAGGAAAGACAAATACTTTCTTTCAGTGGTCACAACAGAGCACAATACAGTACACAGACAAAAATAACTTTAAACTGTATAGAACTTAGCATGACATTAGCAGAGTCCATACCAATTCACATAGCAGCAGTGGTTACAAGTTGACGGCCTATTCTGTATGTACAAGTCTGATACAATAAAAACATTGTACTTTAGATTAAAGAAAAAAATGATTGAACTGTATTCTAGTTCTAAAAGTGAGCCAAAAACAACAACAAAAAATGTCCAACCACAGTCCCACTGTTTTCCAAACCTTGATCATCACATTTATTGACACAATTCTCTCATGTTCTATGTTACAGTAAAGAAAAGACTAAACCCAAGGAAGGGAAGCCGGGACACAGAGAAAGGAGATCCAGGAAACCGCCTGCAGATAAAGATGCAGAAAACTCTGTCAAAAAGCTGGTGGAGGAAATTGCCTCGCCTGGGGAGAACCAGCAGTCTGTGGACCAACGGGGTCCCACCATTCCACGCAACACGGGACAGCGCTACTCCGCCAACATCTCTCCCCAGGGTGCAGAGGCCAGGCACCACATCACTTTCTCTTCAGAAGCTTAAGTTTGCAGGTAGAGTGAGATGAGTCACCTGAGGTGAGCTCAGTTTATGTCTTTGAGGTAGAACCAAGTTGGACTTCTCACCTTGCTTCAAGACTGCCTGTAAGCCACTGTTTATGGTGATGCTTATTTTGACTGAGGATATGTTGGTCCAAAAAAAGGTTAATATTTGACACTGTGGGCCAGGCTGCTGAGGAGAAACACTCATTAAGGTGCATACCAGTGGCCGGGTGTGGATCCAAATGTGCAATGTGGAAGATGACAGGTCCATAAAAGATTTGCAAAAGTACTGTGATAATGCTGATACAATTAGTAAAGATATGAAAATATTTCGAAGCAAATTGCCAAACAATATTTGCTTTTTAATGTAAGTGTTAACTGTGTCTTTGTTTGATGTCATAAAACCCGTATTTTTAGCTTTGGTGGCTGTTGATCAGACGAAACAAGCATAGTTTTCAGATTCAGTTATATATGATGGGCCACTGTGTTTGTTTTTGCTGTTTTATGGACAAAGTTAAACAACTAAAGTAGGCTTTGCACATGCGTTTCATAAAGCGGATACAAAGGAGGAGTTTATCCTTAGTTGCAAAAACTCATGAAACCTTTCTGACTTGTCGGTTTTAATTTGCAACATTAAGGCCTGGTGGTCTAGCATTAAAATAAATATTAAATGCAAGTTAGACAGTCTTCAGAAGTCTTTTCAACCATGCACAAACTTGTTTAAAACACTGCAAAAATCAAAGACCTGATGGATTCATTAGAAATTAAGTATTAGTGGCAGCCTGATCATCTCCATGGATGAGAAACTTAGTCTTAGATAGGGTGAAATAAACACAGAGGACTAATCTGATAAATTAGTCTGAAAAAGTACCCTTTAATATCAATGTTGCATGAGAGAAATAATATTGAATGCACAGGTACAAAGGGATTATATTTAATTCTGCACTTGGAGGTAATGCAACATGAGAAAGGTGTGAATGGTCTTAAGTGTTGCTGGGTGTTTCTTGCTCCTGTCTTGTCAGACATTTGAGTTTTCTCTCTCGCTGTATGTTGAGTTAGCTGTGCTGATTGTAATGTTGATGCAATGGCTACAACAAAATGTATTGTACAATTTAACACAACACACGATTCTGTGGAGTGGAGTCACAATGTGTCTCCAGAGAAGTCCTCTGCTGATGTACTGCCTGAGTGTTGCTGAATGGTGTATAATGTTGAGGTGCATGGACCCTTTCTTCCATCCTGTTTTTTTGTGTCTACTTCTTGAAAGAAAATGTAATTGTCATGTTGATTTCAGTGTTAGTAACAAAGAACACTGCCTAACAGACACACAGATTAATGATTACAAACACATTGTTCAGAGGTATTTATTTAAATCAGTACTCAGATTTGTTTTAATTAAATTATAATGTGATGTAATTACACTTTATTAGGATGTAATCTGATCTATGTTACACTACAACCTTAACTATCCTAACTATGGCTCTTATCCTGATATGGATTATCATGATCACAAAGCAGGAGTTACAGGTTAAATAAGTCCATATGCATGTTGGTGCGGGACGAAAGTAAGGACAGGTTGTTCTTCATCATCTTATTACTGAAACATCCTCCATCAAATCAACAGTTCATAATGGAGAAAATCTAAATTATTTTACCAAAGTCTTATCTACAAACAGCAGGGCAGACATCGGTTTACATAGCATTAGATAGGTTTAATTTCAAGGTTATTAGCGTTGTATCATTTTAGTACACATGCACCATTCCATAGAGGAAAGTCCAGAACAGGACGTAAGTGAAAAGACCCCCGACGAGGCCCCCGGTGAAGAGCAGCCGCCGTGATTTAAAGCACTTGTTCCACCGCCGTCCCGCCTTCAAAATGAGCAGTAGAGAGAGGAGAAAAGAGGCAAGGAAATAAAAAATGAAGCCATACAGTCCAGTCAGCCCAAGGATGCCGGCTGTTGCTCCGGACAGAGCAGACACAGAGGTGCGGCAGTAGTCCAGCACGGCGGCGTTCCCCCTCACAGCTACTTCACTGATGAACTGAGGTCCCTCACGCTTGGCTACAACTCCTGCCATCTTGGCTCTGGTTAGCTGTCACAGGAAGGCGCTGCTTTTGTGGCAGAGATACAGATAGTCACAATGGAGAATATTATGGATGTTCATCATAATACAAAATTTGATAAATTATTTGAACACTGATTCGATATTTGCTGCTATCACAGAGTCTGTCTTGGTATGGAATAGATTCAATTTAGTACAGTGATGAATGAGACATTTTCATCACTCCACTAAACATGATCAGGGACATTCAAATCATAAAAGAGCTAAATGTGATTTTAGAGATCCTACCAGACATTTGAATCAAAAACAAAACACTCTGTTTAATATAAAGAAATAATACAAAGAAATAACAAAAAAAACTCACAGGTCAGATCGTGTTAACATTCAAGTATGTGTAAATGCTACGCCACTGACTCAATATGTATCAGTGTATCATAATATCCCTACATTTAGTCAAACAGCCCACGTGATGAGTTTTGCCAAACATTTAATATTTAGACCATTACATATTTACCTTTTACCTACGTCACAAGGCAAATAGTATTTATTTGCCCACTAATTGGAGTGATTTTGTACTTTCATTTAAAAATAAAAAGCTAAATCTCAAAGAATGCTGTATGCTACAGATATAACATCCAACCAAGTCACGTTAAAAAGGTACACAAGCTGCTGCTTTAAGAAAACTGCATTAAAAATGATAAAAAGGTGATGAATCAAAACTGTATGAGTCGATATTCTTCTGAAAATTGACCAAACTTGCATCCAATTTTACTAATTACTCATAGCCAGCAGTTTTATGTTTTTTTCAAACAATCATATTTTTAATGGATATCAATATATTTTCATCAATACACCTGTAGTTTTTTTTTTTTTTACTAGATTGAAATACTGTTTTCAAGATTCAAGATTCAAGAAAGCTGTAATGCAAAGTGAGCTCGCACACACAAAGAATTTGACGTGGTGAATGGAACACTGGTACTTAACAAGACAGTGAGGACACAACAAGACAGTAAGGACACAACAAGACAGTAAGGACACAAGACAGTAAAGACACAACAAGACAGTAAGGACACAACTAGACAGTGAGGACACAACAAGACAGTGAGGACACAACAAGACAGTGAGGACACAACAAGACAGTAAGGACACAACAATACAGTAAGGACACAACAAGACAGTGAGGACACAACAAGACAGTAAGGACACAACAAGACAGTGAGGACACAACAAGACAGTGAGGACACAACAAGACAATAAAGACACAACAAGACAGTAAGGACACAACAAGACAATAATGACACAACAAGACAGTAAGGACACAACAAGACAATAAAGACACAAGACAGTGAGGACAATGAATATATAAACCTAAACACTAATGCAAAAATTCTAAATAAAAATATTATCTGTACAAAGAAAGGTATAGAAGTACTTTTAAGTACATTAAATAAGTTAAATTAGCCTAAGCCAGAGTGCACATGTAGTAGATAAATATAAAAATAAGATGTGTGTTATGGAATAATTTACAATATTGCACATGCTCTTACTAGGTCAGACGAGGTCGGTAGGTCTAAAGTCAAACTCACATTTTATCAGATAAAAAAAGAAAACGTCATTCAGCATTGTTAACACAAACCCCCGTTATAAACACACAAATACTCAAAGACAGTAAGAGGTGCAGGATTTAGCTTAATGTTAGCATCTATCCACAATACATCACCTAAGAAGCTAATCACTAAATGTAACACCCTGCATAAAACGGACATCACTCAGGGACACAGACGAAAGACAACACGCCGTTCTGGTACGTGTAATCATGAAACCACACGCAGCTTTATTTGCCCCCGTGGATCTCTACTGATTGTTAACTCTGATTTGTATCATTATCTTCATCACTAGCGGCGCTAATGGGCTAGCATCGTCAGTGCTACAAGATGCTAGCTAGTGGAAGCTAACTGATGGGAGATTCTCACCGAAAATAAACGCAGAGATTAGACGACTCCTCACGGCGCCGCTATAAAATCATAATCTGGCGGATCCCCTTCACAGACTTCGAGATTGGAATGTTTTCGGAAAAAAAAATCAGCTGGAATCGCTTAAAGGAAGCACATTCATTCTCGTTTGGTTGACACTACTAAGGAAACGTCGGCCATGCTCGTCGCTTCGCGGTGCATTGTGGGAACGGCTGATCATCAAACAGAAGGCGATGACATGGTGCGTTCAAAGCACAGAAAAGACTCGGAAAATGCCCCACTCCCCTCCAACATGTGACAGTTGAACGGAAGCCCTAAACAGCATGCGTTTTATTTCTCAGTCGCTTTGGTTTATTTCTCGAATCTTCGTCATTCGCAAACCAGTAAGTGCATTTCTCTAAACAATTCGTACAAATAGCAAAACACCATGGATTACCTGCAAAAGCCAGTATCTTGCTCAAAATCCTTAGTTCATCTCTAAAAAGTAAATATCTGTGTCAATGTACATGTCAGTGTCATCAGAATGACAAGTCCTTGTGTCATTGTGTACGGATAAGACAGTCAGATTGATTAGTCATGTTGTCAATATAACAGTGTACTCTGGAGGGACGTTCTGATGTAAACTATGGCTCAAGTTTTGATGACAGTTATTCTAAATTGTAAATTCACCTTGGAGCAATTTACCAATTCAGGACAGATTTAGAAAACAAGTCTAATGGAAATGTACAGAAATATGACTGCCATATTCTGACAACATGGTCAATCATTTTGCATGTGAAGACTTATGCGATTAACTAATTCCTAAATGTTGTGGAGGGTGAGACTATTCAACAGAGACCCGTTATAAGACATTTTGATCAACATGACATAAGCACTTGATAATGTTACAATGTTACAATGTCATTTAGCAGATGCTTTTATCCAAAGCGATGTAGGAAACAGCAGGGAAATGTACATAATCATTTGCATGGATGTACTAAAGCATTTGCAACTAGTTCAAAGAAATGAGGAACTGCTTTTTTTGATGTGCACAAGTGACACAATGATTTGAAGATTGATCAAATAGTTTTGAGCATTTCAATTCTGATCTGAGAAATGTGCCAAAGCGACTGAGAAAAACTGTAATATGTCAACATTTACATGTATTTATTTGAACTTTTAACATGCTTTCTAGATAATTTCATATCATATCAGGAATTCGACCCCTACATTAAATTCAAATTGGATACATGTATTTTTTTTAATTTTCATTCTAAAATATTATTAGGGAACATGACTTTTGTATATAAAAATAAGTGCCCAAATCACAAAATCTCTTTGAAGTTAGTGCTTCTTATGAAGTATAAAAAACCCCAAAATAATTTCAAGCCAATTGTACAAGTTTAAACAATAAGAATGATGGTGCTAGTGTTTTAATTTCCGATATTTTCCTCGTACCTGAACGCAACATTGTTGACTTCGCCCTGCTAATACGTTGTAGTCGTAGTATAGCTGGAATGGCAGACTTACCTGTGCAATCAGCAGCTATGTCTGCCTACACCCTGGGTATAGACATTGGCACCACCTCAGTTAAAGTGGTTTTATTAGAAACGGACTCCAGGTCGTTGGTTGCCACTCATTCTTTGCCGACAACGTCTGATATAGTCGACAGCAGCGGGATTAAGGTGAGTGCTTCCACATGCCATACACAACTTTAGCAGGTGTTCAAAACACCGTTAACTTAAAGACTGTACAGCTATCACTGCTGTACCTTCCCCCCGTGGCTGACTCGGTTTCTATGCTCTGTAGGCGAAAGAACAAGACCCGGACCGGATCATTGACGCTCTAAACAGATGTGTCGCCCTGCTGCCCAGAGACAAGCTGCAGGGTGTCAGCAGCATCGGACTGTCCGGACAGATGCATGGGGTTTTATTCTGGAAAGCAAACAACGGTATGGTTACCCCTGCCTGCTTGTCTATCTGCATGCACGCTGAGGCATTTCAAAAAAGGTGATGTAATTATGAAATAACGTCTGTGTTACATTATGTGTCTGAGCAACTGGAAACGGGTTTCCTCATCCATCAAATAATAGAACTGAAGCTCCTGCAAGGAACTTTAGTTGGCTATACTGTCGATTTTGCGCTTCCCGTGGACAGGCCTTAATTTTTTTTTGTGATCAAAATTTTTATTGAATTTTTTCACAGTAGATGACATCGCCGTCAAACAAACTATTTACATATCACCAATGCCGTGTTATACAGATAATATAAATAAAAAATAATGACAGAGAACAAGTAGGTAAATTATAGAGAAGTGACACAAGACCACACCATCATCCATACATTTGGAATAAAAAATAATAAATACAAATAACAAATTTAAATAGAAGAGGGAGAGGATTGAAAGGACATATCCATCAATTAGATAGCTCATATGTGTAGGTTTCATATTCTATATATTAATAATAAAACAAAAACAAAAAAAAAACAGTCATAGCTTTTCATTTAAAAGAGAAGTAATACGGAGATCCCACAACTCAACAGTGGATGCTCTTGCCTTATGAATTACAGCCAGTGACCTTTCTATGAGAGTGATGACAGGCCTTTATTAAATGTTGTTAGTTCATGTTTATGTTACAGAAGATGTCTTATCATACTTTCTGTCAACAGTCAAGTATATCGTTTGTTGAGAGTCTTATTGAGGTCAATATTGTCCCTGATGGTGAGATCTGTTTTTCTGTCATGAGCAGCATCAGTATTATTATCACTCTGTTTCACAATAAGCTAAAAACTTCTCACAGTAACTTTAAGTTTGTAAATAATGGCAAGAAATGCCAAGAGATCATAAGGAATAATATGAGGACGAGTTGTTCTGATGGTCTGAACCTCAGAAATACAGATAAAAGTGGTGGACATATCAGACATATGGAGTCTTTACTTGCCTTTAAGCTCTCTGAAATCCTCGGGCTGACTTCCATTTGAAAGCTCCACATAGCACTCAATTTCAATTCAATTCAATTTTGCTTTATTGGCTTGAACAAAGACATGTTATTGCCAAAGCACATAATTTCATACACATACATAACATATATATCCACAACACACTACACTCACCACATATACATTAATCACACACCATATTCATTACATATTATATTCATCACATACATGTGAACCACATCACTCTCTGGTGTGAAGGTCCATATTTTCTTGATTGAATGACATCTTTATGGACACATACTATGCTGACACGTGGTCACAAGGCTATTGGAGTGTTTAAAAAAGGAAATAACCTGTAATTATTATTATTGTTATAGGAAATCCTTAGCCAAAAGTTCTTCAAAATTCCAGAGAGGTCCCCTGATTGATCATCTCATTTTATTGCTCATGAGGGTGGAGCTGCAGAAAGAGAGCAAGTACATTTTTTTCAGCAGGGCCACATGATGTTACACAACTCTCAAAACATAACAAGATACTGATAGGGATTATGTCATCCCTGATCAAGACATGTAATTTCAGTCTTTCTGGTGGTTAAAACTGAAACAAATTGGATTGTTGTCTCAGAATTTCTAGATGCGCATTGTAATGATTGCTTGGATTTGACTACACCCACACCTCCCATTAAAGGCACCAGGCCTCAGAAAACATTTACCAGCACAAGCACTAAGGATTTGAAACCTTTTGAGTAGATAAAACCGTTTCAACCGGCTCATTTACGGTGATTTTGTTTGTGTATTTTTAATTTATTCTATTCTATTCCTATTACTTTTATGTACAGCACTTTGTTACAATATTTTTGTATGAAAAGTGCTTTACAAATAAAGTCTCATTGAGTGTCATTTATTGATTATCCATATATATATATATAATTATATATATATATATATTATATATAATATATTTGATGTTTATTTATATGAGGAAAAGGTGTTAGGGAAGTAAATTGATACCTCTCACTATACCATTTATTGCTTGTGCTAATTTGCAATGCCTCTCTCTAACATGACCCTTTAAAACACATTTAAATCCACAACAAACACAAGAGATAGTAAAATAATGTGAGACAGTAAAATAGACAGAAAAGAGACTTCTCATTTCTGCAGGGTGACTGCACTTCTTTTATTGCTGTGCTGCCCTCTGCTGGTGGCATCTGAAGAAAGACAGGAAAGGAGTTAATCCTCAAAAAGTTTGTGTAACTGAGATTTTTTTTTTTTCAAATGAAGCCTAAACCATTAACTCATATAAGCATATCTAACTGTATTTTGTCCTTCTCTTCTTCACAGGTTGTGATTGGTCTAACAGGGACTCCTTCACACCTCGCAACACCAGTCAGCTGATCACCTGGGAGGACGGGCGCTGCAGCAGTCACTTTCTGTCCTCTCTTCCGCAGCCAGACTCTCATCTTAGTGTAGCCACAGGATTTGGCTGTGCAACAATCTTCTGGTACATGAATCACAGGTGAGCGCTGTCATTTATAGACTCCACGTGGAGCTTTGTGCACCACAGGTGATATGAGAGTGAACTCTTATTAAGATGTGTTTTTGCTGCAGGCCTGAGTTCCTTGAGGACTTCACAGTTGCAGGAACTATCCAGGACTATGTTGTGTCCATGTTGTGTGGTTTGGATATCTGTGTGATGACGCCACAGAATGCAGCCAGCTGGGGTTTCTTCAACACCTCCTCCAATCAGTGGAATACCGACATGTATGTAAAATGCTGAACTTCCTATTTTAATAACACTCTGAGTCTGTGCTGATGTTTTAAAAGCATTTTATTAATACGTAACATCACTTTAAGCACTAAATGCATGGAAAAGTTTGAGCATGATGGTGTTAAGCTAAATATGGAGCCTGTATACACCTGGTGCGTCCTGGGCGACCCAATCACTAGCCTCAATCACCTCAGTCACCATTTTTAGCCTACAAAAAGTACATATGAAAGGAAGTGTTATTTGGACTCATACAGGCGAAGAAGAGAGAGAGAGAAAGAGAAAATATGGACGGGCATGCAAAGAAAAGAGTGGGTCAATACAGGCTGTGTTGACTTCATCCATAACTCTTCATGGAGCCTAATGTAACTCAGGAGTTTTGTGGCTCATATATGAAGTTTAATGACTCCACTGGAGTTTCTGGAAGCAGTGCAAAGCACATGTTAAAATATCTGTGTCATACACACTCATCTAGTCTATAATATCTGTATCTACACTGTGCTGCACTATCAAAAAATAACTATTAAGACAGCTCTTTAACCCTCCTGTTATGTTTGTTTCTCTGGAACAGCAATAATGTACCAGGGTCAATTTGACCCGGGGCATATTCAATTATCCAAAAGTGAAGGAACCCCAAAAAATCCCAATACACATTTTTTAAATCTAATTTTAACTCCATTACTAACTATTTAAATCAAGATTTAGTCCAATGGTGTTCTTTAAGTCTCACAGATCATGGTTTAATGAGGATAACTCACTCGTTTTTCATTAAAATTAATGTTAAAACTTTTTTAATGTACATTGGAAAGCCCTAAATATAAATACAATAGTTTTACATCACATAGATTGTAGTTTATTTTATTTTAAATTTTTATTTTTTTTGTTTTAATGAAGTGATGTTGATAAATTAACACAACACCTCTTCTGTCACATGCAGATTTTTATGCTGCATTTAGCTGGTTTGGAAGGCATCTACTGCCTAAAATAGACTTTAGAAGCGTCAATTTGACCCGCAACATAACAGAAGGCTTAATAAATAATCTCCTTACAGTTTCTACATAAAATGCAGAATGCCGACATGCAGGACTAGACCATAGTATGAGAAGTGTTTTGGTTTACGTTTGTGGTACCATACAATGTTTGTTTGTTTCTGCACAGGCTGTTTCTGCTGACCAATAATGTATCAGCAGGCTTTGGTGTATGCAGGAAAAACAGTAGAGAGAGAGAAAGCATAACACAGTCTACAGCCTGGCTCCAATTGAAAGTAGTCAGACTATAATTATTGATCTCTATAAACATATCTGCATGCAAAAGCAGCCAACAATCCGTCCCAGATACAAAATGTAAACTTTAGACAAATCTGCTTGACACTATGTCACCAAAGCTTTTCTTGACCAAGAAATAATTTTCTTAGTTTGGTTCATACTGCTGAAGTTAGCCAGAAAAGCCTCTGAGAAAATTACTAACTACTTTGAAAATGAGACTCATCAGAAACAGATGAATAAGCAGTCCTCCACGGTTTGATTGTGGTTTATTGTACAGACATATCTGGAGGGGCAAATTGCACTGTGCATTTGATCTAATACACAGTCGCAACTCAAGTGGCTAATAGACAGAAAAGAATGCAGCGCATGAAAAAGGAAGTCTGCAGGAACTCATTTACTGCTAAGAGCTGATCGGAATTAGAGGTTTGGAGTTGGTGATTGCTCCTAGATAATGATGATATATATAATGGGTTCTGAGATTGTTCTGTAAGAGATCACCCCCATATAGGAAAACAAAATGCATTGTGTATGACAATGGGCTTACTTTGCCCCATATTTGTGGTCCTGTCAGCCTAACCTACATAACTAACACTGTGTGTGTGTGCATGTTCCAGTCTGAAGGCCGCCGGCTTCCCTTTGCACCTTCTTCCTCACTGTGTGCCATCTGGTGGCTTGGCGGGAAATACGTGCTCTGACTGGCATGGTATACCTGCTGGTAGACCAGTAGCAGCTGCCCTGGGAGACTTCCAGTGCTCTGTTTACTCCTGTATGAGTGAACGGACAGATGCAGGTGAAGCAGGAAGTGAAATCATGTCTGTCAGCATCACAGTTAATGCTTGTTGATAATAATGCACAGCTGATGGCTGCACTGCTCTTTGAAGGCACATTGACATTACATGAAGAAACATTACCAGAAGATCCCTTCTGTTAATGCACTACTGCTGATGCTTCAGTTAGGAGATTGCCTCAATTTGATTATTATTAGTATAAGTATTAGAAGTGGTATAAGTATTATTATCATTATATATTTTTTTAAATGACCACAAATGTGATGAAAATATCAGAAATATTTTAAACATTCCATATTTTCCTAAAAATTACATTTTCTATGTTGCAAAACCAGAGAGTGCTTTACCAAATAAAGAAAATTAAGATATGAGGTACACTTTCTTAACCATAGGGTTTTGTTTTGTTTTGTTTTATTCTCATTAAATATGTTGTTTTTTCGTAAATAATTAATGCCCTCTTATTGCATCACTTAGATGAATGCTAACATTAGTTTTTGCGACTTACACAGACTCACAAAAGTTAGGGTAGCTAACTAACATTACCTGTAAACTAGCTTATCACTTTCCTATTTATCTTACAAATATGAGATAGTAAAGTTACCTCATTAGCTATTGTCTTACTATGATGATTTGGTTATCACAGATTATGCTTCACCTTGAAATATTACCAAATGACCCTCCAGTTTTTCATTAAATATCCCCCTTTTTTAGTTTGTCATTTGGGAGGCAGTTGAATAATGATAACTTGTCAGATTTGCTGCATTTACATGGTTTGTAAACCTGTAACACAGCAGTGCAACATTATAACAACATTTGAGCTTACCAGTGTGAGCTGGACATCAGAGGAGAAAGGTTGCCATGTGAATATGCTGAGGAGTAAAAGCATAAGAAAAGTTTAACTTATTTAATTAAAAAAAACATTACCCCAGAGTCAAGAAAGTGAACCTCATTTCTCATTTTGTTCTCGTTTTTTAATCAAGTGTGATCCTGCCATCCATGTGTCTTGCATGTCATGCATTTCTTTGGTTAATTCCTCTTAACTAACTGTTTTGTGTCGTTCTACATCACAGTTCTCAACATAAGCACATCTGCACAGCTGACCTTTGCCTTGCCAGTTGACTTCAAACCTCCAGATTCACCTCAGCCCGCCTCCTCTATCACATACTTCCCCTACTTCAATGACTCATACTTGGCGGTGGCAGCGTCACTAAATGGAGGAAATGTGCTGGCCACTTTTGTGAAGATGCTAAGGGCCTGGATGAAAGACCTTGGTATGTAAGCTGTGTAAGGTTCCCATTTCATGGGTACTTATGCATTCTCGGACCATCACAGATGCTGGCTTTTGAATTGTCTGCTGATATCAAGTTAAGTTGTCTCTCTCCTCTTTACAGTAGAGCGGAGGTTGTGGCGTCCATGATTTCCAAAAAAATGTCAGATTCTGAAATTTTGATTGACAGGAGAGTTTTCCTCTTCACTTCACTCCATGGCTCATGTTTATAGATGGTTTCCTCTTTGCATGGGACAGTTTTAACCATAGATTGTATAAATAATGGACGTAGTATCTGTGACGTCACCCATCTGTTCCTGAGTGCTGTTTTGAAGCCAATTGACGGCGGCAGCCATATTGGAAATGCAGAACTCAACCAGGCAGAGTTTGACGTAAAGAGGTGGAGTTTGAGCCTCCTAGCCAACAGCTATGTGTTCCCGACCGGGAGTCAAGTCAGTCATGTCCTTATTTGGGCAAAAACTAGTAATCTTAATATCTTCTGAACCGTTGTGTTAGAAAAAAATCCCCCCCCCACCGTACAGTGTTTGCCGATAGAAAAATTAGCTACGCAGAGCCAAGCCATTTTTAGAACCAGGCTGTAAACATGTTTATTAATGCTGCAAAGATCGTCTTTTTCCCATTCATGTCTATGTGGTTTCCGGTGTTTCTGCAGCCAGCCTCAAGCGGATTCTTGATGAATTGCAATTTATAAAACTTCCGCATGGGCTTCATAGTTTGAGACCGGAGGTTGCCCATTGGTTTTAACACAGGTTAATGGTGTTTGGTTATTATTTTGAACCCATGCAGTGACTTCCACTGTAGAGTCTGCTTTTTATGCAATGCAGATCAGGGCCTGAAGATCATGGCCAACTAGTAATGGTTTTCAGCCATAACCCTTTTGTAGAGAGATTTCTCTACATTTTCTTAATCTTCAATGGCGTTATGTACTGTAGACGATGAAATCCCTAAATAATTTGCGTTTTCCTACTGAGAAACATCATTGTGAAACTGTTCAACTACGTATTTGCACACGCAGTCTATTACTGAGTGGTGAACCTCTAGCATTTAACTTGAAGGACATTTGTTGATTGCTCTTAGAACATGAAGAGAATAAGAAATAACACAAAAAACTTGTCTAACAAATCTTTTGTTTTGGACAAAACAATAAAGAACAGAATAAGTATGATGAGAAAGGTGCAGGACTGGACAATGACCCATTTCAAACCCCAGCTACATATAGAATACAATTTAGCAGATAGACCTAAAAAAAATTGTCCATTTATAATTGAAAGCACAGACCAGTGACAATCCAGAGAGACTAGAGTTTATTTGTGCAAAAACATAATTGAAAGTAAGTGTGAGTGAATGACTTTAACTGACTGTCCCCAGAGAGAGAGTAATAGTGTAACTAAGCGATCTAATTGATCACAGTACACTGATGCCCCAACATTAAAATGTCAGTTTAAAGTTAAAGAGCTCTTCTTCTTCTTCTTCTTCCCTCTCAGGTGCAGAGCTGAGTGATTCATGCCTGTATGAGAAGCTGATCAACTGTGCCCTTAATCAGGACACAAGCGACCTCAGAGTGAGTCCCACCATTCTTGGAGAAAGACACGACCCGCTCTGCCTGGGCCAAGTGACCGAGATCTCCACCACCAATCTATCTCTTGGCCATGTGACCAGGGCACTGTGCCGAGGAGTCATGGACAACATCACCTCCATGATGCCTGCTGAGTGTCTGCAGCAGGCAGGAGTCAGTAGGATTGTGGGCAGTGGGAGCGCCCTTGCCCGCAATGAAGTGCTGAAACAGGAAGTGGAGAAGGCGTTTCTTCAGCCAGTGGTGTACGGACAAAATGCAGACTCTGCTGTTGGCGTTGCCATGGTGCTCTGTGACTTACTTTGAATGAGAGGTGAATCCACAAGGAAATCTGTTTACATGATAAACTGTTAATTTGCACACCTACCCGCATATGCACAGGTACCTTGATTCACTGAGTAAAGAGGAACAATCAGGCAAAGTGTGGTGCTACAACAGATTTTACAATATGAAACTAAAAACTAAAGATTTTCTTTTTCCAAGGGGAAGGATCAGAAGTCTTACGTGACCTGTGGCTCACTATGAGTCAAGAGGTCTCAGACATTTTGGGACAAATTAAGACTAAAAGATCAAAGCTACCAAAATAAGAACTTTGGTATAATGCAACAACAAACCCAGATACATGTTCTTATATTTTCACATTTTCACTCTCCCTGTTTTAGGAGAGAGACCTTTAATGTTTGATCTTAAATTGAGATACATGATTGCTGCCTTTTCTTTGCCTTAATTACTGTTTAATTTAGAAGTCCTGGTACTAAAGCGGTTATAGTTCTTACTTTTTATACAATTCTTTGTTGCTTTGGCCTTAAGTGTTTTCACATTACTTTAATGTTTCCAAACTTTGTCTTGCTTCTGCATGTCTGGTGCCTGTTTCATTTTATAGAATGGTGAGAAAGAAGGATGTGAAAGTTAATGAGAGAGGAGAAATGTTGGGCTCAAACTGACCAGATGTGCAACCCAGTGCTGATACAAATGTTAGAGAAACAGAAGATTATGAATATTATCGAATTGAAGGATTCTGCAGTAGTTCACATGGAAAATTGTGAGTCAGTGCTATTTATGGTTTGAAAACTTTTTATGATTAAGGGTAATGTTTCAACTGGTAAACATATTTTACCAGTGTGTCTATGGGAAATGAACTTGTATTAAAGAAGATATTTTTGTTGAAATGACCAGCTTTCTGCAGATATATCTTTCTTCAAATGGACCAGTAGTTGAAGTCGTGTAATATTATCATGCCACAAATAAAGCAGCATTCAAATTTAAGTCTTTTAAAATCCCTACATTTTTATATTGTTTTTTTCATTTGTAAACGCATATATTATATGTATTATTTATTATATATAGTATTTATTGAATTTATATATCCAATAGAATACTGTAACTAGCTAAATACTGGGATGTGAAATGCTCATGATGGATAAAGGTGGGGTCAGACTGAGTCTTGAAGTTGGGTCTCTGTTCATAATTTGACAGAGTGGTCTAGACCTCCTGTTTGTAAAAGCGTCTTGAGATAACGTTTGTTGTGATTTGGCGCTATACAAATAAAGATTGATTGATTGATTGATTGATGAATAAGTGTAGACACACATACAAATATATATAACAACCCACCCCCATTAGAACATGTGAGTGTTCAAAATCACAAAAAAATAATAATACTTCTCACAATAAAAAATGATAAACACTAAAAATTAAGATAAAATATGCATGAATTGAAAACAATCTGAGATAAAAAAGATTACACACAATACTTAATGGTCAGCATTTAGACATGAATAATAAAAAAAAATGAATAAACAAACAGAAAAAAATACAGACACATGTCCAACTTTACAACTTTAAATAACATTTATTAGCTTAAAGAAACAAACGCTGACATTGTCCTGAAGCTGAAACAGGTTTGCTTCTTAAAGCTACTCTTCATTGTTATTAAAAGTTACATCACTATATTCGATGTATAGTATATACACACAGACTATACATCAAGTGCAGACGTTCTCTTGCTTAGAGTGTTTGCTTGAGTCAGCACTGAGTGACTTTAGAAAGTTTCTCAGTGGAGCTCCTTACAATACAATTACATTATGTTGAAGCTCTTTGCATTAGCCCTACTCTTCCAGTGTGTTTTCTATATCATCTTCTCTATCTCGTCAGATTCACCAGGATTTGTAATGTGTTCGCTTGTTTTAGTTTTGAATGGAGAAGACTATCTGTGAACATGATGCAGACAGAAACACAGAAAATGAAGCCCCTGGCTTTATCGTGCCAAAGGTGTCGGGGTGGTGTTGGGTGCATCTTTGACATTTTGTTTTACATCCTGTGCCAGCAGTCACCACATCTCTGCTCTAAAGTCTGCCTGTGTGTCATCTGAAAAAAATAAAGGAAGTGATCTTAACAGATGAAATAGTCACATCTTATGAGCACAGTTCTGCAACACACACTGGTAGGCAGTATCTCTCCAACCGCATAGTCAGTCACAGGACCACAGCTGCACTGAAACACACACACACACACACACACACACACACACACACACACACACACACACACACACACACACACCCACACACACACACACACACACACACACACACACACACACACACACACACACACAAACATATATAGACACGATTAAATGAAACCGAGAAGAGGCAGCTAAGACAGACAGGAAGCATATCAGCATATATAATGGACTAAAAAAAGGAGCCTCACTAGAGAAATCAAACACGAGTGACATTCCTGTGAGAGAAAAGTTGCGTCTCAAAGGGTGAGTTATTTGAATTCCAATTTTTCTTCACGCTCTTTACTGTATTTTTTTTTAGGTGGCACTGGTCTCTTTTAATGGGAATTTTCTCAAGTTATTCAGCAATTGATTTCAGAATGAATTAAATGTAAACATGTGAAGGCCTGATAAAAGTGCTCTGAAACTCCTTCTTAATGACCTCATAAAGAAATATGTTTATATTATGTCACCGTTATTTAATATTCTGATACTCAGTGCAGAGCATACACATTGACTCCACTGTGGTCTTTTTAGCTATGCTGGTTTGAGTACAGATGGTCAATGCAGCATCCTTTTAAGCACTCAGAGGTCCATAATGTGCTCTGTTATTCTCCAGGGCGTGTCACTTTATATCCCTCCGGCTTGTTCCGGCTAATCTCACCTCCTTTGCGTTACACAAATAACTCAGGACGCTGGACAATAAGAACATCTCTGCAGGACACTCATTTTTTCTCTGTTCTTTTTTCTTTAAATGCTCTTTAAGGATCAGATTTTAATCTAAAACACCTAGAGTAGGGCGACGTCTCTGTGGTGAGTCAAATGATGTGTTTACGTTTTGTTTTCTAGTTTAATATTGATAGACAGAAATTTGTGCAAATATTCTAAGTGCAAAGAGTAAAAGTCTTCCTATTTGAACGGATGATTTTTTTTCTCATAACTTGCTAGTGTGATGTGTTAGCAAATACATTCAACCATGCAGATACTTGCAACACACAGCTGAGATGAATCTAATGTAAAGAGGGAACAGATTGTTCAGTCCTTTATTGATAAAGATACGTCTGTATTAGGAGTGTTTGACAACAGAACATCTCTTACTGTAGGTCATTTAAAATCAATAGACTCGTAAATAATACAGCAAGATATATTGATGTGGTGTGGAAGAAGACGCTCCAGCAGAAAAAAAGATGACTTAGAAGTCTTCCTTTTCTTCTGTTGATGAAAAGACATTTTAAATTCATCACTCAGACATGGCTCTGCTCAGTTGTTGCTGAGAAACACTTTTGTTTTATTGAGAAATTACTTTATCTAAAAATAAGATCTCCCACTTCCACCTTTTTCTTCCCTTTGTTTCTTTCTGTGCTGTTTATTCCTCTCGTGGTGATCATAGAGTCTTGAGGGTTTCCACTGCGTCACTTTAATTCCCCTTTTCCCGACTGAAATGGGGAACATGAAGCCCACTGAACGTTAAGTTCCTGTTATCCCCAACACGTCTGAAGATCACTCTGTCTATCATTTCCTTTTGATAAGCTGAACTTTGCAGATGTATTTCTTTATTTCACTCTCTCTCTGCACACTGTACTGTGAACAATCAGATTTTTCTGCTGTGTGTTTTGCTGTCAGGGAAATCTTCTTCTAAATGCACTCCTTTGTTAGTCACTGAGAGCAAACTATCACATGTCTGGAAGTATGGTTTTCCCTTACAGGCCTGTGAGGTGATCCCCCGTTGTAAACATGCCTCATACCCAGCTGATACAAACTCATAGTAACACGAGTTTAACATTTTTAGGCTTGAGAAGATCAGAAACATTTTGTGTAGCTCAGACATGTTTATGTTTTATGAGCTTGCTTTCCTTTTAAAGCATCTTTACATTCTTCAGATGGCTCCAGACCCCAGACTTTGTAACCACTGGGCCAATATGTCATAAAACTTTTTTCATATAAATGAAAACTGTTCTGAGATTTCACACCAAAGGGTTATAAACCGTTCACCCAATCTGTACCTTGGTGTGGAACACCTTTAGTTTGAGGTACAGAGCCACAGAAAATAGAAACTGCTGCTTTTTTCTTTTTCTCCACGCTTCCCTAAAAACAACTCAAACAACGAGATCAATCCTTACCAGAGCTACAATAAACTAACCAGTTACAAGATTATTCAATCCAAAGAGAGTTCATTCCTAAACATTCCGCTGAAGAATCTTTTCCTGTTGCTTAAGTGTTCAAATTTGAAGCTTTTGTATTTTTCTAAACAAAAAGTTTTGGGGGTTTGAGCTGTTGGTTTGAGGAAGGACAATCATGAAGATTCTTCTTCATAATGCTTCCTCTTTTGGGCTCATGGAAATTGCTATGAGCACTTTTAACAACTCCTCCCAAAATATTTCATAGATAATACATCAGATTCATTGTCAGAGGAATGGGCAACATAGATAACTAATGTAGCAGTCTTAATCCTTATTGATTCAGCTTGAAAGCAAGGAGGCAGCAAAACTCTACTTTTAGGCCTGATGGTTTTAAAGAAACACTTAAATGTGACAGTTTAAAACTGTTTTATTTATTTATTTACTTACTTACTTACTTAATTTGTTTTGTTTTGTTTTGATTAATCTAATTTATTTCATGCATTTCATGTATTTCAAATGGACTTGCTGGCAGCCTTTCCTCAAATTCAAAAAGAGACCATAGAGCTGCAGCAGATCCACTAGATTATCCAACATTATAAAGTTTCATTCTGCAAAACATCTTTCACTTTCACAGCCTTTTCTGTCAGAGGAGCATAGTATTCCTGAAACTCACTCCTTTTACTTGAAACTTTCTTTTTAAAATATATATTTTTTAGGTTTTTCTGCTGTATACATCAATCAAAAAGTGCATGTTACCCAGTTTTATATTTTTACAGACACACAAGACAACACATCATACAATAACAACCATTCGAGTCTAATCCAATGTGTTTTGAAATGTTATCTTAAAATAAGAAAGCAGGAAGGACTGAGGAATCAGAAAGATATGATACACAAAACAAACTACAAAAACAAACAAAACAAAACAAAACAAAAATAATTATAATAATAAAAAATACATAAATAAATAGATACAATAAAAGTTATTTCTTACAAACAAAATCTTGAAAATAATTTCCACAACTTGGCCCACAAGACATACACCACATTAGTCCTCAAGAGAGGGAATAGAATTTACAAATGACAGAAAAGGACCCCAGGTCTTTTTAAAATGATCTGAACAACCTCTAGAACTATACTAGATTTTCTCTAAATAGTGGAAGGACATAAGGTCTTGTAGCCAGGAATTTTCAGATGGCGGTTTAGGATCCTTCCATTGTAGAAGAATGTGTCTGCGGGCCACAAGAGAGGCAAAAGCAATGATGTTTCTTTCCCTAACAGAAAAGCGAGTAAGGTACCCAGGGACACCGATTTTTACTTGAAACTTATTGCAAACTTCACAGCTTTTTAAAGAGAGCGACCAAATCCTTCTTGGTTCAGAAACAAATCTGTACTCATGCCTGGTTTTCTGTAGCTCTGTCACATTGTGTGTTTTATTGTGTCATGCTGGTCCCATTTTAACATTTCTCTTCTCTTTTTAATTAAATGTTTCAATATTTTGTTTCCACACAGTCCTTCCAGGGATGAGTGTTGCAAATTAACATCTGCTATAAACACTATGATACTTTCATCGGATAGTTGTTTTTGTTTTGTCTAATTTGTTATGTAATGTGATTTTGATAATGGGGTAAGTTAACTTGTGTGAGGGACTCATAACTCATCAGAAGCTTGTTTTGTGATATTTTACTGATTGTTTTTCAGAGAAACTTTGAATTTTCTCAGTGTCCAGACTTTTCATTTCACCATTAATTAAATTTGAAAGGGCAATATTCCCAATATTGTGTGCATACCTTACAAAGGATTATGCAAAACATCTGACTTTATATGTTGTCTACCTTTTTATGAATTATATAAAGCTCCTGTCCATGATCATACTTCTTTTATCTTTTTATTAACTCTGTTTAAATCTGTGGCAGAGAATTGGCTGATATATAGTTGATCTTAATCCTTCTACCCACACAGTCTGCACTCCACGCAATGTGTTGGTTCTTGTGTGAACAATGTGATCTGTATGTTTCTTTGCAGAGAGCAGGAGACGGGGGCAAAGATGAAAAAGTCAGAGATGTTTGGTATTGAGCTGGAGACAGACGACAGAACGGAGGAAGAGAAAGCGCGACATAAAGCATCAAAGAAAGATGGAGTGGCCTCTGCGCTTGGTTTTGGCTCAGAGGCACCCAAGGCTCCCATGGACTCTGATTACCAGGAGGAAATGGAGAAGCCCGAACCTCAAATCAGATTTAACCTCAACTTTGACAAGTGAGCCTCTCCATTCACACCAAATGTGATCTCTGCTGTTTTTCATTCTCATCAGAGCACAGTTTCTGTTAGTTATCAGGTCTTACTGTGAAGATTGAAGTGGAGTGTGAGGCTGCTTGACCTTTCGACCCCTTAGTGAACCTTTTCCATCCTTCTGTCTTTCTTATATTGACTGTTCACAGAGATAACCGAAGTGCGGGTGCGAGCAGCAGCAAGAGAGTCAGTAAGACATTTAACAGAGATAGACTGTTTGAAGCCGCGGCCAGCAGAGATGCCAGACAGCTGGACGGTCTGTACCTGTACCTGCACCAGAACATGAAGAAACTCTCCGACTCTTTGTGTGAGTGTGACACCTACACTGCAACAGCAGCTGACACATGTCAGAACATGTCAGAAAAAGTAGTGTAGAAAATTGTTTCCGTTTTAAACCTTCAATTTCAATGCACAAGTTTTCGCAGCCTACCTACCTCTTACACTTTCAAGCAAGGCTTTTTATGTATGAGATAGTGAAAAGGGAAAATACCTTTATTATTATCATCCATTCATCCATCCATCCATCCATCCTTATCCCGTTGGGGGTCACGGGGGGCTGGAGCCTATCCCAGCTGGCTTCGGGCTGACAGTTGGTACATGTTTGAGCAGGACAGACATCAGATAGATAGATAGATAGATAGATAGATAGATAGATAGATAGATAGATAGATAGATAGATAGATAGATAGATAGATAGATAGATAGATATGAACTTTATTAATCCTTTGGGAAGGTTCCCTCAGGAAATTCAGATTCCAGCAGCCAGATAACACCAGAGGGCAGAAAAAACAGCACATAGATACAAAACATAAAAAATCATAGGTTATATACACACAGTACAGTACACAGTAGCAGCAATATACAAGTCTAAGATAAGATAAGATAAGTTATTACTTTATTGATCCATGGGGGGGAAAATTCAGGTGTTACAGCAACCCAGACATAAGTACAATCAAGAAGAAGTTTCAATAAGTACAATAAAATAAAATAAAATAAGAAAAAATAAAATAAAATAAAATAAAATAAAATAAAATAAAATAAAATAAAATGAAATGAAATGAAATAAAACAAGTAAAACAAAAAAATAGAGAAATAAAGCTAGAATACAATTTAGATATATACAATGTTACAAATAGAATTTAGATTAAATAGAAGTAATTACAGGGAGTATTGAAAATGATTCAGTAGTGACAGGTTGACATGGTGTGATTATGGTTGGTAATGACAGATTCAGCAATAAATAAAAATAAATATGGGTATGTAATATGACCGTGAGTTGTAGTTACAATAATAATGTAATATAACATATAACAACATAACATTATAATACAGTATATTATGCATTATAATGCCAGCAGCAGTCAAGAGAGTCAGTTCGGGATGAGATGATGGAGTGTGACAAACAATAAATAAGGAATACCGGTGCAGGTTTATAATAAAATAGCAGCAGCAATAAGAAATAGATAGATAATTAACTATAAATAATGAGTAGTGCAAGCTTGTTTGAATTGAGTTGTGGTCAGTTCAGTTAAGGCCTCCAGATGACAAGCAGTAACATGTAACAGATGTGTCAAAACAAAACAGACAGATAGATAGGATAAAACTTGTCAGTACTAAGTATAATACTTAAAGTGGGCACCAGGCAGCTCGGCCCCTTTGTTGAAAATACTGACCAGAGAAAAGGGGCATACGCCCTGACTTTTTGACAGGGGGTGGTACAAGTGAGAGGTCATAGTGGTTAGGGGAGTTTGAGGGAAATTGATGGGAGTTAGAGTGAAGTTAGAGGGGAATTCATGGGAATTTAGAGGGGATTTAAAGGGGGGAGTATGGGGTTGGGGTAGATAGGAGTTGGAGGGGATTTAGAGTGGAATTGGAAGAGGTAAGAGGGGAGTTAGATAGAAGTGTGTAAACTGTGAGCCCATGCCCACAATCCTCCAGTTAGTAGAGGAGTTTCTCTCTTTCTCCGTTTGTTTGTTGGGTCTCGTTCCTCCTCTGTAAACAGTCAGTCCTCTCATGTCCACAGTAGATGACTTATCGTTGTGACTGTCAAAATTGATATTTTTTTTAGATTGGTTGTATTTTTGTCTCTTTTGAGCAAGCAGACCACAAGAGCTGATCATGAGCGCTGTAGGAGGAGGAATACATCTGTGTCACGTCTCAGGCAGTGTTGTAGCTCAGTCATCAAACCTTGAGTCCAAGTCACTCTTGGGTCCCCAGAATCCAAGTCTAGTTCCATTATTATAGAGACTCACTGTTTAATTCCACATCAATCATTGTGAACCTGGACTTACTCTGTGGGACCCTTTGAATGTGCAGAAAATGCATTTGTGCATCGTGTTTCTCTTAATAGAGACACGCACTCATTGGTTCTGCTGTGGTAGGATCACTGCAGAAGTCTTTTAACTCAAAAATACCTGCAGTACTCTTACTAAATTTGAATTTTAACTAACCAAATACCCTAGACCCATTTTTGGCAGTAACTAAGTACACAGTGCAACAGTAACATAATCAACAGTCCAAGTAGACTAACTCTAGCATCTTACCTGCTTTTCAGCTTGCATCCTGAACAGATATCTGTTAAGTTTGAGGTTGTCCTCCTCATCCCCTTTATGGTCCTTTTAAATATTTCACATGTTGCACTGCTCTTGTTTGTGATCACTGTAAAACCCTTGAAAGCAAAACTCTACATTCATGGCACCTCTTTTGGCATCCTGGCAGAAGTTGTTGCTGAACAAGAACACAATTGCACCTCATACAACTTTCTTTATAAAAAACCCCAACACACTATCCCTTTAAATTCCTCTAAAATATGAAGTAAGGTTCCATCATACATGTGTCCTTTAAATGGATACTTTTCACTTTTGTTCTGTATAAGAAGTATTGAATTTCAGGGTCTGTGCTTATCACTGTAGAGTAAGCTGAATCAGTTAATTCGACTATGAGTCAGTATTCTAAGTACCTGTCCTTCAGTGAAGTATGTGTGCTTTGTCGCCGTCCCTAAATCTGCTGTCACACCTGCAGATCAGTCCTATGGTAAAACAGCCCTGATGAAGGCTCTGCTGCACCTCAAAGACAGCAAGAACGAGACAGTGGAGCTGATGGTCGACATTTCAGAGAAGATAGGCGATGTCAAGGAGTTTGTGAACGCAGCCTACACCAACGAGTACTACAAAGGTAAACCGTGTGTGAAGCAGATGGCTGTGAGAATGAACTTTTACAACAAATGTGACAGTTTTACTGATGCATGTGTGACTGTGGCAGGTCAGACAGCTCTGCACATAGCCATCGAGAGGAGGAGTCTTTCCTACGTGAAGCTGCTGGTCAGCAAAGGAGCAGATGTTCACGCCCAAGCCTGCGGGACATTCTTCCAGCCACACAATGGACCAAACTTTTATTTTGGTGAGTCAACAATACAGCTATTGATGCGACCAAGAGGAGTGCCTTCCCCTGGAGTTTAATAGATAGTTAGAAAAGCAGTTTGTTTAATTAATTTGATTAAAATGTTCTTGAATAACAAATAACATTGTAAGTAAATTTATTAAATGTTGATTTGGGGAAAAAAAAGAGGTTAAAATAATTATTATACCACATTACACAGTTACAGGATCCTGGCAGAGACACACTCACTGCCTGGATCAGTCATTTAATCCTTAATGAATACGTGTAATCTATGCATGTTGCTAAAAAGTTTTACTCTTTATTCACACACTACCCCCTCATACAGTTTTGTTTTGGAGAGTATAACTTTTCTACAGATAAAACCTGTTTCAAATTGCAGAAAAAGTTGGTCTTGGTCATTTGAGGAAGAAAGGCCTCCTCTGTTGTGTGCCATCAAAATATGCAGTTGCAAAGATTATCAAAAACTCTTATAAGACCTAAAATCCATTCAAATATTTAAGCCAAAGATGCTGAGGAAACTGTTGAATACAACACTGCCCCCATGTGTTACTAAGTTATATTGCACAAGTGCACAGGTATCCTCCTGTACTGTAGACGGGATCTGTTCAAAGATGCTGAGGCTGGGAGGACGTTTCTCTTGACAGGGAGAGACACTCATTAATTCTGCTCAGAAGATCACTGCAGGTGTCCAATTAACTCAAAAATACCTGCAACATCATGGACCCAGTGGTTGAGCCATTTTAGTTGCTAGCATTACAGATAGCAAACAAACAGTAAAAATTATCAACAGTCCAAGTAGACTATCTTTAGCTACTCCCTAACTTTTTTGGGTGCACCCTGGCCAGGTGCATGTTAAATTTGAGTTTGTTCCAATCTTCCCTTTGATGGTTACTTTACATATTGCATTAATTGCACTGCTCTGTATTAGCTGTAAATTTAGCTTTTGAAAGCAAAATCCACAATTTGTGGCACCTCTTTCAGCATCCTGGAACTGTAGTTGAACATGTACATGGACCTGCCAGCATGTGAACACATGTTCAAGCCCTGCTCGAAACTGAACAAATTATTTGGGCCTTTAAAATACATAATGTCAAAAACAATTTGAAAAACTCTTCATCCATAAAAAGGTCTGAGTTAATCTCTCAATCTTTAAAGTCCTCATGCAGTCAAATGCTTGAGTCCAAGCACAAGTCTGAGACATCAGCGTTTGAGACCATGTTGTCAAAATCAAGACTTGCACAATGATGAAGTGTGTACCAGGGAGATGTTTGACACAATGTCAATAAAATATTTAAACAATTAATAGAAGAAACAAAAATATCAGGACTGGAGTCAAACATCTAAATTTAGTACTACAACAATCGTAACATCATTCTAACATTAAAACTTTTAATGGAGAAAATCTGACAAATGATTATGATTCCACCCATCCTTTAGAAAGACTTTGTATACTGAAATCCTGGAGGAATATTTTGTAACATTAGATAAACCATCAGCTAGTTTGACAACAGCTTTTCCTGGCCTTCAGCTATTTCCTAACTAGCTAGTATTGTGCTAACAAGGTACTTTCATTTTACTATTGTACTGTTAAAAGAAAAGAACAATTTCATTAGCTTTTCTACCTGTAGCAAACAGAACTATTAAAGTACTATGCTAAAGTTAGCTGTTTTCTTCCTGTAGCTAATGGATTATCAAGTATGGACATTAGATTTTGACTTGTTATTGTTTCATCTGTTACTGATTAATCGAGATGCTGTGATGTCATATACCTGTATGATAACCAATTAAAACTTACAGGTTTAAAATTAAATGATCAAGGTGTGTATTGAAAATCCATTATCAATCAATGCCTATCTTATTGTTCAGAGGGATATTTGGTCATTACAGAGCTCTAATAAACAGCATGCGAAAAAGTCCAAATATGAATAGAAAGTAGCAATAAAATAAAATATATAAATACAAATAAAATAAAATAAAGATAAAATAAAATAAGATAAAATAAAATAGTAATAAAGTATATACAGATCATTGTACAAAAGCGGTGGGAATGAAGGAGATACAAGGATGTTAAAGTGGCAGGTGTGCATGGTTATTGTATGGTTATTGCACAGAGTATAGGTTGTTGTTGTTCAGTGATCAGAGGGAGCAGTTGTGCAGTCTAAAGGCCACAGGCAGGAATGGCTTCATGTGGCGTTCTGTGATGCATTTAGGGGAAATGAGTCTCCTCCTGTGTTTCACCAGCACGTTGTAGAGAGGGTGGTGGATGTTGTCCATCATGGCATGTCCCTTTCAAGTGACCTCCTCTCTGTCACCACTGTCAGAGAGTCAAGCTCCACCCCATCACACCACAACATCACTGGCCTTGTTGTTCTTATTGTTGTCATTGAAGGCTAACTGTTTTCTGACACTTGCCAATGGATTTTTTTAAATATGTAGTTTCATCTTTATACTTTAAACTATATATGCTTTCATTGGATGAATGTGAGCTCTGGTCTGCATGGCAACAACCACAGAAGATAACAATTAAAAAAAAGACATTTTGAGTGGAGAGGGGCTTTAAAAGCATGATTTTGTCTTGTATCCGTCTTTATTCTGATGGAATTATAGAGCACTGAAATCAGCTGTAGAGAATAAAAAATGATGTTAATAGAAGACTCTCTGTCATCCTCAGGTGAGCTGCCTCTGTCTCTGGCAGCCAGCACCAACCAGCCTGAGTGTGTTGACTTCCTCATGGGGAACGAGTACCAACGAGCGAACGCCACGATGAAGGACTCTTTTGGAAACACGGTGTTGCACGCCCTGGTGGTGGTGGCTGACAACTCTGAAGAAAACACAGAGTTCATCACAAGCATGTACGACCATATCCTCAAGACAGCTGCCCAATTTTACCCAAAGCTAAAGCTAGAGGATGTCACCAACAAGAAGGGGCTCACACCTCTCAAAATGGCTGCAAAGACTGGAAAGATTGGGGTAAACACCTGGCTCAGTATTTTTTAATAAGACTAATCTGGATCTGAGTGATCTAGGTTCACAACTTAGGTACATGCAGGAGAAAAGGCCCCAAAAGCTGACATTGGTAGATAAATATCTATATATATACATACACTACCAGTCAAAAGTTTGGACACACCTTTCCATTCAATGGGTTTCATTTATTCTAATTATTTTCAACATTGTAGTTTAATACTGAAGACATCAAAACTATGAAATAATATGGAACAACACATCTGATGGTCTCAAACACATTAAGAAGGCAAGTCATTCTACAAATGAACTCCTGACAAGGCTCATGTCAATTCTAAACCATTACAGGAGACCACTTCATGAAGCAGACTGAGAGAATACCAAGAGTGTGCAAAGCTGTCATCAAGGCAAAAGGGGGCTACTTTACAGAATCTAAAATATAAAAAAATTGGTTTGTTTAACACTTTTTGGTGAATTGAATAATTCCATGTATGTTCTTTCATAGTTTTGATGTCTTCGATATTAATCTACAGTGTTTAAAATAATCAGAATAAATAAAAACCCTTGAATGAGAAGGTGTTTCCAAACTTTTGACTGGTAGTGTATATTCACGGTCCAGTTTGGGGATGGATATCCGGCAAAAGGCATGGACACAGGCTGGTGGCACAAAGACGGTCTAGAACAATGAGACTCTGAAAGAAAATCATAACAATATAGCAGAAGGCTCACAGACAGAAAACTGACTAAGGGAATAATGTAATACACAAGGTATGAGACCAAATGTTGAAGTTGAGAGTAACTGAGGTTCATTCCTAAAGGTTCATGTCAGATGATGATGTGGGAATGCAAAGTCCATCTTTTTCTATCAATATGAGCTACATGATACATTTGTGCCAGTGTTTTAAGAAACATCAGCTTCAATGAGTCCAATTCAGGTTCATTATTTTGAGATAACCTACTCTATATTACCAGTGCTGTGAATGTGACTATAAACCCAAGTGTAGGAAACTAACGATGTGAATAACTTGGTTGAACGGCCAGCACTATAATTTGAGTGTTTGACATCATATGACAAACAACTTAAAAACAAAAAATAGATGTTAAAATGACGATGGATAAGTAGGACCCAAACTTACGATGAATCAGGTCCCCAGTTCCACTAGAGAATTGTGTTTTGCTGGGCCGTGTTAGTGTCAGGATTTGGGTCCTTGATCCTGCATGCTGGTTTAGACTAATATATGACCACTACGATGTGTCCCTCTAGAAATAACTCAGACTTACTTTTCTCTTGCTTGTCTGCAGATTTTCTCACACATTCTGAAAAGGGAATTCCACGAAGGTCCTACCAAACATTTGTCCAGAAAGTTCACTGAGTGGGTTTACGGGCCAGTCACCTCCTCCCTGTATGACCTGGCCTGTGTGGACTCCTATGAGGACAACTCAGTGATGGAGATACTGGTCTATGGCAGCGGCATTCCTGTGAGTCCTGAAATTACAGCCCTACTCACAGCAACTACTCTAGTTATTGTGCACTTAATTTACCAAATTAACATCTCCTCTGATTTGGCTCTCAGGGTGAGACACTCAGGTGCTTGTGTTATTGTACTGTGGTCTTCAAATGTTGCAAGTCTTATATATGCAGGGAATCTGACATGTTGGATATTTTCAATTTTGATGTCTCTTGATTGATCAGCCACTTAATGTAAAAGTACCTATCAGAAATCCTTGTCAACAGAACTCACAAACTTAAGCATCTGACTTTGTAACAGCATTTTGAGTTTGGGTGTGACTTCAGAGAAATATTGATAATGTGTGGATGTATTGTACAGTCTCTGGTGGATGTATTAATTTGTCCTATCTTCTCTCAGAACCGTCACCAGATGCTGCAGAGAGAGCCTCTCAGTCAGCTGCTGGATTTAAAGTGGAAAAAATTTGCGGGTGGCATGTTTATTTTCAACTTTGTAGTCTACCTCCTGTACCTGCTCATCTTCACTGTGGTAGCCTACAATAAGAAATCTGATGATAAGGTGAGATAGCCGATACAGACAGTGTGACAGACTGTGTGGTGGCCCCAGTCAAACCCATGCTGATGATACTTTCGTTTCGTTCCCCTCCCACAGCTGCCGTTCCCCATAGAACACAACATGAAGGGTTACCTGTACCTTTCTGGCCAGTTGGTGGTAGCTCTGGCCAACATATATTTCTTTCTAATAGGGGTAAGTAGGTGACTATGGATTAAATTCCAATGGAATATATGACAATCTTGTGAAAGCCATGTTTCAATAAGATTATTAAAATTATTTGTTATTAATCCTTAGATCATTGACATGTGGAGGAAACGGCCTAAGCTGGATACGTTGCTGATTGATGGTTATTATGAGATTCTGTTGTAAGTTCTGATGCTTGTATTGTTGATTTCTTTCATAATTAAAGGTGCCATGTTGAGTTAATCCAGTGAATGAGTAAGATAAACTTACGTTATATGTTATTTTTAAAACATTGAGGTGCAAAGTCAAAACAAAATCAAATGCAAAGAATTAAAACAAGATGTCAAACAACCCAAAATAAACTTAAGCACAAGACAAGCGCCTCTTTGGGGTCATCCATATGTGAGGTTCAAGATTTGTTTTACGAATGATACCTTAAGTATGCACATTGATACAGCCTCCCTAACAAAAGAATCAGGGCTCAAAAGTGGAGACCAAAACATGTCAAAAAGGAAACCTAAAAAATGTCAAAGTTTCCACAAGCTTCCCAACCATCTAAAACATGTTGGAGAAGAACATACTCTATGAAATAGAAAGGTGAAGAGGAAACTACAAACGCTCCCCACCACATGCTGCTCAAGGTTTATATGCCAAAGAGAGCATCTGCACAGCACATCCCTCTTAATCACTTCTTCCTACCTGAGTACACATAGCACTCACCGTCTGTCCACTAGACACAACTGTCTCACCTCAGTGTCCTCTTTGCTGTATGATTTAACCAGAGGAAGGATTTGGGTGAACCAGTTAGCTAAAAGTTAGGAAACAACTTTATCAACATTGCAGCTGAACTAGTCGCCTTTTTTATTTTTCATTACTTTGAATTACATGGTCGTTTTTTAGCCTTAGCTAATTCATACCTCCTACCAAGCATAGTATTGTTAAAAAAGCTAGCTAGGTGTCAACTCTCAGACTGCTTGGATGTCCTGTGTAATGGAAAGACTAATGCTGTAGAAAAAGTGTTTTGGGGAACTGTATGATTCAAAATTCTTCCCCTAATCACCAAATATTCATCACGGAACAGCACAGATTTATCATTTGTCACAGTCTCATTAGATTCTTCTCATAAAGTGTTTAGGTTAAGACATTATATAGTTAGATATCAAACACTACTGTAGCTCTGTGTTCTACTGTACATAATCCTCATTTACAATCATAAAGTTGTGCAGGCTCTCAGTTGCTTCTCTGCTCTTGATAGTCTTGTGCAGGGCGCCCTTTACATGATTGCAGCCGCCCTGTATCTGTTCGGGTCGAAGAAGTACCTCGGCTTCCTGGTGCTGTGTCTTGCTCTCAGCTGGGTCAACATGCTCTACTTCTCCAGAGGCGACAGACACATGGGCATTTATAGCATCATGATACAGAAGGTAGACAGTCCACACAGGTTTTTCTGCATCACTGTAAACATGACTTGTTATGATCCTGAAGCTTTTTGTCTTTCTTCCTTTTGTAGATGATCCTCAGTGACATCCTGCGGTTTCTCTTTGTCTACATCGTCTTCCTCTTTGGCTTTTCAGCAGGTATTTATGGTTTGTTAATAAAAGAGTGGAGGGAAGCATATGTGTTTATTCAAAAACACATCAACGACTCAGCTTAAATACGTTCTGATAAGTGTGAGTTGTGTTGTGCTTTTGTTGATCATAACGAAGCATCAGTGTTAATTCTATAATCAGCTAAAAACTCCTAACAAGGGCTTTAAAGTAGATGGCAGTCAGCATTGCCCCTGTTAGAAAAAACAGCCAAAGCACTAACACAGAAGCTAAACTATATGTAAATATATTTCAGCAATTCAAAAAAATTCTTGCCTCTAAAAAATTGTAATCTTGTGTGCAATATTTTAAACATTTAAACTGCTTCCCCTTGTTGTCAGACAGCCTTAGTCCCAACCACACAACAGTTCTGTATCCTGAAACATCAGCTGGTGTAGTTTTTATGTTTTTCTGGGTTTTTCACACAAGTAGTGCCCTGGTCACAGTACAGATTTCACCCCGCTCTGTTAAGTGATATTAGTCTTTTACTCCACCATCTGGAAATATAAGAAGAAATGAATCATTGAAAAACTCACCAAACACCCACAGTAGTGTCCTCCTTTTCTGTAAGCTCATTTAACCCTGCAAGTGTTGTTTTCAAGTGTTCATTAACTATCCTCTCATCTCCGCCACCAAAAGCACTTCATGCTTCCAGTCACAGTTTTTTTTTTGTATTTGTTTTGCTCTTCTGTGACCGAACCAGCTGATCTGATACAGTTTGCAGTATGTTTAAGAAAACAGGGCTATTGTACAGTTTAAAATACAGTCACAAAGGAAAGGGCTGTTTACGACAAGGTGAAGTGGTAAGAAAGTAGCCTGCACTTAATGGCCTGATTCACTAAAGGATAGCGCTGCCTTTGCAATACAACTAAATGTGTGCAAATCAGCAAAAACGACATTGTCTAATTCACAATGCACACGCAAGGGTTACATTTCTATTTTCCACCTCTGGATGACCTAAAAATATAATATCAGTACATAAAGCAGTCTGGCTTTGTGAGGCTTTGTTGTCAAGCTACTTTTCAATGTTTCGCTCCAGGAAGTAGGCTGGATATGAACTGTTAAATTTGTATCACATCCATCATAAGTTAACCTCACAAATGATAAAGACTTCCCCTCACCATCCAGCCTATCATATATGTTGATAGAGTTTAGTGGCGTCAGGATGAGTGCATACAGCGCAGCTCTGTGCAGCACAGAGTGGAGATGTGTCAGTTCATCTCAGGCACAATCAGGCACGAAACTGGTGAAAACTGCACAGAGCTGCAGAGCTTTGTGAGCCTTTTTGTGCTTGAATACCATCAGGGCAATTTAGACCTTGAGGTGGAGCAGACAGCAAAGGCAAATGATGCACAATTCTTGGTACAACATGCATTCATGATCCATTTGTAGTTAATTCCCCCCTTACAGTGATTTTTCTGTTTGGTTGAGGGCTGTAATCTACTTTCTATCCCCATCACAGCGGTGGTCACCCTGCTCATAGAGCCTCCTGAGAAAGAAAACATCACAAAGACCCGTCTTTTCCGTCCACTCGATGACGGTGAGCTCTGCGTAGAACCATCCTTCGCCAACATCTCCTTCACCACGCTACAGCTCTTCAAGTTCACCATTGGCATGGGTGACATGGAGTTCATCCAGCAATACGAGTACAGAGAAGTCTTCTACATGCTCCTCATCAGCTACATCATCCTCACCTACATCCTGCTGCTCAACATGCTCATCGCCCTCATGAACCGCACTGTGGAGAGGACCACCATGGAGAGCGCCAGCATCTGGAAGCTGCAGGTGATGCATCCATGGGGGAGTAAACGTGATGTAAGGAGTTTTTGTTCTGTGCAGCTGTGGTTTGATGACCTGCTGTGAATGTTTTTCAGAGGGCCATCACCATCCTGGACATGGAGAAGAGGCTGCCATGGTTTGTGAGGAAAAAGCTTCGCTGTGGGGTGGATAAGAACCTAGGGGTTTATCTTGGAGATGATCGTCGCCGCTGTTTCAGGTTTGTTTTCTTCTTGGAGGTTCTTTTTAAGGATCAAAAAGGCTTTTAGGGCCATTCTTGTCTGTGTTTCCATCAAGGTCTAAATAGGTCAGCTAACATATATACAGTATATATAACAATTTTACAGATGTTACACCAGCGACTGTCATTTTTCTAAATAAAACTTATGATACCTGGGGTGCTAGTTTAGTTAAGTTGGTAGGATGGTGACCTGATGCATGTCCACTTCGCCTTCTGATCTTTACATTCCTGTAGCTCTTCAGCTGTCCCGTCCAACTAAAAATTTGAAAGCTCTGTGATCATGTTTGAATTATCCCCACAACACCTGCACTTCAACATAAAGACCTTATCCAAGTTTATCCCTTGGACCCCCCCATATTTTAAACACTGAGCTCACCAGTCTATAATGATTAAGCTGACAGACAATTTCTCATCAGAGATAAACAAATACATATATCAAACAAAAGCATACACATTAAGTGCTCATACTTATACTTGTGTTTACACAAGCATCAGCTTAATGTGCCTTTTCATATAGTAGTATATTCTTAGATAGATAAAGTAAGTTACATGCATTAAAGTGACTGAACATTGTGAGTCACACATTTGTCAACATGAATCATGCATTACTTTAGAAACACTGAAGTATATTATTTAAATCATTATTTAGAAGTGTAACCTCTTTTATATTCAAATACCTGCAAAACCTATAAATAAGAGTATTCCATCAAATTACTTTGCCCTTAACTTAACACAGTCTATCTGAAATGACTGGTGGTAAATTGAAATGATTGGGTCTTTGGTAGTTTAAAAAGACTAGAATAAGAAAACCTTGTTATTTAATGAGTGTTGAAGCCCAAATACAATGGCCAGTCAGGCAAAGATATAGATCATTACTTTTCTGACCAGCAATCAGTATTTGTAACATAACAGAAAAAATAAAAGTTCATGGGTTCACGTCCGACCAAATAAAGTGTAATACCAACTAAATATGTAGTTTTAGACTGTAAACCTGAACAAGTTGACAACATGTTTGTCGTAACTGATTACATAAGATTTTTAAGTAGCGGAAATACAATTTTTGAGTATAACTGAAATGATAAAACATGATTTCAGTTTACTCAATTGTTTTCTTTCTTCTTTTTTATTTTAAAGTTTCCCCAACTCAAGTTTTATTAGTTACATTTTTTTATATCTTAAATTCATACATAGATGAAACTGAGTACATGTCATGGTTTAGTTAGTTTAGTTTTTTCCTTTTGTGTCATGCCTTGGTTCCTCCCCGTGTTTATTCTGTTTTAGTTATCTGTTGTCTCCCTGGAGTGTTTAGTGATCCATGTCTCTTGTTGTGTTTCTTAGTCTAGTCTTGTGTTTACTGTTTTATTTTGTAGTCCTGATTCCCTGTGTCTCCAGTTTAGTTTTATGTCATGTCCTTGTGTGTTTCCCTCCTTTTGTTATTAACCTGATTAGTTTCACATGTGTCCTGTGTTCCACACCTGTGTTGATTACTCGGTGTATTTAGTTCCCCTGTTTCCCATGTCCCTTGTTGGTTCATCGTTCGTCTTCCTTGTTACTTGCCACTTCATGAAGCACAGCCATTGTGGTTTTTCAAGTGTGTGAAGACTTACGTGGTGACGTTGATGACGTCATACGCAGCATCCCCTCAAAAGTTGTTATTTGGACATGGATATTCACTCAATAAAATTGATCCACATATGATTAAAACAACATTAATCGTTCGGATAACTCAATAATTAATTGTTGGCTATGAGTTAGAACTGTTCGGGTTTACAGTGTACTGTGAAATATCCCTTTGGATTTATGTTGTCTGTTGTCTTTTTAGTTGCAGAGAAATCTGGAAATTATGAGATGATTACTGTTTATCGTGTTTGTGACACTTATAGGGTATGGTGTTATAACGGCATCTGAACTCCTGACCCTTGTCGGGATGCCTTGTCTTGTAGATTGGTCTTGTGTCAATACTGACCTTTAACATGATCACTATATCAGTTTATGTCGTGCTCAGATGGTGCATATTCCTTAAAAAGTGTTTGATTCTTAAATCACTGCAAACACCAAAACCAAAGCGTAACAAATCAGAGGACTGATGGTTCAGTGTAAAGTAGCTGGTGTGTGCACTTTTCCTGATGCCTGGTATTAATGGGCATACATGCTCGGTTCACAGGTTAATCAGCAGGTTAATCCTAAACTGGATGTCAAACAAGGGAAAGAGCATGTTTGCTGTATGACAGTTCAATACATTTCCAGCAGGTAGAGTTGTTAGCTACAAGCAGAGGCATATTTCATCATATAATTTGTTCAGTTGTGTTAGAAAAAACACTTTTTAAAAAAAAAGTAGAGACAAAAATTTAGGCTTGAAGATTGAATAACAGATGCAGCTGTGTGAGTTGCATCGATTGATGCAAGGCGCACTCTGTTCTTCACTAATTTACCTCCTCTGACAGCTGAGTGATGCGTCACACACACGGACAGTAATTGGAGCATGTGTCCTCTTGTCTTTACAGAGTGGAGGAAGTCAACTGGAACAAATGGAACAGCAACCTGGGCAAAATCAATGAGGATCCGGGGTGCTGTGATCAGGCACAGCAGCCCGCCTCAGACACAGGGCAGGGCGGACCACACCGAGGTGATGAAACATGAACACAGATTCAAAGTTTCTAGATTAGAAAAGGCTTTTTTTTTAGCATTTGTCTGCAACATAAAAGTATGTTTAATCACATTTTCTAATTTGTCCACAGGGAGGAGCTTTAGAGGCTTCTTCACGAATAGTCGACGGTGGCGGACCACATACCAGAGCACAGAGATGGACCCTCTGAACAGCACATCAGTCTGATGCACAACAAAGTGTTTCACTCTTTCTTCTCTGACAGCTGGATCAGAGCAACGAGGCATTCAAAGACGGTTTTAGTTTCAGGTCCCACAGTAATGTAACTGCCAACATCTTTAACTGCCTTTCTAACTGACTGACTCTGATGTCAGCTGGATTTTAAGCTTGGAGGCAACATTTTAGGGAGATTTTGTATATTTTTTCTGACAAATTTAATGGTGCAAAAAAGTTGAATTAGTCAAAGCTGAATGCTGCTGATTGATTGCAGAGTAAATCCTGCACTTAACAAATACATGCCATCCAAAGGCTTCTGCACATGCTGTTCCTGCCACCACCAGAACAGGAAGCACATCCTCTCTGCACAAAGGCCATCACCTGCCGGCACCTCTGGCATCATTCAAAATCCTTCATGGAGAAGTGCTGATCACCGAGGTGCTGATCCTCCTCTCCTGCTGTGTGCCCTTTATACATGTCCCATTTTCATCACAGCCAGACAAGCTAAACCCTCTGCACACAGATAGTCCTGCAGATTTCACAGCTTGCTTTGTCTACCATACTTCCTGTTTTTATTCAGCAGATTGCTGAATTGATTAATAGCATGAAATGATCACCTTCTGTACTACCTGTTGTAGAAACAATTAAGGGAGAAGCAGCCAAGTCTTGTTCCCCCACTCAGTAACCTGCTAGATTGATGCCTCTCATAATGCACAGGTTCATTTAATAGAGGAAAAATCTTCTTTTGGGTACGTAGATTAAAAATGTGTTACACTGACCTTAAATGTTAAACATCATGCATGTATTTTATTAATAAATCAAACAAATTAGTCAGATGACTTTGCCCCACGATTATGCCTTCTTGGGACACACATTGCAGATGAGGTGTAACAGGTGTAAATGTCCCACCTAGCAATGGCAATATGTAAAAGCCTGATGTTTTGTCAAGGCCAATAGCGAATATTTGAATATGTTTTCTGAACAGAAAATAAATGTGTGATAAAGTGCAGACTTTTAGGACAGCATACTTTTCGAGACATAAAGCACGACTTACTTTGTTAATGTTGTTCAAATGTTACTGCTGTCTTTGGTTTGAGGTTGATTGTTATGTCTGATTTTATCCATTCAAAGCTCGAATGAGGAACTTTTGGTTTGTAGAGGGCAGGGTCTTTTTAGTAGCATGGTGTGGCTTGAGGTCTCAATTAGAAGCTTGAACACATTGTTTATCTTGCTGTCTGTGCAATAAAGGCAAGATTTTGTTACTTACATAAAGAAGCTTAAAGCTTATGACCTAGAAAAGCAAACAAGACCATCAACATGAAGAGCGACTATCTCCATGTAGTTATTTTTCATGTCTGAAACGACTGGCGGGGGAGTAGGCACAGACCAAGTGATTAACCACATGCTGCTGATACAGCTTTTTTTTACATGTTCCATGGCAAAGGTGATTAGTGAGTGAGACATTTTACTAGTGAAATAGAGCAGGATGAGGCTTTTGGTCAAAAAATATAAAATTACACATGTACCACATTGACCACAGGGGGTGCCAAAATAGACACAAACGAAAGTTTCTCACAGGAGCTTTAAGTATTAATTGCAGTCTGTTTCACAACCATCTTAAACCTGCTCACAGGAGCTATACAAGGTGTTTGAACTGTACCAAGTCTTCTAGATCAAGGGTTCCCAAACTTTTCAGCCTGCGACCCCCAAAACATAGGTGCCAAAGAGTCGCGACCCCCACCTTCCCTTCAAAGTGATTTCATTTAGCTGATCTGCAGAAAATGACCCTACCTATATGAGCATGTGGCTGTGTTTCCATTGCCGTTATGAATGAACCTACTGCTACTGATGCTTTGATAATAAACTGAAAACTAACCCTAAACTTAGGAGTCATCTGGCAACAAAGAAAGGCAGAAAACTCATTACATTTTCTATTTTCAAGGTTTTATTTCAAGTTTAGCTACTATTTTTGTAGATATGTTTTATGATAATAGATAAAATAAACAATTTTGAGATAATTAAAAAAAAAACATTCTGGATTCCATCCCACAACCCCCCATTTGTGTCTTGCGACCCTCCAAGGGGTCCCGACCCAAACTTTGGGAACCCCTGTTCTAGATGATGCCTTTTTAAAGGACCAGTATCTTTTATTTTCAAAGCTACACATGTAAGATCAAATGTGTGAACCAACAGTTACATCACTGTGTTTCTTCTAGACTGAGCTCATGCAGGATAAGAGGGGTGGTGAAAACTGTTGTCAGGCGTAAGTTTAAACAAATGTTTTAGGTAATCCAAACAGCAGTCCAGAGCCATTTCAAAGCATAAATTAGAACTTTATTTTATTATTACAATATTACAAAAAGAGTAGCACAACTCTCACGCTCTTGCCTCTTTCTCTGTCGTACAGAATGACACAAAAGAAAGGCTTATGGACCTTCTTCCATTTCACAGCAATAGTACAAGAAACAAAGAAAATTTAAATAACAAGCAAATCAAGTATTATAAATAGTCACAACTGCAAACTGAAGCTTTGAAACCTGGAAAAAAAATGTTACAGCTCAGTAACTACACGTTGCTAAAATATATAATTACAAAATATTACTCCTTTTCTTGCTTTCCATAATAAAGAATCTCCAAGGAATTGCTCTGTCTAATCAACAAAACTTCATTAAAATAAAAGACCAGAAAAAAAAACAAGAAAAAAAAAAAATGCTGTTTCTGTGTTTCCTTAGCGTATTCTTTCTCCTTATTATTTGGGGTTTTTATTAAAACCATGCTCATTTTCAAGGGAAGTCCAAGGACCAAACACTTAAGGCTTTTTGAGGGCTGTTAGGGAATTAGGTGAACAAAACATGGGCATCATTGTGTTTTATACACACACACTTTCTCTCGCACACACACACACACTCACCCTTATATCTACCCACATCAGCAGGCAACACTCACACACAATCATTAAACTTTAAAGTTACAGTAGTCTAGTAGGTAAGCCAGTGTACAATAAAATAAACAATGCATTTGCTGTTTCACTTTGAACTTAAGAGTCAGTTTTGTTTTCCTCCAGGTGATCTTGCAAGTGATCAATTTGGTCTTTTCAAGCAGACTTCAGTAGCAACTACACATAACTTGATTCACTAAAGTTCCCCCACTCAGAATCAAAACTCTGCTTAGACCTGTAGTTCATCTCTCCACGCCTGTAATAACACTATTATCTCTTTTGCTCCAGAGTCTTTTCAACATTCAAGTAATACATTTGTCATGGTAACAAAAAAGCAATGTGAAATGGAAACATAAAATGGCACATCTTCATAACAGTGTGTCCTTGTTAACCTGACTTTGGCCATTTTCAAGGTATGATAGTTAATCTTTCATGACTTTTCTGCACAAAACATTTCACATGTATGTTGCCAAACCATGAAGAACATTTTTAGAGGACCTGAATTAATTGCAGCATTTTCAGCCAGACAGAGCTTCACCTCTTTTAACATGTTTGCTCACTGCTGGGTCTTAAATATGTACAAACAACCTGATTACATGCATCCTTAACTGACAGAAAAATGAACCATGAGTAGTCCTATAATACAAATAAATAATTACATTTAAAATAACAAAACCTATGTGTACATGTGCACATCGCAAGCTTTTCCAACTGTATTCTGAAGCCTCCAGGGTCTAACAGTATGCACTGAAACAAGATTACACTGTCTACTGTCTCCAAATGATTGTTTGTAATCATTAAGTTACAGTAAGATATGAGTGTTAACACCAAAAGAAAACTATGAACTAGTCAGAGTCAACCTTTTAGAAAACCAACCATCAGCAGATGTGGTGTTCCACAGGGAGGGATGTCTTTTCTCTGACATGCAAGAAAACTTGACGGATAGTTCTGAAGAAAAACTGACACAGGATCAGTTGAGACCCAGGCACACGATAGAGGAAGAAGATGGGAATGACACAAACACAGTGTATACACACCCACATGAGTTCCCTTAAGTGCCAGGTAAAAGCACTCAATAACAAAAATTAAAGTAGCAATTGATCACTTGCAAGATTCTTAAAAAAAGAACCAAAAAACTACTGTATGTCTTCATTAAATATATTAATTTACCCTCTTTAACATTAGCAGTCATTTTTTTAAGTTATCAATGGAGTTGTATTCATGTGTTTCCTGTCTTAAGACTAAACAAAAGGGTTTTGATAACTGTCGTGTAGACAAGGCCATAGCTTATCTGTACCCTGGGTGCTGGATGAGAGAGCTCCTGCCATCCCCAACCTCTGGTCCTACCCTGCTCAGAGGAGGCCTGTGCATCTTGCCCATCAAACCGAGATTCTGATCGCGGAAGTAGGGCGTCTGGAAGTCCCCACCCAAGTAATCTGCTGTTTGCATCAGATTAGTCTGGGCCGAGGAGGAGGTGGTGCAGGAGCTTGTTCCTAGCCTATAATGGGGAGCCCCAAGGGGCCCACAGTCCAGTGTGGTGCAGCCCCCGGGGCCCGCACCGTGGAATGGCATGGCTATGTCCTGAGAGCCAGAGCTGTCACTGTTGGGTGTGGGGAGGATGCTGCTGTTCCAAATGTGGGGCTGGAAGTAGTGACCATTGGTGTAGTGGACCATGGGGCCAGGCATGCCGTTGTTGATGACGGGGGGAGAGGGGGTTGGCCTGTCGACAGGAGGGTTAAGTGTGTAAGGCTGACCCACACACACCTCTGCCGGGTAGCCCATGCCCTTAAAACTGAAGGCAGGGTCCCTGGAGGGCTGCTTGCAAAGGTGATTTCCACCGTTCTGAATGTGGGGTATGTGAGCCAACTGATGCTGATTCCAAGAGTGCATCTTCTGCTGCTGTGAGTTATGTTGTAGCTGTTGTTGCTGCTGATTGGGTTGTTGGTGCTGATGCTGCAGGTGGTGCTGCTGCTTGTGATCAGCATGGTTTGAAGGCAAGTGGTTCATGGCAGCCACAGTGTGTGGAGGGAGAGCTCCCACTGGGGCCGTGGCTTTCTCTTGAGGGCCAAGTATGCAGTTATGTGGGGGGTAGCCAGCGGTGGCATGGTTGTTGTGCATGGAGACCCTGGAGCAGGCGCTGATAAGCAGGTTGCGGCTGATGGGACTGGGGTTAGCAATCTGGCCCTCGCACATGGAGGTGGCTCCTGCACCTTGGGCCCGGGCTTGACAGAATTGATTGATCTGATGCACAATGGTGCTCAGGTCGGCCTGACGGCCCTGGTGCAGCCCTGCAGCCATAGAGAGTGGAATGGTTGAGGTAGAGACAGTAACATTAGGTGGTGCGTCACCATCTGGCAGCTTCCTGCCCCCTTGCAGGCCAGGAGGCGGCTGCTGCTGCTGAAGGTGCTGCTGCTGAAGCATGATGGTAGGGGGCCCCTGTTGGGGGACAAGGGCTGGATGCTGACACAGAGTCTGGTGTCTGGGTGGACCCTGAGGATGCTGGGCCATAGGGGGAGGGTGTCTGAGGCTCTGGGTGTGACCCTGCTGCTGAGGGAGGGGCATCTGCAGAGTCTGAGGCGGTTCCTGTGGTTGAAGGGATACGTTCTGCTGGAGCCGGGGGAGGTTCTGCAGAGGTGGGTGGTGGTTTAAAGTGCTAGTTGAAGCCACTTGGTAGGATCCGTTGTGAGGGTTCATGATGACTTCAGGGTGCAGGCGAGCCCGGCTGCCGTCGAAATCTTTGAGGATGCCTTTGACTGAGGGTACCCTGATGATGGCGAGGAGGCCTGTCTTGGCACTGGCCTGAGAGGAAGGATAAGGGCTGTAGCGCTGGCCTGACGTATCCAGCCCGTTGACGGTACGCCGCACGTGGTTTCTCTGGGGGACCTTTACGCTGTTGGGGAAGATCTTGATGGTGAGGGGGTTGTTGGCAACCTTCTTAGCATATGCATCCAATTCTGCAGGGGTCGGAAACGGAGCGGATCTCATCCTTTGTGTGGTGTCCCCTGGGGTGGAGGACAGAACAGGTCAGAGGTTAGACAGAGAGAAAAGACAAGACAGACAGAATTAGGGGGACAAAGAGATGAAGGGCAACGTTAAAATGAAACATCAGACCTGGTAGGGGTGTTCAGGGCACAAAAAAGCACATCAGTTGAAATCTGAGCAGTTGAAAGGATCCTGATTCGGACAGTGACTCATATTCCATACCTCGCTGATTTTCCCCTAAAACCCTCACAGCCCAAATCTCATGAGGACGGCGAGAAAGATTTCTAATCTCATTCTCAGCTGAATTATTGCGGTCGACACATTCCTAGTCTTAAATCCAATTTTGTGGTTCTGTCTGTGACTGAGGTCAGGAGCTCTTAGCGGCCCTAATTGACGTATCAACTGAGCAAACAAAAAGTAAGCATCTGAAGGGGGGGCTGTGCTACTCGCTACTAAATCACAAACTGAACAAAGAACGAGCAAGGCAGGGACGGTCCCCTGTGGCTCCTTTAGGGGGAAGGAAAGAAAGAGATAGACGCAGAGAGCAGAGCTCCATGACAGCAGACAAGTAATCAGACACAGCAGCAGCGTCTCTGATCTGCGGGAACACCTCCCAGGCCTCAGCTCGCAGACATTTGTTACACCTGCTTAGCACTGTGGCTAAATTTAACAATGTTGAACTGACAACGTGAACATGATTATGTGTTTGTGCATGTGTGAGTGCGAGGGGCTGTTTCATTTATGAGCCTGTTTAAAATGTGTGGCAGGATCATGCAGGTGTTGGCTAATATGTCAGTGTCTTGTACATTATTTGCCTGAGGGGAGATGTGATTGCATGTTTCATTTTAACATAGTTTGCTCACTTCCACTTTCTGCACTAACACAATAAAAGTCAGTGATAATCATTTTAGAGGATGACAGGCTCTTTTCTCTCCTTTTTGTCTGTCTCACTGTCCCCATCACCACAGCCCCACAAGTTTGACCTACTTTCACCAAAACCCTCGAACTGATGGACCTAACGGGAGCTGATCTTTGGGAAAGATCACAAAACTGATCGCCGTTTGATATGATTTTCTCCCCCGTTTAATATTTCCATTTAGTCCAGGTAAAATAGATGTTGTTGTTACAGCACACAGGCTGCTCCTCTCTGTGGTTAAGTGAGCAGTAATTTGAAATGTCTGTATTGTTGGCAGGGGTCTGTGGTTTCATGCGGACGTGGCCATTATGCTCAGTCTCACAGCAGACAGACTGGGCCTGAGGGATGAGGCACGGAGCTGAACTGCGAGCGCTGACACGGCAGCACCAAGAGCTGTGCCAACTGGCTAATTAATTCACGCTTTATTTGTGAGCAGGAAACAATGGGCAGCGATGTGCAGGGCCGGTATGGGCGGCACACAGGGGGCCGCTGTGACTGAGTGTTCAGCCTGCTGATGGCAGCCTCATTAATGCAGGGGTCCGGGCCAAGGAGCCGGAGCTCGACACCCGCCATCACTGGAGCCTGATGTCTGTTGCTGAATAGATGCCAGGGTAAGCAAACAGATAAATAAAGACTTACACAAAGCCTGACAGAAATGCTAAAGATGGACTGCACCTGTCACACAGGTAATTATTTATGACCTTTTGAATAGCTGCATGGAGGCAGACCACAGATTGTCATAAATACCCAGAGCCTAAATTTGACTCTTTGTTTTTATGATGTCATTTTCTGGATTAAATTAAATGCTATTCTCTCTGATCACCCCACAGATCGTGTATGTTGTGTTAGTTATTCCGGAGCTGTGTAAGTATTTCTTTTTAGATCAAATGAACAGGATTTGATCATTAGTGTACTGCTGAAACATTGCCTAATGCTACCGTCTATTTGTCACAAAGTTTTCACCTCAACATAACATAAAACAGCTTTTCAGAGGTTCAATAACTTATTTACAGGCTTTCATTCTTTCTATTTAATAAGATATAATCCAGGCCTGACTGATGAATCTGATGGCTAATATAAGTAACAGCCAGTGTTGTGGTCCTCAAATCCAGGGTTCAGACTCAAGTCCTGGAATCCTTGACTCAGTCAAGAGTATTGACTGCATTAGGACCTGGCAGATGGTGAAGACGACTCTATTTATATATTGATAAACACTGTTTTATAGTTTATAGTTAGTATTTTTACATAAGGCTTTAAATAATTTATCTAGTTTAGAGCACCTGGCCCATTTTCAACTGACGTCTTCATGCCGTCTTGTTCAGAAAGATGCCGAAAGGGACTCCATGAATCATGAGTGTTGCTGTCAAAGACTTTGCAAGAAATGAGAGCAGTGCAACATGTTCGGTTGGTAACAGAACCATTGAGAAGAAAACAGCAACAAGCTTAAACTTTGACAGATATCAGTCCCTGAAAAGAAAGTGATTGCTAAAGTCACTTGAAATGTTAAGTATGTTACGGTAATGTTAGGAAGTAAAGTTACTAAACCTCTGGGTCTGAGATGGTAAGTTAAAATTCTGGTTAAAGTTAGATGGGTTGCAGGTATTTTTGAGTTTATTAGACACCTTCACCAGGGGCGTGTCCAGAACTTTTTGACCGGGGTGGACCAACTGAGGCTCTCACATAGGCAGGGGTGGCCAGTGCATTTATAAATAAATAATATTTACCCTTTCTGTCTCCACAACCTACTTCCATTAAAGTATTAAACAGTTGCTATGTTCCTTTTGACTTAAAAAAAAAACATGACAAAGTGAGATAAATCTTCTAAGCTTAATTCTTTAAGGACTGACAAAAGATATTTTTCAAAGTCACATTTGAGGGCACTAATAAAGAAATCTACTGTCAGCCTTTTAACTCATCCCAAATCATAGATTTTAACAGAAACCCCACCTCTGACAAGGCAAACAGCCAATCATAGTTTAGGATTTTGGGGTGGCTGCTGGGGGGGTGCCAGTGTCACCCTTGGCCACCCATCTGGACACGCCACTGGCCTTCAGTGATCCAACTCCACTTAGGTTCTTCTTTAGTGACTTGTATTTGGACTTTGATTAGAACACTGAGAACTCCAGACTCGAGGTTTGGTGACTTGACAACAACGCTGCTGGCATCACATTTGTTTGTCATATGATGCAGATGCTCAGGGTGAAGCAAAATTGGTGTCGACATGTTATTTGTCAACACTTACTTGCACAGACTTCATAGTTTTCCCAATACTCTATTCTCTGTCTGCAGCTCATGCAGCAGAGAAACAAAGTTGAGCAGAGAGTGCTCAATGTCAATGAATAACAATGTTGCATTGTCTTTAATAAAGTTCAAGAAAGCAGCCTCCAAGACACCTTCACATGTTTAATATTGTTTCAATATTGGTGAATAATCCTCATAATAAGCATGCAATCTTTTCAGCTCAAAGTGGTACTATACTTTCCACCTTATGATAAAATGCAAAATGTTTCTCTCCTAAATCTGTAACAAAAAGTCCCATATGTATTTGATCCTATAAACAAATTTCAGTAGTAAAACTAAACTTCATGGCTTGAACTTGTTTGCTATCAATATTCAAAGTTATTTAGAGCCTCTGAGATTCTGGCAGTCTTCTCGGTCTGCAACTGTTGTCAAAACCTCGTGTCACTGTATCTGTAAAAAGAGGGTGGGAAGTAGGTGGGAAGAGAGCTCCATCAGCTGTTGCAATGAATAAAACATCTTTCACCATTTCATGGCTATAAGAGCTTTAGGATGAAACCAGGATTGTGGACAGCATGAAGGAATGTTAAAGACCACAGCGGCTTTAAATGTAACATCAGCTATCAGGGTCTGCTGTGTTTGAAGAGGTGCAGAGAAGCTGTGTGGGGGTGAGCGAAGGGTTCGTACCGAGTGAACACGGAGAAGTGCAGTGAGGCTACCAATACAAACAACACTGAGTGATCTAAGAGCTTCAAAGGAGTAAGGGAGTTAATACTGAAGTATTGGTTTCTGGCTCATCTCAATGCTGTAATGAGTGAGTGCTGTTTCCAGATATTCACAAGACTGATCTCAAAAAGTTGCTAATAAGGTGTTCACATTAAACATAAAGCTATGAATGATAAACTGATATGAGTTTGTGTATACATGCCACTGTAATAAAGGGAAGTTGAAGAATGTGCAGCTTCAAAATAGTGGTAAATAGAGCCGTCTCTTTGCTTTAGATTGAGAAATATGGTGAGAAAAGCTGCAGTGAGCATTAAACTGCGTACACTGTTATTTCCTCGCCACTGGCACTTGTGTAATGAGTTTTATACTGAAGTTGTTAGACTCAGGCAAGTAGCAAAGAAAGCAATGTCAACGTCTGGAAACTGACCAATCCATTAAATTGGAAAAAGGATTATACATTGTTAACAAAGCTTAGGCAGGCATTTTAGGCTAAAAAAAACAGAATGAAGAGTTCAACAAACTGCTGTGAGACCTGTAATGAAATCGGTAAATTACTGTTTAGAGCGGTTTCCTCCGACAGAGGAAAACATCAACCTCTCGCTGTTTACATCTGTTTAAAGGCTCTGGCAGCTGTTGATTATGTGTTCTAGTAAGCAAGTGAAGCTTATTAGCATTTCAACCTTAACCTGAAACTTGGATTAGTTGTGGAGCTTAAAGCATCAAGGGAGGGTTAATGAGGATATGAGTGAAGTTTGTAGGCGGCTGCGAGCATATCATCTCTCAGATCTCCAGCTAAGCACGTTCCCAGAGAGGGAGCAGGGGAGAGAGGCCAGTCTGGCCATGCGTTAATTACCCCGCTGCTAGCTAGCTAGCTGCAACACAAGTGCACAGTCAGCAGGCACTAATTAGGGTTTCTTTTATTCAAACTACTGTTTTTATTGAACACGGTTTAAGCAGCAGGGGGCAGGGGCTCATGCTGCTGCAAATTGCAATTTTCACACAAGAGCAGGAAATTAAGTCTGAAGCTTTGGCGTCAAATTAGACATGTGAATTTGGTTTCCCACATGATGCCACCTCCTTACATTTTTACAGGTTCTCAAGCACAGCCTCTCATGCTGATAGATCTCTGAAAAGTGAAAATATTATCAGGAGAGGAAGAAAAGAGGGTTTCTTTTGATCTCAGTAGGGACTTGGATGTGAAAATCAGCCAAGCGGCCCGGCAGTACTCACTGTTTGTTCTGTCTGAAAGAACTGAGAACCAAGGGCCACTCTGTGGTACTTGAGTCATCCTGTCTGGAGTATGAGCTGTTTTCTTTGTGACCCACTGTCTCTTTGCGTACCTGATCTACTCCTCCGACAGCCTTTACATTTCACAGCCATCATCTGTTAACAGTCACTCCCTGATGATAAATAGAGCAGCTGCTCCGGCCTCGCCTCTGACAGCAACCTGCAAGCTCGTAACTTTAAATTACTCTCCTATGCACAGATTTCACCCGCAGGCGAGGAGGCAGAGCGGGGGCCAGCCTGGTGATCTGGAGCTCTCCGTGAAAACGGAGGGAGGGGAAAGTGTCAGAGACAATATTCTGTAACGCAAGATGCAGCATTAGAACGCACTGAGCAGCTGCAGGGATGGTGCTCAAGGGTAGGAAAATGGGAACACAAATTGGAGCTAATTATGTAAACTCTCCATCTGAGCCTTTTCCTTTCTGTGGGAACTTGTCAGTGTATTGAATAAAGATTTCAAGTGACAACTAGTCTATGAGTTTCACCTTAAAGCAGTCAGGCACGTCTCTCATGGAGTTAAGCTGTCAAATGATCTTCCGTGTGGGTAAACGACGAGGCTCTGCAGAGACAGCACAGTGTGACGGAAAGGTTTTGAGTTCTGGCTGTTTAGCATCACACACACCACAGACTGAGCCCAACTGAGCCCGACCGATACAGGAGGACTGATATCAATACCCATTTAAGCAACCTGACAGATGTGGTATCATTTAATGAAGTTCTGGGCTGGAATAAAAACATACTTCTCTTAGATGTATTCTGTACCAAATTTGAACTAATATGATTATTTTAAGGTCATCAGAGGTCTGCTTTATTAAAAAAAACATTTACATTATTTGACCTTGTCAACCTATACAAAGGCAAATTTTATCTGTAATGTTCAGCGACATCCTGCAGACAGTGCAGAGAGTGTTGTAAATGATGATGTTGGGGCACGCTCTGCTTTCTTGAGGGTGGGGGTTCTGGCTGTATGAAATACAGACTACAGCTTCACTGGCATGTGAACTAAGCGCCAATTTTTCATGGCTACAAAGTCACTCTTAAAGGGTTCTTAAAAAATCACATTATTATGAAAAGTTCCCATCTTATATTTTTTCAACCATCTTTAGAGGAGGCTTTTGATGTGATGTTCTGCAACATGTGCTGCAGACAGTGCTGAGAGTATTGTAAACTCTGAAGTTGGAGCAAATTATGCTTCACAAACAAATGTCAAGAGACCTCTTTAGTCTTTACATCCTCTGTAAAAAGTGTTTCAGATAACCAGACATGTCTGTATACATACAGTTTATACCTTTACTGATATATCATGAGGGGCCCATATAAGACAACCAATAGATAAGTCAAGCTCTACCCCAGCCATGCAGAAGAAGATCTGCTGGGGCTAGACAGTAGGCAGCAAAACCACCTGAGACTGAACAGACTTTTTTAGTTCTCTTCTATCCCGTGGCACTTTGATAAAAATGATTCAGTCTAAATGAAAAACAGCTCCACAGCTTTTGATGTAACGGCGTGTCTGTTAATGATACTTTGAAGAGCAGATGAAAAGGAAAAAGCATTATCAGAGAATGACAAGGAGGGAAAAAAATAGATTGAAATTACACCACTAAGACCGGCCGAGATGTGAGATGCACGCTCCATCACCAAAATGGATTACAGTGTTGGGCAGAAAAACAAATTGAACTCCAGTTGAGCCTCCTGCTCTTATGTGTCTCAGTTTGTCACATAAAGGAAGAGCAGAGAGAGACGGAGGAGCTGATGGCTGCACCATGTCACAAGCCTGCCTGAGTGAGGCAACAGACGCTGGCACTTAGCAGACTCCCTCACGCTCGCTGATCTCCTGGGGCTTGGCTGATTACTGTGATTCTGAAATTACAGTCTTGATGAGCTGGAGCATTTTACAACAAGAAAAAAAAAACTGCTGCAGAAATGGGTCAAGTTGGGGCTGAGTTTTCACTCTGACAGAACCAGGCAGAAGGAAAAGGAGATGAAGACTCTTTTGATAGAATAAATAAAGCTGATCAACTGTGATCAATGCCTGCAAACTCTTAGATCTCTAGTGTAGAAAAAGAAGCTCATTGTAGGAGGGATTCAAAGAAACCTGGTAGCCCTGCATGTGCTCAAAAGTTTGACTTTGTGCATGAATCACACATCATTTTTAAAATGTGGATGTACCCATAAAGTGATAAGTGATCATTTACAATTTTTAAAACACCAAATAATGCTTTAAATTCATTTCAGGTGAAGAACATGGCACTTCAGAGAGACAGCACTTATTATTGTTGAGAATTGTATTCATCCATTCTTGTCTAGAGATCAACGTGCTGAATACCACACCTGCATAACTCAAACCTGACCTTGATTAGGATCACTTTACACTCAAAAAAGCACTTTTCAGAGAGGATTTATTCATGCAGGCAGGAAAGATCTGGTGCATTCGGTTTCATCATGTATATATTGTGTGTGTTTAATGCCTTCAGTTTTTTATTGATCTTAATGTTAAAGGTTGAAGGAGCATGGTTACATGCACATCACGTAGGTGCAGGGCCATTAAAAACAGCAGCAAGAATAAGAAGACAAGCCAACACATTTACTCATGACACATAAAGTTTAATAATCACAATGGGCCTCATTCACCAGTCATCTTCCTCAGACCGCTCTTAAATTTGTTCAGCAGAAAAATCCTGAGAGAGGTCAGAGGCAGATTCATGAGCCTGTTTCTAAAACGCAGAATTGTTCGCTCCTGTGTCCTGAAATTGATGAATGACAAGTGCTCGTAAGTTTGAAGCTCAATCCAGTTTGTCCTATTAGCGTAGAAAAACATCACTTCAATGTCCATATAAGGGCATGAAGACTGTAGTGCCATGTGCACAAACAGAAATCACACAGGGTTAAACAGAGAAGTAGAGCGACATTAAAGTCTAAACCCAAGAAATACTTCAGTGGTTCTGAAACTGAGGTAGTGCTCCTGGAAGTAAAACAGAAATGGGCTGATTTATTGTATCATATTTGGTAGCTCCACTCATGGGCATAAAATCAATAAGCTGCTATGTTCAGGTTGATTTTTGTCATTAAGATATCAGTCGCATCAGATGAAGTGAAATAACACAGTTCGATCTCAAATGTAAGTGGAAAGATTGTCTGAGTCACAGAGAGACACAGATCACATCTCAGAGTAAGAGTTAATACACCCTTCTTCACTGTGAAACAAGTGAGCGTGGCAGATCTGTTGATTAACAGCTGTGTGTAAAGGTCAGTTATTACTGTTGTGAATAAGTGTTTCCTTTTCAACATCATTTAAAAAAAAGTGGTCTATGTTATTGTCATTTACATAATTATTCAATATTAAAAGGCTTTTAGGCCAACATAGAAAGCAAAGCTAATCATATGAACATTCCTTCTATGTGCTCACACACCTGACCACTGAAGCTGATTTTAAACTAACTCTGATACTTTAGTAGTCTTACCTGTGAGTACTTCATTTATATCCAAAAGTAAACATTTGTAGTATAGACCAAACATTGCATGATTTACAACACTTACATCATGTTTTTTAAAATGTATTTTAATCATATAACCGTGCTAAATTAAGGAGAACATAGTATCCAATGAATTAATTCTAATCTATCAGTACTAAAATCTTCATAAACGTGCTCCTGAGCGTCCTTACATTTTGTTCGTAGCTAAGAATAAACCCAAAATTAGAACACTTTGGTGATTGTCAGAATCTTCTTGAAACTGCAAATGTGCCTTTAAGAACATTTCCTAGTCCTTCCTTTATTCAGATCCCTGTTAGCTAACACAGCAGCTACTCTTCCAGGGGTCCACAACACACATAACATACAAAGTCTACATAAAAGTCTTGAGCTGGGATAAAAAAGTATCACCTGATAGGACCGCTGCGCTACAACATTATAAGTTAACTTTTTGTTGCACTGAGTAAGTGCACATGCTTGTCTTCTTTTTCCTGCCATGTGGTTTAAGGTTCATCTAAAGGTTTTGTAGCAGTGAATTCTGTGGTGTCAAACATGCTGTTTTTGTTCCTATGGCAATAATAATCAAATAAATACATTTGTCTTTCATTATTCTCCTCCAGTCTCTCTGGTCGTATCCAGTTAGTCTCAGCTCTCGCTGCGGACTGCTGACTCTGACACTCCATTTGTGTTGCTGACCCTCACACTGCGCCGAGTCCAAGTTTGTCAGCATTTGTGAAATTCAAACACAGTGAATTAATTGGGCCAGCTCTGACTAGTCTGCCATTAAAGCAGGGCAGCAGATTGCATCTTTAATTCACTCACATTACAAGATGACCAGGGTGAAAAAAAAAAAAGTGCTCAGCTGAAATCTGTCTGCCAGTCTGACAGTGACTGACTCCTCCTCGAGGTGAAAGTAACTGATACGGTCAAACCTAACACGTGAATGTGGAGATTTAGTGTGTCAGTACGCAGACAGCACCACGCTCGTGGGTAGACAGATCTTAAGGGAGGAAGAAAGGGGGCAAGTTCACTGTTCATCAGCAAATTAATGGTGCAGTTCATCCTAATTTCCCTTGAAGACAGATCTGTGGTCCTGGAGCACAAAAATATTCTCTGTCTCTGCGTGTGTCGGGTTTTAACACAAAGCTGCAGGAGAGAACCAGGCCAGGGTTGGCATGGGAATCTGACGAGGGGCGGGCAGCAGGATTGTAACAGCTTGGTTTGCTGAGTGGGATGATGGTGGTGGTTAAAAGTGTGTGTGCGTGTGTGTGTGTGTGTGTGTCCTGAGATCTGTACTTACATTTCTGAAGTCCAGTGTTCATCTGCGTGTGGGGGAGAAGCTGGAGGGGGAGGTCACCTGGCCCTGGCAGACAGGCCAGCATTTCACACAGACACTAATGCAACATGGGACACACACTTCTCCTCACACTGCAGAGAGAGAGAGAGTACGAGAAGAGGACGAGAGAGAGAGGGGGGAGGAGGATGAGAGGAGGGGCGAAGGAGGAAGATGCAGAGAGACGAGAGTACGAGGACGATGAAGAGGGGGAGGGGAAGAGAGGAGAGGAAGGAGAGAGAGGAAGCGAGAGAGAGAGAGGGAGAGGGAGAGAGAGGAGAGAGAGAGGAGCGAGAGAGGAGCGAGAGAGGAGCGAGAGAGGAGAGAGAGAGGAGAGAGAGAGGAGCGAGAGAGGAGCGTGAGATGAGAGAGAGAGGCGAGAGGAGAGGAGAGAGGAGAGAGAGGGGAGAGGAGAGAGAGAGAGAGGAGAGAGAGAGAGAGAGAGAGAGAAGATGAGGAGAGAGAGTGAGAGAGCGAGAGGAGAGAGAGGAGGAGAGAGAGAGAGAGAGAAGGTCAGCAGTCAGACATAACTGCCAGGCAGCACATGGTGCGTTGTGATACAGAGGCTGGGTTCCAGACTAATAGAACTCTGCGGCTGATCCCCAGAGGCACAGGGCTGAGGGAGACATAGTTACCTTTCAATTAGAAACCGATTCACACCTGGAGCATCAGGTAAGGTGACATTGATGCCAATAACAAACTTCAATAAACATCAAACAGCTGAAGTAAAACGGGCAGACTGGGCCTGAGGGGCTGGCTGCTTTAAATCAACTCGGTCCCTCCTCGCCTTGCAGGTTAGTCGGCTGGTTGGAACCCGCTACCTGGGCTTTGCCTCTCCACCTCCACCGACCATGGCAGAGGAAATTAATGACTCCTGTACACTCCAAAAAGAACACACTTGAGAGGCCCTGCGCTGACAAGTTAGGGAGTCTCCGATCGATACTGCAGTGCTCTACATCTCAAAGGAGGCCTTTATTTTAGGGACGTTAAACAATGGAGCCAGCTCAGGATGTGGTGAGAGGAGATGAATAAACAGCGCTACAGCTCCAATAAATGCCTGCCACTTTGTGCAATAACCTGATGTAATAGAGAGGGAGAGAGCGTTAGCCATGCTCTGCTTGGCTTACTGCTGTAGTCAAAACACCACAGATGCTTGCTTAATCAGCACTGAAGAACAGTCAGGGAGCAAATTAAGTCTACAGAGTCCGTGCCCCCCCCTCTTTTATTTGCTGCGTGGAATCAGAAGAGGGCGGCAAGTGTGAGCAGACAAACAGCGACTATGAGAGAGGCAATTACCCACAAAACAACCTTGGCGTGCCTGTCTGCCGCAGGGTGAAGGCTTTAAAAGTGTCTTCCCCCCTGCAGGGAGAAGAGACAAGTGGAGGAAAGAGTGACAAAGCAGCAGAGAAAGGTGGAAAGAGAGAAAGACGGGTGGTAGGTTTAAGGTGGTGGCGGGGGGGCTGAACTTGCTTTAAAAAGCAGGAGCTCAAAAAGGTCAGGATGACAGCTCATTTAAATCCTCCCAGCTAGAGGAGAAAAAACAAGCCTTAATGAAGCTGCCAGTCCTACACAGATACCTGTGAGTGTTGCACCTTGGGGTGCTGCAGGGGCAGGGGGTGGAGGAAGGGAGAAAGGGTAGATAAAGGAGGATGGAGACAGGTGGGTGGCAGAACTGCAGTCTTGAGACAGATCTGAGGATTTTAGAGGGTGGTTGTGCTGTAGATGCTGCGTCACCCTTTCTGATACCCAGCCTCCCACTCCTCTCAACCCCCACCCCACCTCCCTTTTTCTGATTTACAGCCTGGACCGCCATATGGCAGCAATCCCTGCCCTCGATTCAGCGTGTCACCCATGCATTAACTTTAATTGGCCTGATATGTTATTCTTTTCCCTCGGCCCTTGGAAGGATTTTAGGTACATGGCAGCTCCTTGATGTCAGAAGGCAACATTTCCAGCTCCCTCTCATTTATCTGGGTGCCAAGATTTAACACAAAGATAACAGCAATCTCTTTGACAACAGGCAGGTTTGGGGAGGATGAAAACCAAATATCAAATATAACTCAGTCTTTTCTAGGCATTTCAAAAGCAAAACAGTGAAAGAGAGTGAAAGGATGTGGAAAAAACACCAGCGTTAATCTGTCAGTTCAGTTGTTATAAGAGCACGCGCGCACGCACGCACGCACGCACACACACACACACACACACACACACACACACACACACATCAACACACTACAGGCAAAAAAACAGCCAACAGACCATCAGCCCACCCCCTCCCGGCCTCCCCCACAGCGCCCCTGAATGTCAGAAAGCTGTGCAATGGGGAGTGCTGCGGCAAAGGTCAGCCTATGGTAATGCCCCAGCTGACACTCTGCTTTGCAGAGCCGAGCAGGAGGAGATGAAACCCAACAGACAGAAAGCCTGACGTCTACTGACTCGCCTATCAGCGCTGCTGCCACCAAGACTTCAAATGTACATCACACGCCAAACAACAGGCGTTTCTTTTACAAAGGCAGCCCGCCCCCACTGAGGCTTCTTCTTACACGCATGGACTATTTGTATCAGGAGCGAGGATGACTACACCTGATAAGAGTCGAGTCAGAAAGCGACCCGCTTAAGTTGGAGGTGCCGCACCTCAGGTGGTAATTGGCACGTGACTGTCTCGACTGCTGGATTCTGCTGAGTCCTGATTGCCCTTTGACCATCATGCAGGAGGTTTAACCGGTTTTGGTTAACGGCTTGACTCTCCAGTCATCCACCCACAAGGCAAGCAAGATAGCACATCTGAGATTTAGAAATAGTGATGAGAGGAGCAGGACGTGTGATTAACTACATCAACTATGTCAATTTTCATTTGTCCTTGGTGCAATCGAACCTTTGCATTGCCATCAAATTAACACCAATCATTTATTGCCAAACATTAGGAATGCATGGTTCATGTATGAATAGCTCCCTCTGATCAGTCCACTTAGTGTGAATGCATGAAGCCTCTACATGTGTAGATGCTTTCTTCTTATTCATTGTGAATTTGATGTGTTTATTGTAAAAATGCCATTTCTCCTGCCATCACTTACCAAAAAAACAAGACTTTATCCAAGATCCTTCAATCCCTGAGTGATAAAAGAACAATGGTGGAAACATGGACTGGCAGTACACTATCAACTGCTATTTTTCATGATCATAACATTACAATTATCTGAAACACACTGACTGTATGGGAAGCTAATCACTTATAGTATTTAACAGGTGCATTGACTGACTACTCACTAATACCAAGACTTAATTTTAGAGTCTGATACTGATTCAGTTACTGGTATTGGAACATCTCTCTATTGCGTGTGTTCATATCTCTGTAATGATGATTTATTTTGAAGCCATACCACCCATCCAAGCAAATAGGTGTGGACCACCAAGCACCCTTTGTGATACAGAGACACTGCCCCCCCTGTCCTGAGTGGAAACAATATTGCGTCTGTGGAGGCCGAACGAGCCAGCTGGGCAGGCCCGTGGAGCGGGGATTGGCTTGGTGGAGTTTAGCCAGGCGTCTCACACTATCAGCCCCATGCAGACAGACACCACAGGGTTCTCAGAGTAACGGGGGGGGGGGGTTGAGTCGGCAAGTCTCCACCAGCTACTTATAGAAGCGTAATAAAAGTGTGCAAATAACTGTGCAGCTTTCATTATAGACAAATAAAGGCCAGCAGACAAAAGCAGGACTTGGGAGAGTGATGCGCATGGCAAGTGTCATGTGTCAAATTGCTCCCATAAAAGCTGACCTATATTTTCTTTCTAGTCCTTGGTGGGATGGGAGAAAAAGAAATCCATGTGAAAGTAAAAAAAAAAGTGCAAAGAAAAGAAGAAACGGGATAGACGGGAGCCATTTAGGAAATTAGACCAGCTGACTGTATTTATGCCATATCTCTTCATCCATATCTCATCAGTCACTATATGATCTGTGTTCAGGAGAAATTTAGAAAGTGCACCAGGCTAATTGCACGGGAAATCATACATTAAAATATCCATCAGCAGTGTGCAAAAGGAAAAGCAGGGATTAGGCACCAAAAATAAACTCATTAGCAGGAGACACATACAATAGTATTACTGGAGAAAAACAATAAAGAAATAAAACACGGTGAGGAAGTATGTTTGGCTGCTTGGTTGAGTATTACGAGCTTTTCTCTACCAATTAAAAGCAAAAGCAATTAGGAGAACCAAGTCACCATGTTGTACATTGCTTGTGCTAACGGCTGAAGGAGAGGAGGAGTGGGGGAAAAGGCAGGCTGCTGTTATTTTAATTGCATGTTTACCCCCAGGTTATGGGTCTGAAATAGAGCCAAGAAAAAATGTTGCAGCAAGAAATTCAATGCAACTTCACTGTGTTGATTCTCTCAGGGACAAAGAGAGGGAAATTACTTTTCTTTGCAAGCTGCGTCTCTGAATAGAAGGTAAAGAAAGAAAGAGGAGCAGGAAGAAGAGAGCGGCTTTTTACCCTTGAATGCAAAGCTGGAGTGTTCTGTGAAAAGAAAAGGGGGGAGAAAAGCCTTGGCTCTTGAGCATGTTAGGAAGAAATGACACATCAGTGTGGCCTTCATTAGCCCATCAGACTTTACAAACAACAAAAGGTAGAAAAAGATTTCTAATGCTAGCAGGGCCAACGGCATGTGAGGCTGTGACAGTCTCACACAATGGATCCTGATGACTCCAGCACATCCCGAGGCGTTCAGGACAGACTGTTTGCTTTTTCAGTCAGCAGAGACCCCCTCATCAAACCGGACTGTTATCTCACACCAAAAGAGAAAAGGGTGAGAGATTGGGAGACGGCCATGATAACGAGTAGAGAAAAAAAAAACAAGTCAAGACAACCAACCTAAACCCAACTTGCACACAAATTTGGGAGTCTGTAAATAGTGGTTTCCAAGTTGTGAGACACAGGATGTCAGGGATAAAACTGTCACACACAGAAAGTGCTGCGGTCGTGGGGAGAGGGGAAGACAGCTACTTGAAACTTCTTTTCTTTAGAGGGAGGGAGAGGTCTGTGAAACAACTGGGAGCCGTATGAACGCTCAGTAACTTACTGATGAAAAAGTGACAGTTCCCTGAGGTGAGATGGTGGATATGGAGCGGAGAGAGACAGCATGCCCCCAGAATAATGCATAGTCCACAGCTGGATCGGCTCAGTCTTTGCATAAGCATCAGCTACGGAAAGTCAGTTTCACAGTGAGAACACAGGCTCTTAGAGGAGCCATGAACCACAGCCCCACCACCGATACGTACTGAGTGATGTGATTGGCCGCCATGAGCCAAACACAGATATACCGGTGTCAGCATATGTGTTATGATATGGAAGTGAAAACTTCTTTTTAACAACATATAAAGCAGAAAAAAGCACGAGGGGTGGTATGAAAATATTGGTATTGCATGGCTTGCCAACAAAACAGGCTCTGACTCCATGACAACTCATCATGGTTGTGTTTTATTTTAAACAGTATAAAATACAAGTGAAAACATCAACTGTGGTTTGAGCCAGGATGCAAAATATGGAGAAGTATTATACTATTTATTCAGTCCCTGCAGGATTTCGCTGGATTGCTTTGTGATCGTTGCGGCCCAAAAAGCCTGATTTTGTGACAGCTTTTTGAAAAAATTGCAGCGAAAGTTGCGATTTTTAAAAAAGCTTTTTTCCCCAGTAACATCTTAGGAGAAATTAAATATGCTAAATTACAGTTGTTTTTAGAAAACATTCTTGATGTGACCACTGTGACCTTATTTTGATTCTCTTGATTCACAGAAAAATGCCATGAAAGGCCTTTATTGCACATTTACGAGGGGCCTTGAATGTAGCCTACCTGCAGTGACAGGCACACTGGACAGACAGTCAGTTCACGGCACTCTAAAATGCATCTGCATCTTTGATGACTAAGAGTTGATCAAAACTTACCAAATGTGTCTGATGTTTCACCAAACTGGAACAAATCAAACTGTAGACGGGAGCTTTTTTAAAAATCAAAACGTATAATTGAGCTTATTAATACTAAAAGAGTATTTGAATATCTATAAATAACAACCTTGTCATCTGCCTTTGTCTTGCCTGCTGTTCCCACTTTCCACCTGTTCTCTGTGCGTGTTTTGCTGTTGAAAAGTGCCGATCAAGTCAGGACTTACGTTTATGTTCCAAAGACGTGAAATTGATAACGAAACCGATGACGTACAGGGCCTGAGGTTAAGGTGATTGGTCAAATTTGTGGGAAAGTTGCGGTGATTGTATAAAATTGCAAGGCCGGGGGCGCTGGTGGCCTGGCGGTCTGGGCCCCCCGCGTGCAGAGGCTGCAGTCCTCGTCGCAGGGGTCGCCGGTTCGATTCCCGGCCGGTCGTCCATTTCCTGCATGTCTTCCCCCGCTCTCTGCTCCCCACATTTCCTGTCTCTCTTCAGCTGTGCTATAAAATAAGGCAAAAAAGCCAAAAATATTAAAAAAAAAAAAAAATTGCAAGGCCGCGCAGAAATCGCACTGATTGGTTGAATTTGCATTGATAGTTGCGATCGCGAAATCGCAACTTCCTGGAGGGACTGTTTACTGCTGTGAATAGTACACTCCTCGATACTTCTTCTCTCCTGCTCCCTTTTAAACTGTTCTTGCTGTTTGATTTTTTTAGGTTTTGCTTTGTGTTGTTTTTACTTATCATTACTTCTCTCCGATAAACATGACTTGTGCTTTTTCAAGTCCAAAGACAAATTTTTCTATAGGGACACTATAATGTACTGTACCATGGGTTGTGATGTGCCGTGTCCAATGTAATTCTTTCATCACTTCAGCAGCAGATATAGCAGAGCATCAATGCTTAGCAGAGCGTCGTTTGCACTATAAATTGTTGGCAATGTACAACCCCAAATCCAAAAACTCCAAAAGAATCTGTTGATTTTCAAATCATTTGAACCCTATGTTTAACTGAAAAGAGTTCAAAGACTAGATGTCAAACAACATATGTTGAAACTGGAAAAATCTGTATTATGAAAAATATATGCTCATTTTAAATTTGATGGCAGCAACATGATGTGTGATGGATGAACTGCACTGTGATTCACTGAAATAAACATTGGGTTTAATTCTATTCTGGAAAAACAAACAATAACTATTGCTTGGACTAATTTCCCTCTTGAATCAGTATTCATCATGTAAGTTTCAAAAGCCTATATTGGTCACACTGTTGTGTACCAGGACCTTTTGACAGGGAAAGCACTTCAAGGCATTAGGCCTCTTCTAATCTGAGTGTTTTGTTTTTACACCAGTGGGTCAGAGACTGCAGCCCTGCCTTTGTACGACGTCCACGGCTGCTCACAGAGCAGAAGATGACAGTAATGGTGGTGAGATGGGAGGATGTGAAGATATGGGGCATTGAGTGTCCTGACCGAGCCTGGACATCTTTGCCAGAGTTATGCATTGGATTACCCTTCCACCACGTCAGCACTGCAGGGACAGCCAGCCAAGGTCCATTCTTCATCCTGGGGTCAGATTCACTAACAGCCACTTAAGCCCACTTGGCTTCCTAAAGAGCTCTACAAAAGTGGAAGGTAGAGCTAAGTGTGCTCAATCATGTCAAGCCTGGCCAAGGTCAGGTGGGCAGACAGAAAGGGCTGGCAGTGCCCCATGCATGGCGTCATGCATGCCAAAATCGCCAGGCTCCCTGGCCATGCCGTTTGACAGACATGTTTACACCTGATAGAAAATGCAGCACGGACGGCCTGCCAAAACAGAGGGGATCCAACGTGAGGGGTGCCAGCCTAGTTATTTATTTATCTGCAGCAAATCCATCCAGAGTGCAGCCAGAAGCTGGGCATGCCTCAATGAGAAATAAGCCAGCCTACTCTCAGACATGACAGTCTTAAACCACTTGAGGGAGAAAAAAAAGATCTGATCTGACACATGGTGTAAGAAAAAAGCAAAGAGCTCATAGAAAGGCTTCAGATTCGATTTGCTCACAGCTTAACACGTCTCACACTAACCAATGGTTAGCACATGAAATCAGTCAAATCAATCACAGGTTGTTCTGAAATCATTCAAGAGACTGTATTCACTCTGCATTGTAGTTCAACGTTTGAAAAAGTACTTATATTCAAATATTTACAGCAAAGTCATGTCCATGCTAACACGATAGCTGCACTAGATACCAACCTGAGTAAGCTAACACCCTCAGAATAACAACACCAACATGTTACTGTTATCTTATGCAGCATCCTAGTGTGATGTTTCATTGCAGGTACCCGGTCACACATCCAAGTATTTGGCTAATTGAAATTTTGACCCAATAATAAGAGCAACATAAAAGTTAAGGGCTGATCAAAGAGTTTATAATCATCCCTCGGGAGGCCATTAATTTCTGCAAAAATGGAGGGATCATCAAAGTCAGGGCACCATGCTCGTCTGCGTGGAATTTCGTAGCAGAAGCTTTTGAGTCTCCTCGGCATGGACCACAATCTTATTAGAAGTGAATGCAACCTCTTGGTTTCAAAATATAACTTACTAGGTATTAAATAAAACCTGCATTTTTTAATGACTCAGCAGCTTTTGCATAAAAAAAGTCAGATTTATGACTTCAGTTGACATTCTCTTTGAGATTATGATGTTAATTGCTATTGTGGAGTCTCTCTTACAGAAGTGTGATGCTTTTTTTTTCTAAATTATGGTCCCATTTAGAGAAAATAGACAATAAAGAGATGCACAGAAACCTGGGAATCGTGATGAGGATCAATGTAGCAATACAAAAACCATTGTGCGGTATATCCACCTTCTGTTTTAAATATAATTACTCCTGGCTTGAAAAAAAAGACCAGTGAGACCGCCAATATGACAAACTCAGGGCTTCAAAATAATCGGTCCACCGTGTAGCTTCTTGCCTCAA